>NC_092127.1:30756743-31063826 GCF_043159975.1 Macaca nemestrina
GTTTCCCAGGCTTGTCTGGAACTCCTGGCCTCAAGCAATCCTCACACCTCAGCCACCCAATGAGTATAAATCTTTAATGTGGTGTACCCAAAGAACAAAAAGAACAGCAGAAAGCTTGGTTGAGGCATTCATAGTGTTACTCAGATTCTGTTGTGGGTATACTGTGGGATAAAATAAATGATCAATCATGTAATGTTCTTATTCAATCCCTGGTTTAGTTGAGTGCTAGCATTCTTGGAATGGGAGAGAGAAAATACAGATGTTAACATAAAATAACTGAAAAACACACCCTGAATTTGATTGGAAGATTATATATGTCTATTTGTCTATCTGTATGTGCGCATTTGCATTTTTTCTGGCGCTATTCTCTGTAAAGGCCTAGACATAGGGATCAACTCAGTAGCTGTGATATCTCCTAGTACTCAGATTCTTCAAATACCTTTTCTCCTAAAAGAAATTGGCACTTCTTGAAGAAATGGCTGATTCTGGATCTGGAAAAGGAAATGAAAAAGATGCACTTGGAACATCTTGCCATATCAGACAGCAAGAAAGCCATCAGAGACTAATGTAGTCCTGTCTAAGGGACTTAGGAGCCAAACTTGGAGAGATTTTTGCTGGCCAAAAAAATTGGACAACTTGAACAATAAGGGCAATAGCTGTAATGGATCAATATACATCATACATACGTATCCACATATGTATCCATGAACATTCATGAGTCCATACTGTCACTTCAGGAAAAACACAACCAACTGGTCACATTATTTTAAAACCAACTCATTATTTTGAAAATGGTAAATAAGAGGAAAGAAACATTAATTCCACCTTTGCAATACATTACTGCATAACCAAATAGAAAATAAAATGACTTCAAAAAGAATCAAAGTAATTCAGCTAAAAAAATAAGGAGCAACAGAATTAGGACATCACCACTTTGGAAACCCTGATAAATCAATGAACCTAGGGACTGAAAATCCAGGGCTGCCAAAACCACAAAAAGAGTGATGATGAGATATTTAGTGCCTCTTGGTGGGAAAACACACCACCACCCAAGAGTAGGTGTTATGGGACGAATTGTTTCCTTACCCAAGTTCGTATGGTGAATTTCAAACTCCCACTACCTCAGAATGTGACTGTATATGGAGACAGGGCCTTTAAAGGGGTAATTAAGTTAAAATGAGGTCGCCCTAATCCCTCCTAATTGTGGGATCATAAGAAGAGGAAATCTGGACAGGTACAGAGGGAGAACCATGTAAAGACACAGAAAGAAGATGGCCATGTACGAGCCAAGGAGAGAGCCCTCAGGAGAAATCAACACTGCAGACTCCTTGATCTTGGACTTCTAGCCTCAAGAATTGTAAGAAAATTCATTTCTATTGTTCAAGCCACCTGCCTGTGATACTTGGTTATGGCCATCCTAATAAACTAATACAGTAGTCTCACCCCCAAAAACCCAGCCTGATGCAGATCAATCCTCTAAATACAACTGACAATGTGTAGGAAATAAGATGACCTCAGAACATGATAAACGACATCATGGAGATGTTATCAGAAAAGTGTACTGTGAGAAATTTTACAGAAAAAAGCACTTTTTTTTTTTTTTTTTTTTGAGACAGTGTCTTGCTCTGTCATCTAGACTGGAGTACAGTTGCACGACCTTGGCTCACTGCAACCTCCACCTCCTGAGTTCAAGCAATTCTCCTGCCTCAGCCTCCCGAGTAGCTGGGATTACAGGTGCTCGCCACTACGCTGGGCTAATTTTTTTGTATTTTTAGTAGAGATGGGGTTTCACCATGTTAGCCAGGATGGTCTTGAACTCCTGACCTCAGGTTGCCCACTCATCTTGGCCTCCCAAAGTTCTGGGATTACAGGTGTGAGCCACCACGCCTGGCCCCGGTTTTTTTCAACAAATGAGAGGGAGAAGAAAAAGGAGAAGATAAGAGATGAGAGGGAATCTATGAATTAAAAGAAACTTAACCAATTGCAAGGTGTGGGACTTACTTGGATTGTCCTAACAGGCAAACTGTTAAAAATTCCTAACATGACACAAATTAGACTTTTGAATACTGAATATTTGGTCAAAATTTTTAAATTTTTAGGAGAAATAATTGTATGTTAAATTTCGTATTTTTGAGAGTCATATCAAAAGATATGGGGTGGGGTGGGGATTAGTAAGTAGGATAGAGATGACATAAGACTGTCTATAAATTGATAATTTTTGAAGTTGAGTGATTAGTTCTGTGGATCTTTACACTATTTTGTCTTTTTTGTGTATATTTAAAATTTGCAAAGTAACTAAAATAAGTTGTATCAACTTTATTCTTAGTTAATAAATGTCAAGATTTACCATCTGAATGGATAAACTTATCCAAAACTAAACCAAGTCAATAGTGCTATACTCTCCCAAAGAACCTTCACTCCATTTGCTACCAATCAGCTCACAGAAACACTGTCCTCCTTCCTTCCCTGTGTCGCCCTTTGATGTATACATTAGCAAGTGATGCGAGGAAGCACCAGTATGAAGAGAAGCGAGACCTGGTTTAGTTTCAGAAACCCCGAGCTGCTGGAATTGGAAGACCTTCCTGAATGTCTTAAATAAAATCTCCTACCTCTCTGGGAACATCAGGAATTATATTCAACACTTGTAATAGTGACCCTAGACGATCTAATAGGCCACGTTTCTGGTAAGATTTTGGACAGCTGCCTCTGAGGCTGTGTGCACGAGAAAACCTGATGTGATCATTACTCCATATAAATCATTTAAAATTACTGAATGAAAATCAATAAACACTCTGTGTATTTTTATATCATGGACAAACTCTTGGCAACAGAAACCTTTTGCAGTATGTTATTCTGCCCAGGAAGACAACATGCTTGATTTAGAGTGCATGGCTGGTGTAACTAGAAGCCCAGCTGGAGCCCGTAAGGGCAACCAGTAATGTCCTGGTGACATCACTGTGGCAAGGGTGGCATTTTTCACATTCTGGAGCTTGGGGAAGGCAATCTGGCAAATTAGCGAAGAAGCGTTCACTTAGGGCAAAGTGAGATCTTTCTTATTTCAATTAGTTCTTTACAAATAGTGGTAGGATATTTAACAAAGCCTTCAGGTAAAGTGATTGTGTTCCTATGAATTCAAAGCAATAAATCAAACCAAAATAGTCACAACCTGAGGTTCAAAGCATATGGTGCATATAATTTTGCTGAACTGCATAATCTTTTTGATGCTTCCCTTGTAGAGGAGAGCCCTAGAGAGTGGGCTTTTCCTTCTTAAAGGAAAAATAAATATGTTTACACTTTATCTCTTGCTGTCTTTTAAAAATGGCATTCAAGCAATATTCATCTGTCTGAAATAGGTGCACTGGCAATTTGGGATGACATCTCTTGTGCTTTCTCAAATACGTCTTTGGGGAGCGATTTCATTTTGATCCCCAGACAGCATAGGTATCATACTAATGTGGGATCATCCAATTTTATTTAGAAATTTAAATAATTCTCACCCATTTTTGCAAAATACTTTTGTCCGTAGATACACAGACCTATTTCATAAATTCATCTTTGAATTGTTAATGACGTAAAACAGATCATAAACATTTTTGCTGTCTTGGGAGGGAGGAAACTCCTAAGCAAGAATAAAAGATTTAAGCTGGTATGAAAAATTAACTTTCACATTTCATCATGAACGACTGATTATCCTTGGAATTTATTGCCATCAAATAATCTCTTAGTACCCATTTCACTCACGTATAGGTACAGCAGTAAATTAGTGATTGTTTTTGCATATACTAATGTTTGTGCCTTTTGCCATGAGTCTGTATTACATAGACTGTTCACTTTCTTTGTGGGTTCCCAGAGGACCGGGTACGTGGCTGAACACATAGTCGGTGTGTGCTCAGTAAACTCTGGCCAAGACAATGTCTAAAGACAGAAGAAACAGATGGAAAGATTCTGGATCCTTAAGGCTACTAAGTGCCTCAAATTGTCCTGATTAATCAGTTGAACGTTACTTTGGACCTTTATTTTAAACAGGATGCCACCACTCAGAAGTAGAACCTCGATTTTCCCAGCATCCTGAAGACTGCACATAAAAGAAGTAAGCATGACTTCTAGATAAATCTCGATAAGCTCCCGTGGATTTTGATTGCTAAAATTTTGCTTCTTTTTATAAGCCCCTTTCTGTTGCACTTACCAATAACTTCCCAGGCAACAACTATCCTTGGGTAAACTCCATTAACATTTACATTTTTCTCTATTAATAATTGCTAAATATGGTTGTCTATTCATTTGTTCATCCAAATACAAAATATAAAGATAACTTCCTGTTTTGAATCATCTCCATCACAACTGTTGATCCAGTATCAAATAAGTGTCTCCCAGAGGATTAAGATTAAGTGTTTTGCAAACAAGACACAGCATTATCACGAATGATTCTGTGGAGGCAGGGAGAAAAGGAAGATCAAGGTCTAAGAAATAAGGTTGAATCAGCTCAGTGATGATACGTCTAAAACGGACCTGTAGCATTGGTTTCCCCCATTCCTCCTTTGTGGTATTAGTCCCTCAAAATATGCTCTCTCAAGAAGGGGTGGGTGATCACACCTTATAGTACCTCTCCCAGCTGTGTGCATGGGAAGCCTAATGTCCAGTTTTGGAATAAAAAGGAGCAGAGAAGGGTAAAAGGGAGGATTTTTCTCAGGCAGCCAGTGTCGCTGAAATACCACTTATGTGGCTGTGTCAGCAGTAACACCCACCCCACCTATGTGGAAAGCCAATGTAGATGAGGAAAATATGATTAAATACATCTTTAAAGCCCTGATTGTGATTCCTTGGAAGATTCTGTAGGTGTGGACTACACCACACACAAAAAACATCTTTAAAGAGCAGAGGTCTTGTTTTCCTGCGAATGTTCCAAAGAGAAAAGAACAGGGAAAGAAGGCTTGTTCTCCCAGAAAGCACAGATCCTGCCAAATGGTTTCTAAATGTGTTTCTCCAAAATTTCCATGTGCCATCAATGGCTTTTTCGTGCTTTTGGAAATGGGAAGAGCAGAAATCGGTACCACTGTGAGAAAGCAAACATTGAAGGGAACCAGCTTGCTGAGGAAACAGGTTGTGCTTTTAAGTCACAGCACAGATATGGCACCGGTCCTCTTCACAATCTTGAAATACATGAACACACAGAGTGACATCACCTTCTGATGCTGCAAGGAGAATGTTGAAGTCCCAAAGGGAAGTTTCCACATAATTGCTCTATTTGAAACTCAAGTGAATGACTGTCTCTGGGGTTTATATTAGGTAACTAGACTGACTCCCTGGAACTCAAACAGTAATTTTCTTTCTTTAATTTTGTAATCCAAAAAGACATTAATTTTGCCACTTATTAGAACTATTTTTAGTCAACCAGAGACTCTCCAGAGGATGTGGGCCAGAATGCCAAAGAGAAGAATATAAGGTTTGTTTCTGGGCAAGACTGAAGCTGGGTGGTCAGTTATCCAGAATAACCGTCTGTTTTGATCCATTTAAGTCAACATGTTTATTCAAGCTCCTTATTTCGCCAAAATACCGAGAGTTCATTGAATTGTTTGGTCATGAATCAAAGTGGCTGACATGGGTGCTACTATGGGCCCAGCTCAAGTCACAAAAAGGCAGAATACCAAAGACCCAGCTCAGCAGCAGCCCCGGCGCGTCCCTTCTTCAGCCCTCTGGAGTGTTTTCTCTGGCAAAAGTGTCAAAATGAAAGTGGAGTTTGTCCCGTTGGTTTTAGACATTATATAAGTAAGGCACAGCCAGTCCTTTCCTCACTGAAGGCTGAAGCCCTATTCTATCTTCTCACCCCGTTTCCCTGCCATTCAGGCCACTAGGAAAATCTGGGTCATTTCTCAAATAACCAACAATGTTTAAGGAAAATTTAAATATGTTTTGTTATTTAAAATCAGTTCTACCACACTCCAAACCCTTTATCATGTGCAGTCACAATTTCTGTCGCCAGAGATAGAAAAAGACACTTTTTTGTATCATGATAGAAGCAAGCAAAATTGACTGAAAATGTGATCTATGTCAGGAATTCTGCTAGATGCCGAAGATACAAAAACGTAAGGAGTGAGTCCTGCCTTTTATCACAGATTTACTGAGGGAGGGAGTCAACATGACTACCCCAAGTGTCATGGGTATGAACAATGGTCTGTGGGGAAGACAGGAGGGACTCATTGTGTCTCAGTGTTGCAGGTGGGTAGACACTGAAGGATGCTTTGTAGGAGAGGTAACACTTGAGCTACATTTTCAAGGCTGTGTGGGAAATTAAAAGAAGAGTGTGGAGGTGGAGGCCAGAAAGGAATTCCAGCCATATGGGATTGCATAAGCCAAAGCATGGAAGGGTGAACCATCATGATGTCTTAAGGGAATGACTGGTTGTCTGGTATGGCGAAAACACAGGGTATTGTTTTGAAAGCATGGTGGGAAGCAAGGAGGGAATTGCAGTACAGGGAAAATACTGTGTAGTGTTTTAAACTCCACACTGAAGATTTTGTGCTTAATTCTAATAGGCAATGAGCTGTTCTTTTAAATTCTTTAAGAAAGTGATAAAATCAAATCCATGTGTTAGAAAGAATACCTGATATATAATAGGTATAGAGAACTGTTTGCTGAATGAATGGAGCTGAGGAAGGAGAGACCGAGGGAGACAAGTTACGTGATATTGCAATAATCCTGATGATGGGAGCCTGAATTAGAGAGCTGGGGGTGGTGTGATAGCTTAAAGAAAGATTCAATGAGACTTGGCAACCAACTAAATGTGGAGGGACGGAGGAGAAGTAAAAGTGAAAGCTAATTCTGATATGTCTGTCTTGGGTGACAGAGTATATGGTTATATCATTGACCAAAATAGGGAACACAGGAAGGAGAGAGTATTTTGAGGGGTGACAGGTGGGTAGAGAAAGCAGAGAGATGGGGAGATAAGTTGAGAGGCAGCATTCTATGATAATAATTTATATGGCTAACACATATAAATTTTTACTATGGGTCAGATACCATTTTAAATGCTTTATAAGTATTACCTCATTTAATCCTCATAAGTAGTAGTATTACATTATTGTTCCTATTTTATTTTATTTTATTTTATTTTATTTTATTTTATTTTTGAGACTGAGTCTGGCTCTGTCACCCAGGCTGGAGTGCAGTGGCACGATCTTGGCTCACTGCAACCTCCACCTCCTGGGTTCAAGCAATTCTCATGCCTCAGCCTCCTGAATAGCTGGGGTTATAGGCACCAACCACCACGCCCAGTTAATTTTTTGTATTTTTAGTAGAGATGGGGTTTCACCTGTTTGGCCAGGCTGGTCTCAAACTTCTGCCTAGGCCTCCCAAAGTGCTGGGATTACAGGTGTGAGCCACCACACCCAACTTGTTCCTATTTTATAGGTGAGGTAATTGCATAGGTTTGGAAGGCAACAACTCTGAGTTCAAGTCCTAGCTTTTCTGCTTTTTAGCAGTCTGATCTTAAGTATGTAAAAAATGGGTAATAATACCTATTATACGAAATTATTAAAAAGATTAGAGATAATACATGTAAACCAACTGACATAGTGTCTGTAATCTCATATGTCTCAATACATACTAGAAAGTATTATTATTATCAGCTATGAGATGTCCAGTAAAAAGTCAGGCATTTGTGTCTAGATTGTAAGAACTGAAAGTAAAAAATTTAAACATCAATACGTTGATGTTGGTTTGATCCTTAGGTATAAATACTATTCCCTGGCCTGGAGGTGAGTGGCAGTGTAGAAAGAGAAAATAATTGAGGGTAGAATTCTAGAAAATACCAATGGAAAAGGAACAGAAAGAAAAAAAGATTCTTCCGAAAGAAATATAGATGAAATAATGCTAGAGGTAGAAGGAGAGACATAGAAAAGTTTTGCAAGCCCAAAAGGAAAGAGTTTCTAAGAAGGCAATGTCAGCAATCACAGATGCTTCTGGGAAGCCATATATGAAAGTCTGAAAAGAGATAATTTTATTTGACAGATAGAAAAGAGCTTGCTGTTGGTTGGGGTAAGAACCATTACAATGAAGTAATGGCAACCCAAGGCACAACTTCAGCATATGGAGGGAGGGGCAAATGAAGAAGTGGAAAGAAAAGGAATAGGTAAATTTTCCTTTAAATAGTGAGTCTCCATTTTATTTCACAATGATACAGTTTGGAAAGTACTTCAGGAACGGTGAACTAAGGACCTCCAAAAATATGCTCCTCTGAAAAAGAAACAAGAACACTGGCAAAAATCATCAAAATCACCTTTTTGAAAACACTGGAGATGTGTTTTCACACCTGTAATCCCAGCAATTTGGGAGGCTGAGGCAGGCGGATCACTTGAGGTCAGGAGTTTAAGATCAACATGGTGAAACCCTGTCTCTACTAAAAATACAAAAATTAGCAGGGCATAGTAGTGCATGCCTGTAATCCCAGCTACTCAGGAGGCTGAGGCAGGCAGGAGAATCGCTTGAACCCAGGAGGTGGAGGTTGCAGTGAGCCGAGATCATGCCATTGCAGTCCAGCCTGGGTGACAGAGCAAGACTCTGTCATAATTAATAAAGAAAGAACGAACAAGAAACCACTGGGAATGAACCAAATGCTCGCAGCAATTCTTGGAGCGTTTATTTGAGAAATATGGCTGAATCTTGGTAATAACAGTGATTTCTGTGCCATTTGAAATTGTACTATTCCCATCCCTCTCTTCCTAGCTCCATGGCAGCCTTGAAAACCCACAACCTCACATCCATGGAAACTGTGAACATCAGCAGCTTACCAGTCACTGGAAGTTGAACACAGATTTGAAGCTCTTTGAGAAGCCCTGTACCCAAAGAAATGTCATTTTTGACCTGTCTTGAAATCCCTTGAACAGCTTCATTCTCAGGGCTTGCTTTTGTTTGACCTGACTCTCTGTGTGCTCTACCCCACAGACATTTGCCAATAGCAAAAAATTAACACACCCAAAGAAATGAGAAAGAATGGCCCATACACAAGGTGAAAAAACAGTCGATAGAAACTATCTCCAAGGAAACTGAAACATTAGAATTACCAGACAAAAACTTTATTTATTCTTTATGTATGTATATATGTATGTGTATATATATGCATGCATGTTTTGACACAGTCTCGCTCTGTCGCCCAGGCTGGAGAGCAGTGGTGCAATCTTGACTCATTGCAACCTCTGCCTCCTGGGTTCAAGCAATTATCCTGCCTCAGCCTCCTGAGTAGCTGGGATTACAGGTTCCCACCTCTATGCCTGGCTAACTTTTGTATTTTTCATAGAGATGGGGTTTTGCCAAGTTGGTCAGGCTGGTGTCTAATTTCTGACCTCAAGTGATTCACCTGCCTTGGCCTCCCAAAGTGCTGGGATTACAGGCGTGAACCACCATGCCTGGCTCTGACATACAATTCTTGAAATTGTTTAGTGTTAAGAATTTTAACTTAGCCAGGTGTGGTGGCGGGCACATGTAGTCTCAGCTACTCAGGAGGCTGAGGCAGGAGAATGGCGTGAACCCGGGAGGTGGAGCTTACAGTGAGCCGAGATCATGCCACTGCACTCCAGCCTGGGCGACAGAGTGAGACTCCTCCGTCTCAAAAAAAAAAATAATAATAATAATTTTAATTGTCTTCTTTAAAAGAACACTGCATAAACAAATGTATTATTTATTTACGGAAAGAAAAACAAATTGTACCTGGTATTTCTACCTGAAGCCAGGCTGGTCTTGAACTCCTGGCCTCAATCTATCCACCCACCTCAGCCTCCCAAAGTGCTGGAATTACAGGCATGAGCCACCATGCCCGGCCCAGACAAAGACTTTAAATCAGCTATTATAAGTATGTTCAAAGCAGTAAAGGAAACTGTATCTGAAGAATTAAAGGAAAGTATGAGAATAATGTTTTATCAAGCAGAGGATATCAATAAAAAGATAGTAATTATTTTAAAAATTCTGGAGTTGCTGCGCGCAGTGGCTTACACTTGTATTCCCAGCACTTTGGGAGGCCAAGGTGGGCAGATCACTTGAGGTCAAGAGTTTGAGACCAGCCTGGACAACATGGTGAAACCCTATCCCTACTGAAAATACAAATGTTAGCTGGGTGTGCTGGCATGCACCTGTAGTCCCAGCTACTCAGGAGGCTGAGGCGCAAGAATCTCCTGAGTCTGGGAGGCGGAGGTTGTGGTGAGATTGTGCCACAACTCTCTAGCCTGGGCAAAAGAGCCAGACCTTGTCTCAATAATAATGATGATAATTTCTGGGCTGGGCATGGTGGCTCATGCCTGTAATCCCAGCATTTTGGGAGGCTGAGGCAGGTGGATCACCTGAGGTCAAGAGTTCAAGACCAGCCTAGCCAACGTCATGAAACCCTGTCTCTACTAAAATTACAAAAATTAGCCGGGCATAGTGACAGTGCCTCTAGTCCCAGCTGCTTGGGAGGCTGAGGTACAAGAATTGCTTGAACCCAGGAGACGGAGGTTGCAGTGAGCCGAGATCATGCCACTGCATTCCAGCCTGGGTGACAGAATGAGACCCCATCTAAAAATAAAGTTCTGGAGTTGAAGAGTATAATAAAAAATAAAAAATTTACTAAATTTACTAGAGGAGCTCAAGGGCAGATTTGTGCTGTCAAAAAGTAATCAGTGAACTTGAATATAGGTCAATTGAGATTATCCACTCTGAGGGACAGAAAAGAAAAAAAATGGAGAAAAATGAACAGAGCCTCTGAGACTGTGGGACTCCATCAAGTGTGCTAACATAGCAAAATGGTAATCCCAGAAGTAAATGAGAGAGAGAGAAAGGGGAAGAAAGAATATATGAAGAAATAATAGCCAAAACTTCCCACATTTGAAGAAAAACAGTAATCTATATATTCAAGAGGTTTAACAAACTCTGAATAAGATAAGCTCAAAGATTCATCATAGTCAAACTGTTAAAAGATAAAGACAGAGAATCTGGAAAGTAGAAAATGAAAAGCAACCGTCATATACAACAGATCCTTAGTAAAGGCTGGACACAGTGACTCATGACTCTAATCCAGTGTTTCGGGAGGCCAAAACAGAAGAATTGCTTGAGGCCAGGCCTGGCCAGGTGTTTGAGAACAGCCTGGGCAATGTAGTCAGACCTCATCTCTATCCAAATAAAAATAAAAAATTTAGCTGGGCATGGTAGTGCATGCCTGTAGTCCTAAATACTCAGGAGGCTAAGGCAGAAGGATCACTTGAGTTCAAAGCTGCAGTGAGCTGTGATCCCACCACTACATTCCTGGGTGATGGAATCTCTCAAAAAAAAAAAAAAAAAAAAGAAAAAAAAACTCTTAAAAAAAAAAAAAAAGCCAGGTATGGTAGCTCACGCCTGTAATCGCAGCACTTTGGGAGGCTGATAAGGGTAGATCCCTTGAATCTAGGAGTTTGAGACCAGCCTGGCAACATGATAAAATCCTGTCTCTATAAAAAAGACAAAACTAGTCAGGCAAAGTCGTGTGCACCTGTAGTCCCAGCTACTTGGGAGGCTATGGTGGGGAGGATTGCTTGTGCTTGGGAGGTCGAGGCTTCACTGAGCTGTGACTGTACCACTGCACTGCGGCCTGGGTGATAGAGCAAGACTCTTTTAACTCAGAGTGAGAGAGAGAGGGAGGTCGAGATCCTCAATAAGATTAACATGAATTATCAGCAGAAACCTTGGAAGCCAGAAGGCAGGAGGTATGACATATTCAACGTGCTAAAAGAAAGACTGTCAGCCGAGAATTCTGTGTATGCAGAAATTTGTAGTATGCAGGAATACTATGCTTTTATGCTTCAAAAATGAAAGAGAAAGTAAGATATTCTCAGATATACAAAAATTGAGGAATGTTTTCACTAGCAGACCTGCCCTGCAAGAAATGTTAAAGAGGATATTTCAGGCTGAAATGAAAGGACCACACAAATGAACTCAAATCCACATGAAGTAATAAAGAGCCCTGGTAAAGGGCACTGGTAACTACATAGGTATATTATAAAGTCAGTATTAATATATTTTTGATTTGTAACTTCTCTTTTCTCCTATGTGATTTAAAAGATAACTGCATAAAACAATAATTATATTGATAGGCTTATAATTTAGAAAAATGTAATTTGTCTAAAACTAATAGCACAAAGGAGGAAATGGAGTTAAACTGAAGCAAAGTTTTTCATATGATGGAAATTAAGTTGGTATTAATCCTAACTAGATTATTTTGAAATAAGATATTAATGATAATCCCCAGACCAGTCACTAAGAAAGTAACTAAAAAACACATACTAAAAGATACAACAAGGGAATTAAAATAGTGTACTATTTAAATGAAATGCAAGGCTACAATGATAGAAAATATCTACCACAAAAGAAAGCATGAAGAGATAAACAAAAAATATTCATGACTTATAGAAAAACAAGTAGTAAAAGAACAGACATAAATCCTACCAAATAAATGACTATGACCACACTAAATGTAAATGGACTGAACAATCCAATCAAATGCCAGAGATTGTGCTGGATGTGGTGGCTTATGCCTGTAATCCCATCACTTTGGGAGGCCAAGGCAGGAAGACTGCTTGGGGCCAGGAGCTTGAGACCAGTCTGGGCAATAGAGCGAGGCCCCATCTCTACAAAAGGAATTTTTTTAAATAACCAGGCATGGTGACATGTACCTGTAGTCCTAGCTACTCAGGAGGTTGAGGTGGGAGGATCACTTGAGCCCAGGAAGTTGAGGCTGCAGTGAGCCAAGATCATACCACTGCACTGCAGCCTGGGTGACAGAGTGAGACCCTGTTTCTAAAAATAAATAAGTACAAAGTTTTTAAAAGTAAGAGATTGGCCAGAAAAAAGAAAACACAATTCAAGTATACATTGTCTATAAGAGACATACTCTAGATTCAAAGACATATAAAGTGAAAGTAAAAAATACATCAGACAGTAGTAATCAAAGAGAGTTAGAATGGTTACTCTAATATCAGACAATTTAGACTTCAAGACAAAAGCTGTTAGATAAAGGAGAGCTTTTTTAAGAGTCTCCAGATCCAACGGGAAAATATATTTTTTTTAAAAAGTGGGCATTTTATAATGATAAAATGGTCAGTCTATCAGGAAGACATAGTAATTATAAATAAATGTGTACCTACAACAGGGCCCCAAACACATGAAGCAAAAACTGACAGAACTAAAGGGGGAAATAGACAATTCAACAATAATAGTTGGACAATTAAATACTCCACTCACACTTTTTGTAAATTTGATTTTATTTTAGATTGAGGGGTATATGTGTAGGTTTGTTATACAGGTATACTGTGTAATTGTGGGGTTTGGGCTTCTAGTGTACGCATTACCCAAATAGTGAACATTGTATCTAACGGGTAATTTTTCAACTCTCACTCTCCTCCGTTTCCTTTTTTGGATTCCCCAGTGTCTATTATTTTCATATTTATGTCCATGTGTATTCATTGTTTAACTCCCACTTATAATTGAGAATATGTGTTTAAGTACTCCACTTTCAATAACAGAACAACTAGGCAGAAAATCAACAAGAAATTAAAAGACTTGAACAACACAATAAACCAACTGGATCTAACAGATATCTATAGGATACTTTACCTTATGACAACAGAAAATACATTCTTTTCAGTGCTCATGGAACTTTCTCCGAGATAGACCATATATTGGGCCATAAAATAAGTCTCAGTATATTTAAGAGGCATGAAATCATGGAACTATGATGAAATCTTCAGCCATAATACAACTTAAATTTAAAATCAATAATTAAAAATTTGTAAATATTAATAAACTTATATAACCAATAAGTCAAAAAAGAAATCACAAGGGAATTAGAAAATACTTTGAGATAAATGAAACAAACATATAACACATGAAAACTTTAGGGATGCAGTGAAGGTAATGCTTAGAGAGAAATGTATAACTATCAATGCTTACAATAAAAAGAGAAGATGTAAAACCAAGAACCTAACCTTACACCTTTAAAAAAAAAAAAAACTAGAAAATGAAGTACAAACTAAATTCAAAGCAAGTGGAAGTAAGGAAATAATAACTAATAAAAATAGATAAAGAATAGAAAAGCAATCAGGAACATTTTTTTTTTGAAAGTTGGTTCTTGAATGATATAATTGACAAAACATTAGTGAGACTGACTGCTATGGTCTGAATGTTTACGTCCCCTCAATATTCTTATGTTAAAGTCTTCAACCACAAGGTGATGGCATTAGAAAGTGGGGCCTTTGGAAGGTGACTAGATCATGAAGGTGGGATTAGTGTCTTCATAAAAGAGGCTTGAGAGAGACCCACCCTATGAGGACACAGGAAGAAGATGGCTGTCTAGGTGGAAGCAAGTCTTTACTAGACACTAAATCTGCTGGGGCCTTGATCCTGGACTTCTCATCTTCCAAATTTCTGTTATTGATAAGCCACTCAGTGTATGGTATTTTGTTACTGCAGTTCAGATGAACTAAGACTGGTGTTCCCATCCCCTGGGCTGCAGACCTGAACTAGAGTACACAGGAAGAGATGAGCAGCGGGCCAGAGAGCATTACTGCCTGAGCTCTGCCTCTTGTCAAATCAGCGGCAGCATTAGATTCTCATAAGAGTGTGAACCCTATTGTGAACTGCACATGTGAGGGATCTAGGTTGCGTGCTCCTTATTAATCTAAGTAATGCCTGAGGATCTGAGGTGACAGTTTCATCCTGAAACCACCCGATTCAACCCTCTCTTCATTCATGGAAAATTGTCTTCCATGAAAGTGATCCCTGGTGCCAAAAAGGTTGGGGACTGCTGAACTAAGATACTAAGAAATATGAGAAAACATTTAAATTACTAAAATCAGGAATAAAATAAGGACATCACTACCGATCTTATAGAAATAAGAATTATTATAAGGGAGTACTGCAAACAATTATATGCCAACAAATCAGATCAATAAAATTGATAAATTCCTAGAAAGATACAAATTACCAAAATTGATTCAAGAAGAAATAGAAAATATGAATAGACCTATAACAAGTTAAAAAATTAAATCATTAATCAACAAACTTCCCACAAAGAAAAGCTGAAGCCTAAATAACTTCACTGGTAAATTCTAGCAAACATTTACAGAATAATCAACAAATTCTTCACAAACTTGTTTCCAGAAAAATGAGGAGGAAACACTTCCAATTCATTTATTACTCTGTTACCAAAGCAGACAAAGATATAACAGGAAAACTACAGACTAATACCTGCTATGAATATAGATACAAAATATGTTCAACAAAATACTAGTAAACCAAATCTAGCAACATAAAAAGGATTATACATCATGACCAAGTGGAATCTATCCCAGGAATGCATGGTTGATTTAATGTATGGAAATCAATCAATGTGTAATATACCATGTCAACAGAATGAAGGATAAAAACCACATGGTCAAACTAGGCATGGTGGTACAAACCTGGAGTCTCAGTGACTTGGGAGGCTGAGGTGAGAGGATCCCTTTTATATTTTGAAACTAAAAGTTCAAGTATAACCTGGGCAATGTAGTAAGACCCTGTTTGAAAAAACAAACAGGCCAGGTGTGGTGGTTGACTTCTGTAATCCCAGTGCTTTGGGAGGCCAAGGCAGTTTGATCACCTGAGAGTCAGGAGTTTGAGACCAGTCTAACCAATATGGTGAAACCATGTCTCTACTAAAAATACAAAAAAATTAGCCAGGCGTGGTGGTGGGCATCTGTAATCCCAGCTACTTGGGAGGTTGAGGCAGGAGAATCACTTGAACCCAGGAGGCGGAGGTTGCAGTATGCAGAGATTGCGCCATTGCACTCCAGCCTGTGTAACAAGAGCAAAACTTTGTCTCAAAAGCCAAAAAACAAAAACCATCCATACGATCATCTCAGTAAATGCAGAAAAAGCATTTGACAAAAACTCTAACCCTTTTTCATAATGAAAAACACTCAACAAACTAGGAATAGAGGGGGATGTTCTCAACCTGACTGCATTAGTTTGCTTGCACTGCTGTAACAAAATACCACAGACTGGGTGGCTCAACAACAGAGATTAATTTTCTCACACTTCTGGAGCTAGAAAATCAAGATCAAGGTACTGTTAGCATTGGTTCCTGGTAAGGCCACTATTTTTGGCTTGGAGATTGCTATTTTCTGTGTCCTTACATGGTTTTTCTATGTGCATATGCAGAGAGACAGCTCTCTTGTGTCTCATTCTCTTTTTATAAGGACACCAGTGCTATTGGATAAAGGCCCCACCCTTATGATGTCACCTAACCTTTATTATCTCCTTAGAGGTCCTATCAGCAAATAGGATCACCTTGGGGGTTAGAACGTCAACATATAAACTTGGGGAGAAAACCAACCTATAACGTTGATGAAGTGCATCTATTAAAAAACCACAGAAAATGTAATATTTAATGGTAAAAAACTGCATGTGTTTATTATATGATCAAAAACAAGACAAGGATATCAGTTCTCACTATGTCTATTCAACCTTGTGATAGGTATTCTAGCCAGAGCAATTAGATAGAAAACAAAATAAAAGGCATCATATTGGATAAGAAGAAGTAATACTATCTCTAGTTGCTGATAACATGATCTTATATATAAAAAATCCTAAGGAATCTACATAAAATCTATTAGAACTAATGAGTTTAGTAGATCACAGGATATAAGATCAAGATACAAAAATCAATTGTATTTTTATATATTAGCAATGAAGAGTCTAAAATGAAATTAAAACAATTTCATTTATAATAACATCAAAAGAATAAGATATTTAGGAATAAATTTAACAAGCACAAGATGTGCACACTGAAAACAACATTGTTGAAAGTAAAGAAGACCCAAATAAATAGAAATACATATTAATTAACCAGAAGACTTAATACAGTCTTCTCTAAATAGATCTATAGATTCAATGCCGTCCCTATCAAAATCTCAACTGGCTGCTTTGTAGAAATCAACAAGTGTATCCTAAAATTCAAATGGAAATACAAGGGATCCAGAATAGCCAAAACAATCTTAAAACAAAGTTGGAGAACTCACTCTTTTCTATTTCAAAACTTACTATAAAGCTACAGTAATCAAGACAGTATGATACTGGCATAAAGATAGATATATAGATCAAAGGAATAAATCTTAGAGTCCAGAAATAAACCCTTACATTTATGGTCAACTAACAAGGATGCTGAGACAATATGTTAAAATAGTCTTTTTGACAATGGTCCTGGGATGACTGGATATCCATCAAGTGATGAATGCATAAACAAACTATTATATATCCATACCATGAAATATTATTTGGCCATAAAAAGGAATGAAGTACATCCCACAACATGGACAATTCTTGAAATAATTATTCTAACTTAAGACAATCAAAAGGCCACATTTTGTATGATTCCATTTATATAAAATGTCCCCAATAGGCAAATGCATAGAGATAGAAAGTGGATTAGTTGTTGCTTGGGGCTGGAGGAAGGGGAGAATGGGGACTATTAATGAATATAAAGTATCTTTTTGGGGTTGGTGAAAATGTCTGAAATTATTAAGCAGTGGTGATTGCATAATCTTTTGAATATAATAAAACCCTTACGAATTGGTCACTTAAATGTGTGTGGATTCAATAGCATATGAATTATATCTCAGTAGTTACCTAAAACATGATTGAATGATATCTCACCATCTGGATCTCATGATATAAAATCAATTTATTTAATCAGCAGATATATACAGTATCTTCTTCCAGACATTTGGGGATGTCTCAGAGATACCTGACCATGTTCCTCTTCCCTTCCCCCACAATACAGTGTTAGAGCCACTAGGTGCAGCCTGGTAAAGGGACTGTCTGCCCCAGAGTGGGGAGTTGGGGGACTGTGATGGTCCAGAGCACAGTGAGAAGGGGTCTGCTGGGGAGAGCATCCTGGGTTGGGATGTTGGGTTCCAAGTGCTGTGAGGAGGGCATACACAAGGCAGAGGAGGTGGCAGTAGCATTGGGATATTGATTATAGACAAGGAGGCAGATCAAACAAGTAAATATGTAAAAGGAATGGGAGCCAGGTTTATCCCTGTAGTAGAAGAAATTTACAAATATGGCAAGGGAGAAAACTATAGCTCAGGAACAGTGTCACCTCTGTAGCAATAAGAATGCTTAACACTGAGATCTTGGTTTTTTAAATACCATTCTCCATGAAAAGGAACTAGAGTTCTGTATTAATCTTTTCTCACACTGCTATAAAGATATATCTGAGACTGGGTAATTCATAAAGAAAAGAGGTTTAATTGACTCACAGTTCTGCAGGCTGTACAGGCTTCTGCTTCTGGGGAGAGCTCAGAAAACTTACAATCATGGCAGAAAATGAAGGGAAAGCAGAAGCAGGCACATCTTCCTATGGCCAACAGGAGAGAGAGAGAGTGAAGGGGGAGGTGCTACACACTTTTTTTCTTTTTCTTTTTCCTTTTAAATTTTGAGATGGGGTCTCACTCTGTTGCGCAGGCTGGGGTGCAGTGGAGTGATTTCAGCCCACTACAACCTCCACCTCCGGGGTTCAAGCAATTCTTGTGCCTC
Organism: Macaca nemestrina; assembly: GCF_043159975.1. Taxonomy (NCBI): domain Eukaryota; kingdom Metazoa; phylum Chordata; class Mammalia; order Primates; family Cercopithecidae; genus Macaca; species Macaca nemestrina. The sequence goes on from NC_092127.1 coordinate 30,775,317, forward strand.
AGCCTCCCAAGTAGGTGGAATTACAAATGCGTGCCACCATGCCTGGGTAATTATTTTTGTATTTTTAGTAGAGACGGGTTTTCACCATGTTGGACAGGCTGATCTTAAACTTCTGACCTCTGGTGATCTGCCCACCGTGGCCTCCCAAAGTGCTGGAATTACAGGCTTGAGCCACTGTGCTCGGCCTACACACTTTACAACAACCAGATCTTGTGAGAACTCTGTCATGAGACAGCACTAGGGTGATTATTGGGGGAAACGGCCCTTGGTATTTCAATGTAGGTTATTTCCATTTTCCATAAGTGTCAGCCAGCTGAGAAATAAAGAGAAGGAGTACAAAGAGAAGAATTTTACAGCTAGGTCACCGGGGGTGACATCACATATTGGTAGGACCATGATGCCCACCTGAGCCTCAAACCAGCAAGTTTTGTCCGGGCGCGGTGGCTCAATCCTGTAATCCCAACACTTTGGGAGGCCGAGATGGGCGGATCACGAGGTCAGGAGATCGAGACCATCCTGGCTAACACGGTGAAACCCCGTCTCTACTAAAAAATACAAAAAACTAGCCGGGCGAGGTGGCGGGCGCCTGTAGTCCCAGCTACTCGGGAGGCTGAGGCAGGAGAATGGCGTGAACCCGGGAGGCGGAGCTTGCAGTGAGCTGAGATCCGGCCACTGCACTCCAGCCTGGGCGACAGAGCGAGACTCCGTCTCAAAAAAAAAAAAAAAAAAAAAAAACCAGCAAGTTTTTTTATTAAGGGTTTCAAAAGGGGAGGGGGCGTAATAACAGAGTAGGTACAAAGATCACATGCTTCAAAGGGCAAAAAGCAGAACAAATATCACATGCTTCTGAGGGAACAGGACAAAGGGCAAAAGCAGAACTACTGATAAGGGTCTATGCTCAGTGATGCATGTATTTTCTTGATAAACATCTTAACAGAAAACAAGGTTTGAGAGCAGAGAACTGGTCTGACCACAAATTTACCAGGGTGGAGTTTTTTCCCTACCCTAGTAAGCCTGAGGGTACTACAGGAGACCAGGGTGTATCTCAGTCCTTATCTCAACCACATAAGACAGACACTCCCAGAGCAGCCGTTTATAGACCTCCCCCGAGGAATGAGTTCCTTTCCCAGGGTATTAATATTCTTTGCTAGGAAAAGAATTTAGCGATATCTCTCCTACTTGCACGTCCGTTTATAGGCTCTCTGCAAGAAGAAAAATATGGCTCTTTTTGCCTGACCCACAGGCAGTCAGACCTTATGGTTGTCTTCCCTTGTTCCCTAAAAATCACTGTTATTCTGTTCTTTTTCAAGGTGCACTGATTTCATATTGTTCAAACACACATTTTACAATCAATTTGTACAGTTAACACAATTAGCACAGTGGTCCTGAGGTGACATACATCCTCAGCTTACAAAGGTAACAGGATTAAGAGATTAAAGTAGACAGGCATAAGCAATTATAAAAGTATTATTTGGGAACTGATAAATGTCCATGAAATCTTCACAATTCATCTTCCTCTGCCGTGGCTCCAGCCGGTCCCTCTATTTGCGGTCCCTGACTTCCTGCAACAGGGGATGGTGCTAAATGATTAGAAACCACCCCTGTAATCCAATCCCCTCCCACCAGGCCCCACATCCAACAAGTTCCTTCACAAAATGGATTATTCCAGGGCTGGGGTGAGAAAAGATGACCCTGGAACAACTTTTGTGCCAAAACACAAGGAAGTGTATGAAGAATGACAGGGACATGTCAAAAGGACACGGAAGCCAGATTGAAGGGGCTTCTACTAGCCAAATCTGGGATAACTTGAGCATCATAAATGAACAATGTTATTGATGGATTATTACATATTTGATAAAGCAGGAAACCGTGAGCCCATACTGAAATAAATAGATTTAAACAAATAAAACATTTGATATGGGATGAAAGTTTTACATAATTTCAAAGTACTTTTCCAAAAAGTACTAATAACAAGAAATGTGATGGTAAAAAGGAGAATTCTGGTAGGTAGCATTTTAAGCAAGTGACCTAAGTGAACATCATCAGTAATGGAACAACTCAAAATTATGGTCATTCTGTATTATTCCTGTCCAAAGATGCATAACCCAAATCTAACCAAGAGGAAACATAAGAAACCCAAATTGAGGGACATCTACAAAATAACCAGCCTGGATTCTTCAAAAGCATCAAGGCTATGTGAATGTCCCAGGAAGACTGAGAAACGGTTCCAGACTGAAGGAGACATAAAAACTAAATGTAACACGTGATTCTGAACTGGATCCTTTTGCAAAATGGGCGTTATTGGGATGCCTGCCAAACTTGAATGGTGTCTGAGCATTTGATGGTAGTAATATAAAAATGTTAATTTTACCATTTTCTCTGCTTTTGACAGTTATGTCGAGGTTATGTAGAGTGTCCTTGTTTGTGGGAATTACACACGGATATACTTGGGATGATAGGTATCCTGTCAACAATGTACTTTTAACTGGTTCAGGAAAAGAAGATTTGTACTGTGCTTCCAACTTTTCTATAAGCTTCAAGTTGTTTCAAAACACAACCAAAAAGAAAAGTATCTGACCCTGAGGGGTCTATTTAGTGTAATAATTAAATAGTAAGAATGTTGCACTAAAAATGTCTGGTGGTGGTGTTCATTGTGGAGCACGTGTGTGTTTGCTGCTATTTTGTGTATGCCCTGACACCTACCCATCACGCAGGCCTGGCACTCATGGCCCATCTGGAGCCAAACCTTCTGCTCCTTGGTTTGTCTCTTTAGACTTTGGGGCCCATCTGGGGCCCAGTTCAATAAAGTGTGGGTAAATCCCCGTAGTTGATGTGGCCAGTATATTTGTAAAACCTTTAATATATTTGAACTACCTCTAATTTTTAACTTTCTATTGCTTCTGTTGATCCCAATTTCAAGGATGCAGGAGATACTGAATTTAAATTAAAAGACAATAAAATATTTTAGCACTTAAGTGAAGACTAAAGACGGACAAGGATGTTTCTTTTCTAAACTCTTCTCCATAGTTACTTGTATAACATGTTAAAGAAAAGGTGACATTTGCGTGAAATAGTTTTCACATGCATCATTAATCAAGCTAATATAAACTATAAGCACTATCTGTTGCTCACATTCTCACCATCAGCTATCCTGCCTTTGAAGCTTTCTTGAAATTATTTCCAGCTATTAATCTGTACTTGTAAATAACACAACTCAGACAAACTGGACCACGGGGATCCAGTCCTACATAGCTGCCTGGCGGGTTGGGAAAGAGGCTGTAGAGCAGGTGGAGTGAAGGGAGTGGGAGGGAAGGCAGGCGCCCTTCATGTCACTCAGTTCTGATCTTCCCTGTCCTTCCCTCTTCATTCTCCAAGATTAGTTGAGTGTCAGTTACGTGTCAGGCAGGGTAATGGCACTGGGGAGCCAATGACGAATGAGATACACTCTGGGCCTTTTAAGGAGCACTGAATTTGTAGAAAGAGAGACTGCTGAGCTAGGAATTCAAGAATATTCTAATAGTTTCTACAAAAGAAGTCAGGCCAGGCATGATGGTTTGCACCAGTAATCCCAGCACTTCGGGAGGCCGAGGCGGGTGGATCACCTAAGGTCAGGAGTTTGAGACCAGCCTGGCTAACATGGTGAAACCTTGTCTCTACTAAAACTACAAAAATTAGCCAGGCGTGGCGGGCACCTGTAATCCCAGAGACTTGGGAGGCTGAGGCAGGTAAATTGCTTGGACCTGGGAGGCAGAGGTTGCAGTGAGCTGAGATCGTGCCATTGCACTCCAGAGCCTGGGAGACGGAGAATCTGTCTCAAAAAAAAAAAAAAAAAAAAAAAAAAAAGTCAAATAGTGCTATTAAAGGAGAAAAATTGCTTCATGACAGGAATAAAAAAAGTCTTCATGGAAAAGGTAATGTTTAAAGCCCCAACTTAATTGCAGTTTTCCAGGAAAGGAGGAGGAGAGGGAATCACAAACAGAGGAAATTGAAGCAAAAGGCTGTGAGTCTCAGAGTGCAGCTCCTTTGGAGCTCATCGAGGGGAAGGCGAAGGCAAAAGGAAGGATTGTGTGTGTCTGAAAGTAGAGACAGGCTGAGGAGAGTGGGTCAGAAGGATCCACTGGGGTTGGACCTTTTTTTTTTCCCCCTGCTCTGTCACCCGGGCTGGAGTGCAGTGACATCTCGGCTCACTGCAACCACCTCCCAGGTTCAAGTGATTCTCCTGCCTCAGTCGCCTGAGTTGCTAGGATTACAGGCATGTACCACCACGCCCAGCTAGTTGTTTGTATTATTATTATTATTATTTTGAGATGGAGTCTTTCTTTGTCACCCAGACTGGAGTGCAGTGGTGCGATCTTGGCTCACTGCAACCTTCGCCTCCCGGGTTCAAGTGATTCTCCTGCCTTGGCCTCCTGAGTAGCTAGGATTATAGGCATGTGCCATTACACCCAGCTAACTTTTTGTATTTTTAGTAGAGACTGGGTTTTGCCATGTTGGCCAGGATGGTCTTGATCTCCTGACTTCATGATCTGCCTGCCTCAGTCTCCCAAAGTGCTGGGATTACAGGTGTGAGCCACCATGCCCAGTAGGACCATTTTTAAAAAGAAAGCAGACAGACCGGGTGGTGACTCATGCCTGTAATCCCAGCACTTTGGGAGGCTGAGGCAGGAGGATGGCCGGAGGTCAGGAGTTCAAGACCAGCCTGGCCGACATGGTAAAACCCTGTCTCTACTGAAAATACAAAAACTTAGCCAGGCATGGTGGCACGCACCTGTAATCCCAGCTACTTGGGAGGCCGAAGCAGGAGAATTGCTTGAATCTGGGAGGTGGAGGTTGCAGTGAGCCAAGATTACGTCATTGCACTCCAGCCTGGGTGACAGAGGGAGACTCTGTCTCTACATACATACATAAAATAAAAGTGGACAGAAACCAAACAGCAACAACAAACTCCCCCGTATGATATGCTGAGGAGCTCAGACTTTATTCTAGAATGATGGGATGTCAGGTGAAGGTCTGCTGGAGACAGCCATGGTCACTTCCCTCCCACCACATGGATTCTGTGATTCTCAGGAGCAGGAAGGAACTGCCTGACCGCTGTATGATGGGAGAATTGCTCACACTCTTGTATTTTTAGTAGAGACTGGGTTTCGCCATGAGATCTTCACTGAGATCTCTGCTCAAACATTACCTCGTCCTCTCCTGTCTAACCTCATGAAAATAGCATGCCTAGGATTTTCTACTCATCTGCCTTTTTCTTCCTAGTACTTCCCAAATATTTCAGTTATCTGTTTGTTTTTTGTCTCCCCTACAGGTATATAAACTCTATAACAACAAGGGCTTTGTCTTATTACTGCTGGTCCTCATGGTGCCTTGCGCTGTGCCAGCCATATAGAAAATGTCTATAGATTCTTGAATGAGTGAAGAGTGATCCAAATCTCCCAGAAATCATGGTCCCACAGACTCAGATTCTAGAAAGAGAACTTTGCAGTCCCCAAGGGGCTCTTGCAGCCCAGGTGAAAGGATGGTGAATAAGAAGTCCCAAAAGGCTCCCTGAACAACAACAGCTTTCCAAATGAGAAGGCAAATCCCTACCCTTACAATCCTGTTTCTGTCTGTTCCCCAGAGTCAGCCTTTTATAATGGAAAGGTAGGGCTGAGATAATGTTCTAATTTAGGGTTGTCGGGACTTAGCCAAGGATCTCACCAGGGAAAGAGGAAGAAGCCAAGATCTTTCCTCTAAAATGCAGTCCAAAGCCAGAGCTTGGAATAGAAAAGCTGGTGTTTTCCTGAATGTCCATGAGACCTCAAAATGGACAGGCCATGTCCTTCAGGAGATCACATGGGTCCCGTGAAGTCTCAGCCATAGCATATCACCTTCCACTTCACAGCATCTTCCATGCTTGGCTTTGAAAGGACAGTAGTGCAATCATCAACAAGCTTCCTAGATAGGTGTCCATCTTGGGGGTGGTTCTTTGGATCTCTAGCAGTCCAGTGATGTAGAGCGGAGATGGCCCAGAAGCTTCCCAGGATGGGTCAGGTCTTCAGCTTTCCTAAGCCACATGGCTAGAATCACCTTCAATTACTAGAAAAACAGACAAATCTCAACTATCTGAAAACCGGTGGCCTTGTTTCTAGATCTTTTCCATTTGAGAACCAATTTGTTCCTATTCCAGGCAACCAAAACCTCATGTCCTGGATATGCAAGGAAAACAGAGTCGCGCTTCTTTGGCCTGGCATGTGGGTGATTTCGAGGACACTGATCAGAGAAATTCCAAATGGGCTATTCTCGTTAGGCAGAGTAAGTCATCATTGCCAAGAGTTTCCAAACCATTTATGCTTCCGAAGCTGCCAAAAAAGGAAAAGGTATGATTTTTTGCTTTTCTAAATCATCATAGAAAAAGTTAGGCTGCTTTAACATACAAATTAGGGAGGGGTTTCTCATAGTAATACTAATAATCCGTTCTATAGCTTCTTTTAACCTATCGAAGCATTTTGTACTTTATACTGGATTGCCACAGTGATGTTTATTCAGTGGGTGAGTGGGCATTATTCCCCTGTTAAAGAAAACAAGAGGTTTTGTCCTCAGAATTTATCACCAGGTTTAACCTCGAGAGAATGGCCACCCCCGTGAGTTCTAAGAGCTGAGAAAGCACTGTTTGTGAAATGGAGGTAAATCTGCAACTCCCCTTAAAACCTCACAAACTGGTGAGCAGAGGAAGCTTATACCCGTTCAAATTCTAGGTTTTCCCCTAAACTATTTATGGAATCTTGGGTAAGTTGCATAATTTCCCCGTATGGGTTTTTATAAGTAAAATGGGGATTTTGGTATCTGTTCTGAATATTTTATAGAGTTAGGAGGAGAATTAAAGAATGTGGAAGTATATATTCAACAACTATTTCCTGAGGTCTGTGTACAAACCATTCGCCAATAATAGCTTTCTGTCTAAACCCACAGCACAATGAACTTTGCAGGCGTCCAGGTTTTCAATAGAGTTTGACAGCAGATTTCCATGATAGAAAAAGGAATAGAATAGCTCAGGCCCATTTAGCGACTCCTGTTCCCTACCCATAGAATGACTTCTTGCTCTTTTGGAGAATCTTGCCAATTCACTAGAATATTACTCACCCTCTGTTGCCAGAGATCTGATTAATCAGCAAGCCATTATGTCTATTTGAGACATTCTGTGATGGAGGGCGACTTAGCTGTCCTCCTCAGTGGATCCTGACCTTAGGAATACTTCGTATTGAAAAAGGGAACAGTTTGACATCTAACATTTCAACGTAGTCTGAATTTTGAGATGGGTCCAAGTGAAATGATTTATTGCAGTGTGTGTGGAGGAGGGCTTGGATTAGTTACTTTCTGTCACTGAACTAATTTCGTGTCGGATTAGAGCTATTACGGACTAAATTATCCCAAACGCCTCTTTCATTCACCAAATCCAGTTGAAATATTTTTTGCATTAAAACATCTGTTAAAAGACTTCTTATTTTGATTTCAAATTTGTAGAGCAAGTTGTAACAACAGCACGAAGAACTCTTGATATACTCTTTCCTCAGCCCCATCTGTTGTTAATTTTATTTGCTTTAATATTCTCTTTCTTCCTCTCTCTCTTACATCATTTGAGGGCAAGTTGCAGACATGATGTCCCCCAGCTTCATTTATTTTTTTTTTTTAAGATATGGGGGTCTCACTATATTGCCCAGGCTGGAGTGCAGTGGCTTTTCATGGGCACAACCATAGTGCACCGCAGCCTTGAACTCGTGGGTTCAAACAGCCCTCCCACCTCAGCCTCCTGAATAGCTAGGACTACAGGCACAGACCCTGTGGAATAAATGGTCTACAGGCTAGACCCTTTACTCCTAAATATTTCAGGGTGTATTTCCTAAGAACAAGGATTCTCTCTCACATAACCACAGTACAATTTATAAGATTCAGGAAATTTAACATTGATACAGTATTATTATCTAAAGTTCATAGCCAAATTTTATTAAATAGCAGATGGTGGTGGTTCACACCTATAATCCCAGCACTTTGGGAGGCTGAGGTGGAAGAATCACTTGAGTCCAGCAGTTTGAGAGCAGCCTGGGCAACATAATGAGACCCTGTCTCTACAAAAAATATACAAAATTAGGCAGGGGTGGTGGTGCGTGCCTGTAATCCCAGCTAATCAGGAGGCTGAGGTGGGAGGTTTGCTCGAGCACAGGCCTGCAAGTCTGCAGTGAGCTATGATTGCATCACTGCACTCCAGCCTGCGTGACAGAGAGCCTGTCTAAAAAAACACCAACAAAAAGCATTAACTGATGACCTTTGTTATATTCTGATCCAGGATTCAGTCGAGGACCGTGTATTATATTGAGTTATCACGTCTCTTTAGTCCTCTTCAATTTGGAGGAGTTCCTCACTCTGGTCTTTTATAACACAGACATTTTTGAGGAATCCAAGCCAGTTCTGTATCTTTCAGTATGGGCTCGTCTGATGTTTCCTCATGAGTGGGTTCAGGTTACGTGTTTTTGTCAGGAATCCCAGATAAGTGACGTCGCGTCATGCTCAGTGCATCACATCAAGAGGCACCTGAGGTCGGTTTAACCCATTATTCATGAGAGTAGTTGAGTACTTGTTCATACCCCTTTCATTGTGGAAATAAAATACTGAATCATTCAAAATAATTTATCTTTTTATCAGTGAGGCTTTCTTCTAAATTTCCAGAGATACTTTAGATACTTGTCCCACAAGTCCATTATTTGGACTGTCCTGCAGAATTTGTGTGGATGCTTCAATAAATACTCAACCCCCTCTCTTTTACATGAACCCTCTTTAGGGAAAATAAATTGGAACAAGTGTTCTCATATATTCAAAAGCAAATAATGAATACCACATGTGAAAAGCTTCCAGTGCAGTGCCTCACACATAGCCGCCAATGAGTGGCTATCATTCCTATTCTTACTTGAGATGCCAACACATTTTCCATTCTTATGCGACAAGAATCAGAACCATGCACTGAACGCCTCTTAAGTAGAAATTTGTCTGTGTTACTGGGTGACTTGGGGGAAATTTTAGAAGCTTAAACCTATAGACAGTATCACAAGCTTTCCCATCAAAATAGATGGTTGAAAATGGGAATATTTTATACCCATAGTTTCAGTTTAGTTTTCCATGTATAAACTTTAAGTCTAGAGAGCTTAATTACAATGTTTTTTAAAAAGTACAATTTATGAGATTTAACAGTATGTATCATTCTTGTATACATTTACCCAAAAATGCTCTTAAAAATACTTTTGGAAATCCATTGAGCAAGTCTCTAAACCGCTTCTTCTATAATGCCCTAATCTCTCTTTTAAATCACAAAATGTCTCTTAAGTTCTATCTTCTATTCCATTCATTATTTTCCCCTTCTGGATTTCTGGTAGTTTTCCTTCCTTCCTATAATAGCTACCTAAGCATTGTCCAATTTATGTGCATATGATAGACATTTTTAATGCAATTCATTTCTATTTCATTTCTTTGCTGGCAAATATTCTCATTGTCCTCCTTCATTTCCAATACACGGACTTCAGTCTCAGTGACTGATACATTCTTTTCCTCATCCACTCGAGTTTGAGAGCAGTATTCTCAAATTTTAAAGGTCATACAAATCACTTGGGGATCATGTTAAGATGCAGATTATGATTCAGTAGGTCTGAAATGGGGTTTGAGATTTTGCATTTCTGTCAAGCTCCCAGGAAATCCAGTTCGTTGTTGCTGGTCTGAGGACCTTGAGTAGCAAGGTGCTGGAGGATTTGACAATGAACTGAATTTTGTGCTAGGAACAGGGGGCACTTGATGAGGTAAAGGGAAGAGGGAATGGGGGGATTTGATGAGGCAAAGGGAAGTCTATTCTAGGAAGAACAAACGGAGCAAAGACAATGATAACTCAGCCCCTTTGGGGAAGTGTATGTGGTTCAATGTGGCCGGAATATAGAGCACAGAACTACCTGGTGATGAGGCTGGAGAAGATCAATCAGCTCGGTCGCTGGAATGCACAGGGCTGGGCTTTTATTTAGTTTTTTGAGACAGAGTCTCACTCTATTGCCCAGGTTGTAGTGGCACAATCTCGGCTCACTGCAGCCTCCGCCTCCTGGGTTCAAGTGATTCTCCTGCCTCAGCCTCCCGAGTAGCTGGGATTACAGGCACTGGCATGAGGCACTACGCCGGGTCTTTCTACCACTTTTAATGAAATGTTACCTCCTTCCTTCTCAGAGGGTCGTTTTCCAATTCTTTGCAACACATATTCAGAGACTATGTGACATCTATGTCAACCTTTATGGGATAACTCTCAAGTTGGTACTTTTTATTATGTTAAAGATATTTGCTTGAAAGTCTACTTCCTGTAACTTGGAATGATGATTTTCTGATCCTACTCAACTCCATTTTGGGTTATCATACCATATCATTGGACTGATCTCCTAAGTCTCTGTATCAGTCAGGGTTCTCCAGAGAGACAGAACCAATGATGTGTGTGTTGTGCGTGTAGGAGAGGAACACACAGGGAGGGGTGTTTATTTTTAGGAGTTGGCACCTGTGATTTTGGAAGTTGGCAAATCCAAACGCAGCAGGGTGGGCCAACAGGATAGAGACCCTGGGAGGAACTGATGTTGCAGCTTCAGCCCGAAGGCAGTTTGCAGGCAGAATTCTCTCTTCCTGGGGGATCTTCAGTCTTTCTCTTGAGACCTTCAATAGGTTGAATGAGGCCCACCCACATTTTGGAGGATAAACAGCTTTATTCAAGGTCTACTGACTTAAATATTAATCTCACCTAAGAAATATCTGCACAGCATTGGGCCGGGTGCAGTGGCTCACGCCTGTAATCCTAGCACTTTGGGAGGCCGAGTTGGGCAGATCATCTGCAGTCGGGAGTTCAAGACCAGCCTGACCAACATGGGGAAACCCCGTCTCTACTAAAAATACAAAATTAGCTGGGTGTAGTGGTATATGCCTGCAATCCCAGCTACTCAGGAAGGCTGAGGCAGGAGAATCGCCCGAACTCGGGAGGCAGAGGTTGCAGTGAGCTGAGATCATGCCATTGCACTCCAGCCTGGGCAACAAGAGTGAAACTCCATCTAAAAAAAAAAAAAGAAAGAAAGAAAGAAAAGAAATACCTGCACAGCATCATCCGGATTGGTGTTTGACTAAATATCTGATTACTATCACCTAGCCAAGATGACACATAAAATTAACCATCACAGGCCATACCTGACGGCTTATGCCTGTAATCCCAACAGTTTGGGAAGCTGAGGCAGGAGCATCATGTAAGGCCCAGAATTCAAGACCAGCCTGGGCAACAGAGTGAGACCCTGTCTCTACAGACTTTTTTTTTTTTTGAGACAGAGTCTCACTGTTGTTGCTCAGGCTGGAGTGCAGTGGCGCGATCTCAGCTCACTGCAATCTCCGCCTCCCAGATTCAAACGATTCTCCTGCCTCAGCCTCACGAGTAGCTGGGATTATAGGCACCCACCACCATGGCTGGCTAATTTTTTGTATTTTTAGTAGAGGCGAGGTTTCACCATGTTAGCCAGGGTGGTCTCGATCTCCTGACCTCGTGATCTGCCTGCCTCGGCCTCCCAAAGTGCTGGGATTACAGGCGCGAGCCATCGCACCCAGCCCCCAATTTTTTTTTTTTTTTAAATTAGCTGGGTGTGTTCGTGCATGCCTGTAGTCCCAGGTACTTGAGAGGCTGAGGCAGGAGGATTACTTGAGGCCAGAAGTTTGAGGTTACTGTGAGCTATGATCATGCCACTGTACTCCAGCCTGGGTGACAAAGTGAGACCCTGTCTCTTAAAAAAATAATAATAATAACCATCACAGCATCACAGTACCCCTCGCATCCATTGTGAGGATTAACTGAGGTAACATACAGAAAGCATCTGACAGAACGGTCCAGGCACTAGGGAACCAAAAAGCACTGTGGTGTGCACGTGCGTTTAAATCCTTTTATTGATGGCATGATTTTAAAGCTGTTTCACTTGAGTGCACAGCAGAGAAGCCATCCTTGGAGAGCTGAGCATGCAGGAAAAGGAAAAAAAAAGCTTCAGGGAAAAACACTTGAAATTTTCATTTATCAGAAAGGATTTTGAAATATCCACTGTAATTTTCCCCCCAGTCGTTAAGATAACATAACTCAGTATGGCATTATGTTGGTACCAACAGTTGCACTCAATGACATGTTTTTTTCCTGAGAACAGATATATCAGTGGACATCATCCCTTTTCAGAGCAAATATTTTGTGATGCCCCTTTATTAACCTAAAATAAAATTTACAAATATACTCAATTTATATCAAACCAATATAATGTCCTATTATACCATAATTGAAAAGAAATTTAAAAGTAATTTATACTACTTTAATACATAAACATTGGGGCAGTAGATTAGAAAATATAATTAGGTTGGCCGGGCCCGGTGGCTCACACCTGTAATCCCAGCACTTTGGGAGGCCGAGGTGGGCGAATCTCCCGAGGTCAGGAGTTCGAGACCAGCCTGGCTAACATGGTGAAACCTTGTTTCTACTAAAAATACAAAAAATTACCCAGGTGTGTTGGCGCATGCCTGTAATCCCAGCTACTTGGGAGGCTGAGGTAGCAGAATCACTTGAACCCGGGAGGCGGAGATTGCAGTGAGCTGAGGTTACGCCATTGCACTCCAGCTTGGGCAATAAGAGCGAAACTGCATCTCAAAAAAAAAAAAAAAAAAAAAAAAAAAAAAAAAGTAGGCCTCTATACAGAGTCTTCATGAACGCAGGGGCTACAGATGAAGACTGACAGAAATGTGCTGTACTGGTGACTCAAATTCCATAGGTACCATGGCTACCAAACTATGTTACCATTGGAAACATAATTTTCCAAAAGTATACCAATTCTTGGTAAAGACCAAGTGACCGCTTCTCGCTAAAATTCTAAATCTTACAAAGTAAAACTCTTCCCTCAATTTATACAACTGCATTCCTGGAGAATGCATTATATACTAAAATCATGTAAAAAGATACTGTGTTTTTATATAGCAGAATTATCTGCTTAATTGTAAACAGGCTTTTTTAGCTATATAAATGTCCAGCAGGACATTTAAGGGTTACACAGGAGGTAGGTGGGACAAGTCCTCATCCTGTAGGGCTGTCTCTCATGGTGCAGGACCTCTCGCCTATCATCGGAGCCCCCACCCTCTGTGCCAGTAACCCTAACCTGTCATTATGCTAACCAAAAATGTCCCCGCAGTTCCAAAACACCCCGGTTAAAAACCACTGAGATATATAATCAGCTTGTTTTCAGCATGAATTATTAGAAATGAGACCTCTACATTTTATTAAATGTAACAAACAAATAGCATGCAGCACCAAGAAAATGTTCAAGATAAATTCAAAAGTTTTATTGCACCAAATGCCACAGAAAAATGGATCAAAATAATACATAAACAAGTTAAAAAAATTCCCACACAATGACATTGGTATCTATTCAAACTGATCAAAAACGAAGTCCTATCAATTTCTCTTATGGAGCTTCAAATAACAAATTCCAGAATTTTCTCGTTTTTGAAATATCACTTAAGTTTAAGCATATTGCAATCTCACTTTCAAGATATATGGTTCATCATATTTTGACATTTAAAAATTAACATTCAGAGGGGACTGCTTGATTTAGGCAAAAATTATATTAAAATACCCTCTCCCCCAAGCACAATAAAAAACAAATGGTTCACATTTACCAAGAGAAGCTGAAGACATTTTCAATTTAACGTGAAAGTATGCATGAACAAAATATTCTCTAAAGTACATATTGGTGGAAAAATCCAGACATTTAAAAGAATTTGGGGTACTTTATATTCTTTATTTTTATGTACAACCATCTCTAGTGAAGAACCTAAAAAGCTACAGACTAAATTTTTATAAAATCTCAGGACCTAATTATAAGAGCCCAAACAATGGTTTAGTATCATTTAGCAAGCGGGGATTTTTCTCCCTCCAAAAACGTTAATTTTGAAAAATATGGTTAAGTTTAAAAAGTTGCAATGTGTAAACGGCAGTTCCATGGGATGTGAAAAGATTATAGTTACTTTCATTAAAAAACAGCACACTTCAGAAAAATGGATTGAAGCCTGTACAAAAAGCTATTTAACACTGATAAAAAATAAAATACTTTGGAATTATGCACAAGTATGGAAGCTACATTTTAAATTTTCATTGTCATGTCTAAAACGTACACAATTACCTTTACATTCATTTCACTTATCAATTTATTAAAAATAAAACTGCAACATGCTAGAAAGAGGTCCATCACAGGGACATTTACAGACTTCTGCTCTGTCATGCCTCACTAGCTTGCTTAGAAAAGCAAGATGCTACAAAAGTTACACTCAACAGGTAAGACTTAAAAGTTGAAGAAACCCTAAAGGTGGAATCCTGTCAACTGAGGTAGATTTCTTTTCTTTTTTTAAAAAAATTGTTTTATGTTTTTTTCTTGAGGTGGGCATGGGAGCGGGTGGGGTCCTTTTCTTGCCTCTGCGGCTAAGCCAGAATGAAGCCACTGGGTGGTGCACGACGTGTGAGCGGTGGATCGCAACACCATTCTGTGGGTTTTTTTTTTTTTTTTTTCGCTTTTAGGAAGAGGTTGAATTTAAGACAAAGAAAACTTGAATGTTAAATATTTAAAGGATTATAAAATAGCAGCAACATTCTTGGTCTATTTTTGTAGGCAATAGATACGAGGATTAGGTTCTGACTGGAATCCTGAGTGTCACGGAGACAGCCCCCACACGTGACCCACCTGTAGTTTTCCAACAGGCATTTTTGCAAGAGTGAGTTTCTGGAACATTAGATTAAGAGCAAATTAAATTTTCTCAGGCTTTGAGGGGCCTGGGCTGAATTTTTTCAATGTATAGAGTTTAGAATCAACGATTTAAAGCTCAGTGTCCCCTATATGTGTCTAATTATCAACATGCCACTATGTCCACATTAGAATTAAACTGATTTTGTAACAAGTTATTTTCTATGAAACCCTGGAAGGTGGTGAATGAGGGAAAGTGCCCAAAACATGTAAACAAGAAAAAAGGAAGTAGAGAGGAGGGGAATGCTTTAAACTGTAAAAGCTGTAACATCAGCTCTGACAGTTTATTTACACGTAATGAGAAACGGATGTGGGATGAGCTGAGCCACAGGTGAGGTTCTTTCTCTCTCTGTAACACAACAGCAAACAATGATGTCATGAAACTACAGAACTTAAAACACCAAAGTCAAATGCTAGGCAAAAGGAAACAGGAAAACATTAAAAAGACTGAACATTTCAATTTTCAATGAATGACATAAAATGATGAAGATCTTACAAACCTTAATGCACTCATCTACATTTTGCATCATTAAAAAAAGATGAAAAGGTAGTAGTTCTGATTTTTATCAAATAAAAAAATTGAAGTCATTCTAGTCCTTAATAGGGAAATTACTTCATATTCTTAGGTTCAAAGACACGTGAAAAGAACTGGAATTAATTCATAAAACAGTGGAAGGGAATCAGAACCTGGTTAACTGCTTAAGATCTGCAAAGTGCTAAAGATGTTTTTGCTTTGCTAGCTTTAGCTCCTGTCTTTTAATGACCAATATTTAAAAGTCTTTTACTTTACCCTGGATGTCAGTACATAGTCTGTTTCATGGTCAGTAAGCTAAAGTTTCTTTTATATTAACAGAAAATTAAGTTTTTTTTTTGTATGAACTTTGGGAAATCATTTTGGTTGGTTTTATACAATGGGTAAGTTAATTTCTGGAAAGATGTTTTGAAAAGGATGCAGGAATTAGAAGGCACAGAAATGATAATATAAAAATTTAGAGGATGTATGGATTTTTTCTAAATGTTCAAGCAATCATCCTGAATGTTCATGAGTCATCCTGAACTGCTGCAGGTTCATTTCCCACCAGGACAGCTGTGCCTTTTAAAGTAAAAATAGTCATTTGTATTAACTATAAGAAAAAAGTGGCTTCAGTTGGAAGAACTTACCAACAGAAACACTGTGGAGCTTATAGAAATAACTTTGGTAAATGGCCTCTCTTAAAAAGGCTGCTGAAAGCTCTAAAATATAAGGATAAAACATATGGTTTCAGACTGTACACTTTGCTGTTACAAACTACATCTTGATGGGATTAAGAGGCTACATTGATTCTTGGGTTTATTGCACCAACAATCCATCTCTCACCTACCTGTGGCTGCATCTGAAACAAGGTAAACTCCAAGAAGAAATGAAAACAGTGGGTCCCTAAAGCACTCTTCCCAACAAGCAATTCTCTTACAAGTTTTATGTCAAACAGTCACTGCTACAGCCACTGGAGCTGAAGATGGCACAATGTGGCTTTCTTTGCTTTACCTTGTGTAAAAAGCAAACTGTGACCTGGAATCCAAAGTCCGTGTTCCGACTGTTGTCTCAGAATAGCAAAATATGTTTTCCCCAGTTTGGGGAGCTCATGCTTAAACTCAGAAGCAGTTTCCTACTGGAATGTTACGCACACTGCTGACCACCCCGCTCAAGTCGCTTGCCTTTATTCTGCCCAAACAGCACAAGGCGATCTGTTGCAACAGCTTAATGTTTAGTGTAGTGCTTATGTTTCCTCCCACCAAAAAGGTCAGTCTCTTTGTTGATTCATGGGTAACAAATGGCCTGAAGTGTTCATGACAATCACAAATGCCATTATGTTAAGTAAACCTAAGTCTTCAATGAAGCATCAGCTTGACAGCAAAAACACAAAACAAAAAGGTGGAATGACTTTGTTTCTGTTTGCTCTGCTCATGCTTTCGACATCACAGAGAGCTTATTCCTTTCTCCTTCAGTTGAGAATTTGATTTTTTTCTTCCAAGGAAGAACTGTCCTGAGCTTTAGCTTATAAGAGTATTTGAGCCACATAAGGAGAATGAGTACTGGCAATAGCAGTCAACAGAGGCAGGTCGTTGGATTCAATCCTGAATATTGAGAAAAGAAAAGAATATTACTTTAAAAGAGCATGGTTTTATGAGAAAGTATTACTTCTAGGTACTAAGTTTATCATTTAAAACTAATGAAAAAGCAAAACAGATGGAAGGATAATAAACTTACTCTTTTAATAAAATATTCCAGTGGACACTGACCAGGGAGGCAAAGGGAGAGAAATACAGGAAGTGTGTTGTGCCTGTGTGTGGACATAAAGCTCTTTTTCCCTTGGCAAGGGTCACCAGACTTTCTAACTTTCCTGTATTCCCTATATAACTTCATTGTATCATACTTTAAAGTTTTCTCCTTATAAAATCATTCTTCCAGTCAACACTCCTAAATGCATACTGATTTCACCTAAGTTCAAATTGGTCTTAGAAAAATGGTGATGGTAGCAATTTCTTTAAAAACGTTGGGAATTTGTACAAAGGTTATACAACTGGGATCCTCACTGAGCATTTAAGCCACAAGATTCTGAGAGCAAAGTGACACTAAAAGATACTGGGTTAAGAGACATCATGGTTTCAAATGGACACAGCTTTGGCTGCCTCTCTTATAGCAGAGGTGGATACAGTATGGGCACTGTTTAAAAATGATGCCAGGTGTCATGAAAAATAATTGAACTGTTTCAGTCTGTGGAGTATGTCCTAATTCTTACCCTTGAATTCCTCAAAATAAAAATAAAACAGTATCTGGCATTACCTCATGGAATTTTCTAGTCCTTCTCCAGTAATGCTACGTACAGATCTGGTTTCAGAGTGCACAGAAGTTCTCTAGTACTTTTAGTGCTACTGGCCCTGACTATGGGAGAAAGGGGATAAAGGAAGGATGAACATGGGTCCGCTAATAATTCACAAAGAGGACCTGGAGATGAGTGCAAAGGGAAATAAAAGCTTATGATTACAGGTGTTGATGCACATCTGTAAGGGTCAAGGACTAGGTAAAGACCTTGAAATGTAAGGTACACATCTGGCAATGGAAAATTTCTAATAAGGCAAGATGGCCGAGTAGGGACAGCTCTGGTCTGCAGCTCCCAGTGAGATCAATGCAGAAGGCAGGTGATTTCTGCATTTCCAACTGAGGTACCCGGTTCATCTCACTGGGACTGGTGGGACAGTGGGTGCAGGCCACGGAGGGCAAGCAGAAGCAGGGTGGGGTGTTGCCTCACCCGGGAAGTGCAAGGGGTCGGGGAATTGTCTCCCCTACCCAAGGGAAGCTGTGAGGAACTCAGTATCTGCACTCCGGCCCAGATACTGCACTCTTCCTATGGCCTTCACAACCCACAGACCAGGAGAATCCCTCGGGTGTGTACACCACCAGGGCCCTGGGTTTCAAGCACAAAACTGGGCAGCTATTTGGGCAGACACCGAGCTAGCTGCAAGAGTTTTTTTTTCCATACCCCAGTGGCACCTGGAACACCAGCGAGACAGACCATTCACTCCCCTGGAAAGGGGGCTGAAGCCAGGGAGCCAAGTGGTCTGGCTCAGCTGGTCACACCCCCACAGGGTCCAGTAAGCGAAGGTCCACTGGCTTGAAATTCTCACTGCCAGCACAGCAGTCTGAGGGACGTTTGAGGTTGGAGGGGGGAGGGGCGTCCGCCATTGCTGAGGCTTGAGTAAGCGGTTTTACCCTCACAGTGTAAACAAAGCCACCTGGAAGTTTGAACTGGGCGGAGCCCACAGCAGCTCAGCAAGGCCACTGGGGCCAGACTGTCTCTCTAGATTCCTCTTCTCTGGGCAGGGCATCTTTGAAAAAAAGGCAGCAGCCCCAGTTAAGTGTTTATAGATAAAACCCCCATCTCCCTGGGACAGAGCACCTGGGGGAAGGGGAAGCTGTGGGCACAGCTTCAGCAGACTTAAACGTCCCTGCCTGATGGCTCTGAAGACAGCAGCGGATCCCCCACATAGCGTTTGAGCTCTGCTAAGGGTCAGACTGCCTCCTCGAGTGGGTCCCTGACCCCTGTGTATCCTGACTGGGAGACACCTCCCAGGAGGGGCCGACAGAATCTCATACGGGAGAGCTCTGGCTGGAATCTGGTGGGTGCACCTCTGGGACAAAGCTTCCAGAGGAAGGAGCAGGCAGCAATCTTTGCTGTTCTACAGCCTCTGCTGGTGATAACCAGGCAAACAGGGTTTGGAGCAGACCTCCAACCAACCACAGCAGACCTGCAGCAGAGAGGCCTGTTAGAAGGAAAACTAACAGAAAGCAGCCACATCAACATCAACAAAAAGGACGTTCACTCAGAGACCCCATCTGAAGGTCACCAACATTAAAGACCAAAGGTAGATAAAGATGGGGAGAAACCAGTGCAAAAAGGCTGAAAATTCCGAAAACCAGAATGCCTCTCTTCTCCAAAGGATCACAACTCCTTGTCAGCACGGGAACAAAACTGGATGGAGAACCGAGTTTGATGAATTGACAGAAGTAGGCTTCAGAAGGTGGGCAATAACAAACTCCTCCGAGCTAAAGGAACATGTTCTAACCCAATGCAAGGAAGCTAAGAACCTTGAAAAAAGGTTAGATGAATTACTAACTAGAATAACTAGCTTAGAGAAGAACATAAATGACCTGATGGAGCTGAAAAACACAGCACGAGAACTTCGTAAAGCATACACAAGTATCAATAGCTGGATCGATCAAGTGGAAGAAAGGATATCAGAGATTGAAGATCAACTTAATGAAACAAAGTGTGAAGACAAGATTACAAAAAAAATGAAAAGGAATGAACAAAGCCTCCAAGAAATATGAGACTATGTGAAAAGACCAAATCTACGTTTGATTGGTGTACCTGAAAGTGACAGGGAGAATGGAAACAAGTTGGAAAACACACTTCAGGTTATTATCCAGGAGAACGTCCCCAACCTAGCAAGGCAGGCCAACATTCAAATGCAGGAAATACAGAGAACACTACAAAGATACTCCTCGAGAAGAGCACCCCAAGACACATAATGGTCAGATTCACCAAGGCTGAAATGAAGAAACAAATATTAAGGCAGCCAGAGAGAAAGGTCAGGTTACCCACAAAGGGAAGCCCATCAGACTAACAGCAGATCTCTCTGCAGAAACCCTACAAGCCAGAAGAGAGTGGGGGTCAATATTCAACATTCTTAAAATAATTTTCGTGGCATGTGCCTGTAATCCCAGCTACTCTGGAGGCTGAGGCAGAGAACTGCTTAAACCTGGAGGGGCAGAGGTTGCAGTGAGCTGAGATTGCGCCACTGCACTCCAGCCTGGGCGACAGAGCGAGACTCCGTCTCCAAAAAAAAAAAGAATTTTCAACCCAGAATTTCATATCCAGCCAAACTAAGCTTCATAAGCAAAGGGAGAAATAAAATCCTTTACAGATAAGCAAATACTGAGAGATTTTGACACCACCAGGCCTACTGTACAAGAGCTCCCGAAGGAAGCACTAAACATAGAAAGGAAAAATTGGTACCAGCCACTGCAAAAACATACCAAATTGTAAAGACCATCAACACTATGAAGAAACTGCATCAATTAATGGGCAAAAAAACCCAGCTAGCATCACAATGACAGGATTACATTCACATATAACAATATTAACCTTAAATGTAATATGGGCTAAATGCCCTAAATAAAAGACACAGACTGGCAAATTGGATAAAGAGTCAAGACCCATCACGGTGCTGTATTCAGGAGACCCATCTCATGTGTAAAGACACACATAGGCTTAAAATAAACGGATGGAGGAATATCTACCAAGCAAATGGAAAGCAAAAAAAAGCAGGGGTTGTAATCCTAGTCCTGATAAAACAGACTTTAAACCAACAGAGATCAGAGAGACAAGGGCATTATGTAATGGTAAAGGGATTAATGCAACAAGAAGAGCTAACTATCCTAAATATACATGCACCCAATACAGGAGCACCCAGATTCATAAAGCAAGTTCTTAGAGAGCTACAAAGAGACGTAGGCTCCCACACAATAATAGTGGTAGACTTTAACAGGGATATTCAGGACTTGAACTCAGTTCTGGACCAAGTGGATGTAACAGACATCTACAGAACTCTTCACCCCAAATCAACAGAATATACATTCTTCTCAGCACCTCATCACACTTATTCTAAAACTGGCCACATAATTGGAAGTAAAGCACTTCTCAGCAAATGTAAAAGAAAGGAAATAATAACAGTCTCAGACCACAGTGCAATCAAATTAGAACTCGGGATTAAGAAACTCACCCAAAACCACACAACTACATGGAAACTGAACAACATTCTCTTGAATAACTACTGGGTAAATAAAGAAATGAAGGCAGAAATAAATAAGTTCTTTGAATCCAATGAGAACAATGACCAGAATCTCTGGGAAACATTTAAAGCAGTGTTTAGAGGGAAATTTATAGCACTAAATGCTCACAAGAGAAAGCAGGAAAGATCTAAAATCGACACCCTAACATCACATTTAAAATAACTAGAGAAGCAAGAGCAAACACATTCAAAAGCTAGCAGAAGACAAGAAATAACTAAGAGCAGAACTGAAGGAGACACAAAAAAACCCTTCAAAAAAAATCAATGAATCCAGGAGCTGGTTTTTTGAAAAGATCAACAAAATAGACCGCTAACCAGACTAACAAAGAAGAAAGGAGAGAATATTCAAATAGATGCAACAAAAAATGATAAAGGGGAGATCACCACTGATCCCACAGAAGTACAAACTACCATCAGAGAATACTGTAAATACCTCTATGCAAATAAACTAGAAAATCTAGAAGAAATGGATAATTTCCTGGGCACATACACCCTCCCAAGTCTAAACTAGGAAGGAGTCAAATCCCTGAATAGGCCAATAAAAAGTTCTGAAATTGAGGCAGTAATTAATAGCCTACCAACCAAAAAATGTCCAGGACCAGATGGATTCACAGCCAAATTCTACCAGAGGTACAAAGAGGAGCTAGTACCATTCTTTCTGAAACTATTCCAAACAATACAAAAAGAGGGACTCCTGCCTAACTCATTTTATGAGGCCAGCATTATCCTGATACCAAAACCTGGCAGAGACACAACAAAAAAATAAAATTTCAGGCCAATATCCCTGATGAACATCGATGCAAAAATCCTCAATAAAGTACTGGCAAACCGAATCCAGCAGCACATCAAAAAGCTTATCCACCACAATCCAGTTGGCTTCATCCCTGGGATGCAAGGCTGGTTCAGCATACACAAATCAATAAATGTAATCCATCACATAAACAGAACCAATGACAAAAACCAGATGATTATCTCAATAGATGCAGAAAAGCCTTGACAAAATTCAACACCCCTTCATGCTATAAACTCTCAATAAACTAGGTATTGATGGAACGTATACCAAAATAATAAGAGCTATTTATGACAAACCCACAGCCAACATCATACTGAATGGGCAAAAACTGGAAGAATTCCCTTTGAAAACCAGCACAAGACAAGGATGCCCTCTCTCACCACTCCTATTCAACATAGTATTGGAAGTTCTGGCCAGGACAATCAGGCAAGAGAAAAAAACAAAGCATATTCAAATAGGAAGAGAGGAAGTCAAATTGTCTTTTTGCAGATGACATGATTGTATATTTGGAAAACCCCATCATCTCAGCCCAAAATCTCCTTAAGCTGATAAGCAACTTCAGCAAAGTCTCACGATACCAAATCAATGTGCAAAAATCACAAGCGTTCCTATACACCAATAACAGACAAACAGCCAAATCATGAGTGAACTCCCATTCACAACTGCTACAAAGAGAATAAAATACCTAGTAATATAACTTACAAGAGATGTGAAGGACCCCTTCAAGGAGAACTGCAAACCACTGCTCAAGGAAATAAGAGAGGACACAAATAAACAAACATTCCATGCTCATGGATAGGAAGAATCAATATTGTGAAAATGGCCATACTGCCCAAAGTAATTTATAGATCCAATGCTATCCCCATCAAGCTCCCATGGACATTCTTCATAGAATTGGAAAAAACTACTTTAAATTTCATATGGAACCAAAAAAGAGCCTGCACAGCCAAAACAATCCTAAGCAAAAAGAACAAAGCTGGAGGCATCATGCTACCTGCCTTCAAACTATAAAACAAGACTATGGTAACCAAAACAGCATGGTACTGGTACCAAAACAGATGTATAGACCAATGGAACAGTACAGAGGCCTCAGAAATAACACCACACATCTACAACCACTTGATCTTTGACAAACTTGACAAAAACAGGAAATGGGGAAATTTAATACACGATGTTGGGAAAACTGGCTAGCCATATGCAGAAAACTGAAAGTGGACCCCTTCCTTATACCTTATACAAAAATTAACTCAAGATGGATTAAAGACGTAAACATAAAACCTAAAACCATAAAAACCCTACAAGAAAACCTCGGCAATACCATTCAGGACATAGACATGGGCAAAGACTTCATGACTAAAACACCAAAAGCAATGGCAACAAAAGCCAAAATTGACAAATGGGATCTTATTAAACTAAAGAGTTTCTGCACAGCAAAAGAAACTATCATCAGAGTGAACAGGCAGCCTATAGAATGGGAGAACATTTTTGCAATCCATCCATCTGACAAAGGGCTAATGTGAAGATGCTACAAGGAAATTAAATTTACAAGAAAAAAACAACCCCATCAAAAAGTGGGCGAAGGATATGAACAGACACTTCTCAAAAGAAGACATTTATGTGGCCAACAAACATATGAAAAAAAGCTTATCACTGATCATCAGAGAAATGCAAATCAAAACCACAATGAGATACTATCTCAGGCCAGTTCGAATGGCAATCATTAAAAAGTCAGGAAACAACAGATGCTGGAGAGGATGTGGAGAAATAGGAACACTTTTACACTGTTGATGGGAGTCTAAATTAGTTCAATTACTGTGGAAAACAGTGGTGATTCCTCAAGGATCTAGAACTAGAAATACCATTTGACCCAGCAATCCCATTACTGGGTATATACCCAAAGGATTATAAATCATTCTACTATAAGGACACATGCACACGTATATTTATTGTGGCAGTATTCACAACAGCAAAGACTTGGAACCAACCCAAATGCCTATCAATGATAGACTGGATAAAGCAAATGTGGCACATATATACCATGGAATACTATGCAACCACAAAAAGGATGAGTTCATGTCCTTGGCAGGGACATGGATGAAGCTGGAAACCATCATTCTCAGCAAATTAACACAAGAACAGAAAACCAAACACCGCATGTCCTCCCTCATAAGTGGGAGTTGAACAATGAGAACACAAGGACACAGGGAGGGGAATATCACATACTGGGGCCTATTGGGGGGTTGGGGGCTGGGAGTGGGACAGCATTAGGAGAAGTACCTAATGTAGATGACGGGTTGATGGGTGCAGTAAACGTGCATGGCATGTGTATACCTATGTAACAAACCTGCATGTTCTGCACGTTTCCCAGAACTTAAAAGTATATATATATTAAAAAAAAAAATCTAATAAGGCAGGATTGAAGTATGAGGCTGGTAGAGAGATATAAACAAATGCAAAAAAATAAATGACAAAGGGACATGTTGCAAGTTAACTGCAAAAGCAAACACCTCATAAGGGGGAAATACTTTGTAAATAAAGTATGTAAGAATAATCTATGACAGGAAATGCCAAGAGCCAAACAACACAGGCGTCACATTCTGGGTGTGAAATATGAGAAATCTAAAGAAAATATGAAGGCCCCAGTCTCTTAGGAGGCTTTGAGAATTTAAACGTCGACATTATAAACAATATTTTCTTCTCCCAAGTAAGAGGAATCATCATCATGGATAAGGGGGGCAATTCCCCAAATGTACAATGTCTTTCTGTTCTCTTTTGAAATATCAAGCAGACAGTAAAACAAAAGTCAGAATTACTTCCCCTAGAGAAATCATGGCAAATACCCTCTGGAGGATGATAGGCATTTTTAGTAACATACAAGTCTCCTCTTTGGTGGGCTTATAATAAGGGAAGGAAAGCACTGTCCCCCCCACAGACACGCAGGCAGGCTCCTCCAGCCTAGAAGGGCCTTTCCTGCCACGAGGTGGAATGTGCCCACCTACTCCTCCTCCAGGAAGTGAAATGTAAACACAAGCTGCTGCGGCATGTCCCACAGCTTGTGACTTCAGCATCTTACTCAGTTACTAGAAACGGGCAGTGTGGGATTAACGGAGAGGCGTAACAAAGCATGACCAGCCTAAAGTCCTGCGATTCTCTGTGGGTGTGAAACCCAGTATCAGATAAAGGCACATGCTGTTGTTCATTGGGGAGCTGCAGAGGCACGTATCTGATGGACTCCACATACTTTGATGGGTTACCAGGGCCTCAGGTTTAGGGTGGCACAGGCTAAATATGTCAGTGGGTACAATGCTAGGGATACCCATCAAAGGGAGAAGTGGTGGCACTTCCCAGAACTCACCCCAGTACGACACCTAATTCTTTCACATGGACTCGTGTGTGTCCCCGGAGATATTCAGACAGCATTTTGCTTTTAAGGTACATCTCCTGTAGTCTATCTTCAAGATGCATGATGCACTGCAAAGCCAAGAACATTCACAATGAGGGCTAGAAGTCAAATCTCTGCCAATATTTTAAAAGTCAGAATTTTCTTAATTCATTTCTAACTACACAGCTTTAATCTCATCTGTTTCAAATACAGTTAAAAAATCACAAGCCATCTCAAACCCTACCACTACCAGGTATGAGAATAGGTTCTTGTAAAACAAAGTTTACTTTTGCTAACTATTAAGATTTACATATGTATTATTCTAGTCTTTCTAAACAAGTATTTTTTCAGAGTTGAAATCATTCCAAAAGTATGTTTCTTGCCTTTAAAAACTTTATAATAATCCTTTTCCACATTAAGAACTCCTTGATATAATCTTTATAGCTAAACAATCTTGAGAATGTGAATTTACACGTAACCACATAGCAATTTGCATTTTTGTTGTGAATAATTTAGTAAACAGTATGGTTTTTGTTGTTTTTTCCCCCAGTATCTCAGATTACTCTGGTCCAGTACATTTCCAGAGGAGACCAACTGGAACAGGTCATTCTGAACCTCCCCCACAACTTTTTTTTTCTTTTGCTTTCAAGAATATTTTAACTAGGTCTTTAATAACAATAAAGAAAAGGCAATTATTTTCAGGACATCTTTACCCTTGGAATTGTGTTCAGCTTCATTTTTTAGAGAACAGCAACCATCTGTGTCTTTCACCAGAGGCAAATGCTTTTGCATTTGGCAGGCAGAGCTACCCGAGCATCTTCAGTAAGACACCTGATGGCTTTGGCAAGGGTAATTCCATCATACATAATTTTCTTCTAGACCATTAGGCCTGTTATTTTCAAGGTAAAAAGATTAACAGATGCATTTGAAAATGTTGATCTTGACCATCTGGACTGATCAGTGACATGGAAAAAATATCTATCAGAGATGCAATCTTTTCAGTTTTTCGTTGGTTTAAAATCTTAAATGCATTGTGTCAGGTGGGTGAAACAACTGCTAAGTGACTAAGAGTAATAAAGCAAGGAGGATTTCACCAATTCTCATGGAAATGCTCCTCCAAGTAAACAAAGTGGTAAAAGGATCTCTTATTAGCTTTAAGTTCCTTATGGAGTGAAACAGAAAATTTTTAATAAGAGTCACAAAATATTAAAAACAATATTCATATTACATTGAATCCTTTCTGTTTGGAAAAAGTAATTACAGTGTTCACAGTCTATATGAAAACTGTATGATGCAATGTGGAAATAAAAACTGTGGTCTATATGAAATATATACTAGATGTGAAATCAAAGCATTTAGACAACTTTTAGCCAGGCACAGTGGCTCACGCATGTAATCCCAGCACTTTGGGAGGCTGAGGAAGGAGGATCACTTGAGCCCAGGAGTTCAAGACCAGCCTAGGCAACATATGGAGCCCCTGTCTCTACAAAAATTAAAAAATTACCTGGGCATAGTGGCACACACCTGTAGTTCTAGTTACTCGGGAGGCTGAGGTGGGAGGATTGCTTAAGCCCAGGAGGTCAAGGCTGCAGTGAGCCAAGATCATACTACTGCATTATAACTCAGGTAACAAAATGAGATTCTGTCTCAAAAAAAAAAAAACAAAAACCAACCATTTTTTAAAAGACTTGATTATTCAATTGAACCATGCTGGGGGCTTTTTTTTTTTTTTTTTTTTTTTAAATCCTCTTTCTGGGATTTTATTCCTGACATGGATTTCTCCAGTTTTTAACTTCTGAAATTTCAAATAGCTACTTTCTCTTTTTATATTGAAGGTTCTAAAAGCCGTTTCATCACAGGTTTCATTCAAGTGATTTTTTAAAGGAGAATTTTAAACTGCACATAAAATTTTCTTTGATCTTGGTTTTGTCAGGTTAAATAAGTCATTCATACTAGTAAGTGCTTGAACATACTTCTGTCCAAATGAAGTAAAAAGAATTAACTATAACGATTTATTGCTTTGATAACCAAGATATGAACTATGACAAGACGTATGTATTATAGAATGAAATATAAAAGTTTGGCAAATACTTATGAAGTAAACTATGAAGTCTAATATACATTCCTTCTCTTACAGAAAAGGAAACATTAGCCTCTAAATCAGCATAACTCAACCTGCTTTTAGAAGGACAAACTGCCTACTACTGTAGAACAAAAAATAAGATCATAATAATCCGTAAGTGCTTCTCATATTGCCCCAGGACAGAATCTGTCTTGCAAGAGTACGCTTCAGCTTAAAGCCCAAATAAAGAGTTTGGAAAAAAGTTGTTGTCAGTCTTTGCAACCATTGTTTCATGAAACTAATTGTTATTGACTATCATACTAATAGTAACTGTTTACTGAGTGCTTATAACATCTAACACTATTCCAAGTGCTTTACATTCATTCTCTAATATAATTTCATAACCATATGAGATAGCTTCTATTATTTCCCCAGCTTTGCAGATAAGGAAATTAAGGCTTTGAAAGGTTACATGGTTATGAAGTAGCAGAACTTGGATTTGACCCCAGGCTATTGGACTCTAAAACTAACATATATGGCTTTTAAAGCATCTTGTAATATTGGCATGGTGCTTTGGCAGTAAAACGCAGTTACATCCCTAATTTTCAGAAGATTCTCACGGTACCCTTGTTGAACAGGTACTATCTTCCTTTTACAAATAAGAAAGCTGACGTTCGGAGAGACTCAGAATTGTCCATTGTTACACAACTAACCAACGGCAAAGCCTAGACCATAACCCAGCTACGCTCAGTGGTCTTCCTGCTTTGCCACACTGTCACGACTTTGATAACAACCGGATGGTATTTCAGAGCACCTTCTTCAAAGCCATAAAAGTCTTGACTCTTTTTGAGGAATGGGTACAAGTATAGATTTGGTCATAAAAACTCAGGACAATGACCATTGCATTAGCAATTAGTGTAGGTAATTAATATTTAAAAATGTCCTGCTTTGTTGGGTAAACAGGTTTGCATCAGTTTTGGAGGCCAGGAGGCAGACAACAGATGTTTTGGTTTAGGGGCTGTGCTGCAGAGTACAGCGCTGTGCAGACAGTAGGGAACAGCAGAGAAAGCAGACTCTTTCCTCACACACCTGTCTCTGAGGTCAGCCCATCCGGGCTCTACCCAGCTATATGCCATATGCCCTTAAGCTTCTCTCTCTCTCTTTTTAAGTGTTCATCATCACTGGAAAAGCTTTTCTTCTTTTGAAACCTTTCCCCCTCCCTCTCTAAATGTATTTTCTTTCAATTTCTCTGCACATAGGCAGATACTGAGAAGATTTTGTTGTGCATGTTAATTCCAGTGGCTAGCGGAGAGCTACTGATACTTTTCTAAGAGTGTATAGGCTGTTTGTTGTTTGTGTTTAAAGTATTGTTACACAAGTGATTTTAAAATCCTATTTGGAAAGAAACAATTAGGCCGGGCGAGGTGGCTCACACCTATAATCCCAGCACTTTGGAAGGCAGAGGCAGGTGGATTGCTTGAGCCCAGGAATTCGAGACCAGCCTGAGCAACATGGCGAAACCCATCTCTACAAAAAATAACAAAAATTAGCTGGCGTGGTGGCACATGCCTCTAGTCCCAACTACTCAGGAGGCTGAGGTGGGAGGATCACTTGAGCACAGGAGGCGCAGGTTGCAGTGAGCAGAGATCACGCCACTGCACTACTCAAGCCTGGATGATAGAGTGAGACCTTGTCTTAAAAAAAAAAAAAAAGCAACAATTGATATAATCTCACATGTGTTTTAGTACTTCAAAGTTGGAAATGTTTACACAAACGGTATTCTATTTTATCCTTAAAACCTCTGTGAAAATGTCTGCTTAACAAAAGGAACTACAATCCCTTCAGAAACTGGCCTACTTATTATAATATCAATCTAATAAAAGGAGAACTCATGAGTTGACTTACAGTTTCTTTTTCTGATCTCTCCACCCATTCCTTATTTACTGCACCATATACCTTGTTCCAAAAAATTCCAGTGTTGCTCCTCATTATTTGTTTCACAGAAGAGCTGTTATTACTGAAATATATTCTGTTGCTGGTTTTATGTTGCATGTTCTAGTTTGAGTTATGCTAACCTTCAATTATATTAAAACAGTACTTTTGAATTTGTGATTTTATAATCAAAATGTCATTAAAAGTATTTTAAAACTAGGTTTCTTTGGTGATATAAGAACCAGTACTTACAAAATCAGCAGGGAGGTGAAGCTTGTAGAGCTGTAAAATGGACTGAAGCAAACTGGACACCTGACTAGAGACTAGGACATCCTGGCCTAGTTTCATGTTGTCCATCACTTTCCTCTGACTTGTAGCTACCTGCACACTCCATTTATCCGTGTCTGCGATAATACAGACAGCTTCAGCTATTGGCTCATCCAGGACTGGATGCTGAAAGAGAAACACAGTAGGTCAACTTCCCACCATACCTCCAAGTAACGCTCAGAATGTCCGCAGTGGTTTTGTTTAGCGTTACACTAATGGTTTAGAAGCTGAAGGCAGGAGCTACAGAAATTTAGAGCTTTACAGGGACTCAAATAGGAGTCTCACTAAATCATTATTTTAAATTAATTTGATAAAACTGCATTTAATCATTTTTTTCCTTACACCTAGGAGGTTTGCTATAGCTTGTTCAACATTCATAGAAAGCAAAAAGATATGCACCCTCACTACAGTCCAGGATATTAAAATTCATTTCTTTTTGAAAGGCTGCACTCTCCTTTGAAAATAGGGAAAGTGTACATAAGATGTAGGATATTCCATCATCATTTCTCTAATAACAAAGTTAGGCAGGATAACTATTAAAGTTACAGCTTTAATCATGAAGCAAAGTTGGGTAACTGTGTATGCTATATACACAAATTATCTCCAACAACCAACTAAAATCAGACAAAGGGATGAATTAATTTATCCAGGTGAGTCCAAAAGGTCAAAGTTTCACTACTGATAAATATATTTAAATGTAAAATTCTTGACAGCTGGGCAGTTATGGATAGAGCAGATTTAACAACTGGTAAATTGTGCCATAGGGTAAATAGGGTAAACATTGAAGCAGTCACGAGGACTTTTTTAAAAACCTAATTTCTCAAAACAAATCAAAGTGTAACTGCTTGAGAGGGATGGGTGGGGCAGGGGGAGGATAGAGAGAGCCAGAAACAGAGAGACCTGCCTCAAAGCCAGTGCACATATGCACATTTTTCTAACCCTCATTTACCAAGGAAAATTAGTACTGGCTGCTTCTGTCCTTAATCCCTTCTATTATCCTGGGGTGACTGCTTGATTCTTTTCGCTGCTTAAATAACTTCCTCCAGTAAATCCATCTGAATTTGCCTTTGAAGAATGGTCTTTCTGTATACAAGGCCTGGTGAGATTGCAATTGGGTTCACCCTTCCTCTATTAAGGTATGTTCGTATGGCCCAAGCTATGCCAGCTGGATGCTCCTTCCCTGGGAATTCCTTGTAAGTACTGGCACAGAAGACCAAAAAAGGTTGGCTAACTACCATATTCCTGCCCAGAGAGCAATTAGTAGAAGGCCTGGTAGGACTTAGTACAAACACCTTCAAGTAGTCCATGGTTCCTGGAACTCCAGAATTGCCTTGTTGCTTACTTCAACCCTAATTCTTTTGTCTTCTCATCAATTCTATATATTCCTAATATTCTTCCACTAAGGTCTCTCCTGGTTAAGTTAACAAGAGTTGCTAATTGCAACAAAGAACACAAAGAGATACACAACTTTGCCACTGGATGATGGTTACCTGTGATTTTTACGACTTAATCCAAGTAGTGGGAAGGCTGCAAATACAAATCAAAGATGCACGGTGCAATACTGTAATTTTAACACGTGATCTGACTCCCTAGTTTTGGACTCTGCTACTAAAAGGGGAGCCTGTGCAGCTTCGTATTCCTTCTCACAAACGGGGAACAGAGAGGTGAGATGAATGAAAACTTTGTGGGGACCAACATTTTTTCCTACTATTATCTAAGGGGAATAGTAGGAAAAATAGTAGGAAAAACCCTGGTAATAGGGTTTATCTTTTCCCCTATTATCAGGGTTTATAAAAATATAAGGGTTTAAAAAGATATAAACCCTACTATCAGGGTTTATATTTTTCCCATAGAAAGGAACAGCAATCAGGCAAAGTCCGATGTTCAACATTTATTTAAGTGTCTGTTCAAACAATTTTAAACATGAGAGATAAAGAATTTGATATACTTTTGAATTCATAAAGCCCAGTTTCCCAAGACAGCTCTCATTTTGTAGAATTGTTAACTGAAAAGTACAAAGATTTTCTTACACACATAACGACCCCATCACCTTTTTCAAACAAAGGTTTTCATGACCCTTTCACCCCTACGCTTCTTACACATGCATATATACACTCTCCAAAACGGACACCTAAAGATACAAGGCCTCAGTGACTTCCTTTTACAAGTTCCTCCAAGGTCTTGTTCATCAGTGTGTTATAAATTTACAGCAAGATGATGATGACTTGCCATCAATGAGTCTGGTCCTTATGGAAAAAATAAAACCAGGAAATTTGAACACTGAAAATATTTGTATTTTGAACTCAAGCTCCTTCACTGCTTTGCATTTGTCAGAAATCCACACATGCTGGTCATGCCATGGGACAGATCTATATTAGGGACCTTTTCCTCATACTGACCATATGTCAACATAGAGACAATGCATTGAACGTATGCCTGTCACCTTTCACAGTAAATTCTAGCTTTTGCGAGGGGCAGGGGGAGGCGGAGGATTGATTTGCAGTAGGTAATTTGGGCCCTAGGTTCAAATCGAACTTAGTCTTCTAAATGATCTTCCCATTGCAGTGGTAGGGAAGGGAAGAGTGTGTCAATCCCCTTGTCCAACAGTGCATAGACTAAGTTATATAGTACCACTACCAACACAAAGGGCTTTGTTTTAAGCAACTAATTGCTGGAATAAGGGCCAAGAAGTGTACTAGGAAGGTGATGGATGGAAGATTCTGCAAGCCTAGGTTGTATCAGAAGGCTGTAGATTTACATGCAATAACGAAAAAGGACAGAGAGGTTAGTTCAATTATTTTAAAAGTAAGCATGCAAGAGAAATGTAAAACTAAAAAATACTAACATGAAAAATGAGTACAAGTCTTTTTATTGATTTACTTTTTAGAGACAGGGTCTTGCTTTTGCCCAGACTGGAGTGCAAAAGTCCGATCACAGTTCATAGTAGCCTCAAGCACCCGAGCTCAAGTGATCCTCCTGCCTCCGCATGGCAAGTAGTTGGACTACAGACGTGTGCCACCACACCTGGCTAATTAAAAACATTTTTTTTCTTAGAGATGGGGTCTTGCTATGTTGCCCAGGCTGGTCTCAAACTCCTGGCCTCAAGTGCTCCTCCCACCTCTGCCTCCCAAAGAACTGGGATTATAGGTGTGAGCCACTACATTTGGCCTCTAAAGTTTCTTCTTTCTTTCTTTCTTTTTTTTTTTTTTTGAGACAGTCTTGTTCTGTCGCCCAGGCTAGAGTGAAGTGGTGCAATCTCGGCTCACTGCAACAGCTGGCTCCTGGGTAGCTGGAATACAGGTGTGTACCACCACACCCAGTTATCTTTGTATATTTAGTAGAGACAGGGTTTTGCTGTGTTGGCCAGGCTGGTCTCTAACTCCTGGCCTCAAGTGATCTGCCTGCCTCGACCTCTGAAAATGCTGGGATTATAGGCTCACAAGTCATTTTTAAATCACTGGAGCAAAGAGGCAGAATCTGAGGTAGAGACCTGAGTAAAGACTAAAGAACAATGAGTCCAAAGATTGAGACAAACTGACAGGAATTTGCGAGAGTCCATTCCTTGAAGGTGGGGCTGAATCTTCTCTCTGCATCCTTAGCCTCTAGCACAGGAGCTGGCATTTGAAAAATGTTACTTGCTGCATGAAAATGAAACAGATTAAGCACAAGCAAATGACAAGAGGCGATGAGCATCTCGTGTTCCTTACAGCATGGATGGCTGACTTTTATGCATGCAGGCCCCAGGAACAGAAAAGAACCAGTGGAACCTTTTCAAAAGAGTATCCTAAAAAAATACCCAGGAATTACATATTCTCAGGCTACCAAATACATAACACACAGTTCCCTGAATCAATCCAATTGCCTGCATCTAACTATATCACTTAGTAGCTACTTATTTACTAAAGAATAAACACCTTTTAATGGAAGAACAAACAAGAGGGAAGTCTAAAAATTCAAGAAAAAGAAATGAATGCTGGAAAGAGATAAAAATATCAACTAGTTTTAGTTACAACTCAAGGAGTATCAGGGCCACTGCTGGCCATTCCTGATCATGCCTGAACTTGCATAGGGTCAGAGAGTTGAAGCTGAAGTTCTGGTGACTTGAGATTTCTAATCATCTTTCCAAAGGAAACTCAACCCTATTAGAGGGTGGGCAGTGTAAACATATTATGATCAGGCTTATCAGTCAATCTCTAAGTTTTCAGAATTTAAAGAACTCTAAGATCAAGAAAACTATGTTTGGATTTGTCACCGAAATACATACCTGTACACACCTTATGCTCTGGAATTCAATGTAACATTCCTCTTGGGGTAGACTTTTTTTTTTTTTTTTTTTTGAGACAGAGTCTCGCCTTGTTGCCCAGGCTGGAGTAGAGTAGCGCATTCTCGGCTCACTACAACCTCTGCCTCCCAGGCTCAAGCAATTCTCCTGCCTCAGCCTCCCGGGTAGTTGGGATTACAGATGCCCACCACCACACCCAGCTAATTTTTTGTATTTTTAGTAGAGATGGGGTTTTACCATGTTGGCCAGGCTGGTCTTGAACTCCTGACCTCAAGTGATCCACCCACCTCAGCCTCCCAAAGTGCTGGGATTACAGGCGTGAACCACTGCGCCCGGCTGGGAAGACTATTTTTTAGGCATCTATAGAACCACAATAAACAAACACTGAATTATATGTATGCTGCTGCTTTTTTTTTTTTTGAGACGGAGTCTCGCTCTGTTGCCCAGGCTGGAGTGCAGTAGCGCCATCCTGGCTCACTGCAGGCTCCGCCTCCCGGGTTCACACCATTCTCCTGCCTCAGCCTCTCGAGTAGCTGGGACTACAGGCGCCTGCCATCACACCTGGTTAATTTTTTGTATTTTTAGTAGAGACGGGGTTTCACCGTGTTAGCCAGGATGGTCTCAATCTCCTGACCTCGTGATCCACCCGCCTCGGCCTCCGTAAGTGCTGGGATTACAGGCGTGAGCCACCACATCTGGCCATAATACTATTTCTTACTATCCATACCTTAATAGTAGAAGTTAGTAAATAGTGAAATCTGTCAAGTAAGTTTTTTAAGTTCACAATTTTATCAAGTTCACGTGCACAGCAGGTTTCATACATACACTTATTTGCAGTAACAAACATGTAGCAGTACTTTTAAGAAATTAAGTACTCTAAAAAATGCAAACCTAAGATTGGCTGCTTTAAACACCTATGAAAAGCCTAATCCACTATCTGCTCTTCTTAGGACCTGGAGCTTGGGCATGGGAGCTAAAGAAAAGGAATAGGAAGGTGGGGCGTGCCTGTACCCCAGCGCTGACAACTGAACCATGGTGAGCCTCACTGTGGCCTCCCATACACCTTAAGGAAAAGGGAGATACGATATGGATACCTGTCGGTTTAGTAAGATTATTTGGCAAAATTTCTCTTCTTAATGCTAAAATCCTTTTCACCAAAGGGTTGTGTTACCTTGACTAAATTTCTCTAGAAAAAACAAACCAAAAAGCCTACATTGTATAGTTACCTTTTTAAAAAGTTCTCCTGCAAACCATTGTAGTCTCAGATTAATCAGGTCCTCATTTCAGAGTTCCAAATGAAAATCTGAGAGAAATACTAATATTAAATAGTCATTCCATTTAAGATGCCTGTTTGAGAAACTTTACAAACCTTATGGATGCTGACATACATCAATTACCCTCTTCTCTCTCAAGCTAAGGAGAATCAATTTCGAAATAAGTTTCCTGTCCAAAGAATTTGTCAAATTCTCCTATCAGAATGCATCTGTGATATGTTTGTACTTCCTCCATCATCTGAGAAAAGTACTGCCCTATCGCCACCCTCCTGAGTGCCCACACCACACTGAGAGTCCAACGGCAGCCAGGGTATCAATGCAGAGCTGCCAGCCCAGCACCTTCCTGCCACCCTCGCCAGACCACTGCCAGCAGGTTACATGCCTCCCACAGAAACTTCTGACAGGAACTTGCAGATAGAAGAACACTGGAGACGAGTAAGGAACTGAGATGATTGTTAGGGTGGATGACCAGTCTCCAGAGAGAACGGAGGTAGAGGCCATATGCCACTATCATTTTCCCCTTGCTGCATTCATATGAGAAGTTAGAAACAATCATTTATTCTTTCTACCTTGTCAATATTTCATTTACCCAAACTACTTTCCTGTGAAGATTTCTCAAGATAGACTAACAAATGAAATGCCTTGTTTTATAGATCTTTAGAGGATTATTGAGTTTTCTTTGCTTTTACAGCTTGTTGAATCAACAGGGTAAGCCTGGTTAAACTGTAGCCTCTAAGGATGGGTCCGTTTCCTGGCAGTGTTAAATGCCTAGGACATTTCAATTTCAAGGTTTTGGCTCAGATTGCTGCACACACAAAATATGCTGCCTTGATTCATATACACATGACTTCTGCTTAACTTAAACTTCCATGAACAAGAAATGTCTACAAGGTTTAGAGAATCCCAAGAGCTGTGGTTCTGATAATTCAACAAAGGGCAATGAGAAGATGACAGCAAGGGCTCTGAAGTCAGATTGGGCTTGAATACAACCACCGTCACTTACCAGCTGTGGAACCTCAGCAACTCAATCTGGGCTTCAGTTGCTATGTCTGTAAAATGGGACAGTACTTAGTTCAGAGCTTCTGTGAGGCTCAAATGCCATTTAAAGCACAAGTTTTCTGTGAGAAAAATGTGTTGAAACATGTAGCATAGAACCTAACACATTAGGTGCTCAAATGTCCATCCTGCTCTCCTGAACCACCCTCTCTCTGTATCGACCATGTACCCTGAAACCTCAGACTCAAGAGCTCACAAATAGTGCAGCTGTGGACAACACTGCCCTAGTTTATGTACTTTACCTAAAACCTCAAACTTCTCAAATACCACATTATCATTTCCCTCACCAACTCTAAAATCTACGCTAGCACATATAACCCAAACCGTTAAGTTAAAACTCTTCTTCTTCACCCTTACAGCTCTTCACAGCCTGGGCCCACCCAACCTGTACATATTCAGTTCCCAATAAGACCCCTGATATGGTTTGGCTCTATGTCCCCACCCAAATCTCATCTCAAATTATAATCCCCACATGTCAAAGAAGGGGACAGGTGGGAGGAGATTGGATCACGGGGGCGATTTCCCCCATGCTGTTCTCGTGATAGTGAGTTCTCACGAGAGCTGATTTTTTTTTTTTTTTTTTTTTTTTTGAGACAGAGTCTTACTCTGTTGCCCAGGCTGGAGTGCAGTGGCACGATCTCGGCTCACTGCAACCTCTGCTTACCAGGCTCAAGTGATTCTCGTGCCTCAGCCTCCCGAGTAGCTGGGACTACAGGTGCCCACCACCATGCCCAGCTAATTTTTGTATTATTATTTTTTTTAGTAGAGGTGGGGTTTCGCCATGTTGGCCAGGCTGGTTGCAAACTCCCGGCCTCAAGTGATCCGCCTGCCTTGGCCTCCCAAAGTGCTGGGATTACAGGTATGAGCCTCTGCAGCTGGCCAAGAGCTGATAGTTTTAAAGTGTGGTACTTCCTCACATATGCTCGCACTCTCTCCTGTCGCCTTGTGAAGAAGGTACTTGCTTTTCCTTCACTTTCCACCATGATTGTAAGTTTCCTGAGGCCTCCCCAGACATGCAGAACTGTGAGTCAATTAAACCTCTTTCCTTTATAAATTACCCAGTCTTGGGCAGTACTTTATAGTTGTGTGAAAATGGGACTAATACAGCCTCCCTCTCCAGGCCTAAAAGATTCCTGCTCTTACCTCAGGTTGTGCCCAGAATGCCTTCCCTGCCACCCCGTCTCAAGTCTACAGTCCTTCAAGGACCTGGCGTGGGTCCATCCCTTGCCCTGGAAACCTTCCCACACACACGGCACTGCTCTTCCTTTGACCTCTGAGAACACTTGCTGTCCACACCATTCATTTTGGCACTTCATCACACACTGTCTTAACTTGTTCCTGATTTCATATGTTTGTCTATTCAGTGATTTTATAAGCAACTCGAGATAAATCACATATCATTTTCTTCTGTAGCCTTTGAAAGGAACATAACACAGTGCTGGGCATGTGCAAAACATCTAATACATTCTGGCTGTGGTGAACAGTTTATTTTTGGATGGAACCCAGTTTCTATTAAGTCATCTGCGCATTTCTTTTTTTTCTGGCATATTACACCTCCAATGCACAATCATTAATATATTTCTTTTCTATGTACCACATTTAAATGAGTAGTATTTCATGTGATTATCTATTTTTAACCCAATGAAGAGTGAGGAAATGCCGTTCTTCCATATATGCTTCCCATAACTACTTATTAACTCATCATGCCATTTCTCCTGGAGGGGGCCAGGAATGCAGTACTGCTCTACAGATAGGAACACTCAGGACAAAAATAAATAAATAAATAAATAAATAAATAAGAGCTTATTAAGCATCTTGGCATATAAGAAATAAAGTCTAGGAACTCACAAGTGTTTCCAACTTTTAGTCCAATGAGTCTTCTAAGCCCTCTACTATAAAATCCAAGGACCACATCAGGGTAGAAATCCCTTAGAAGACAAGAGTGCAAGAAGTGCCAATGATGGTCTGAATTTATTGTCATTAGAAGAAAACACAGCTACTTCTATCATACACTTTGCTACAAAAGTTCCCCATCTTTATGCTGCTTGACACGGACCCTTTATCAATCTTCAAAGATGTCTCAGCCCTCATGTGCATTACAGACAGCAGGAGTGTGGAGACTTCTGTATTCATAACCAGCTCTAAAATCTGCACAATAGTTAGTGCAGGTTTAACTATCAGGGATAAGCCACTGCAAAGCCTCACACACAAAGGGAAGAGGCAACTTACGATTCAGGTAATTGGAAGCACTTCCCTCTGTTTTTCTCTGAGATTTTCTGGATAATAAAACACATGATTCTTTGGCTTCATTTGAATTCCCATTTGTTCATCATTTTATATAATTCTGGTAAGTTTTATACATTTATTAAACTGTACTTGGATGGCTGAGAGCCACTAAAAGGACTGCAGAGGTGTGTGAATTGTAGACCAGTATTTTAGAAAATAAAAACAAACCAAAAACCCCCTTCAGTCTTAAATCCATCCAGAGAAAAGAAACCTGGTTATCATTCATTCTTCTTAAACCATCTTCTCCAATATATAAAGTCAGTTCGACTTTTTTTTTTTTTAAACTCATGTTGAGTAGACATTCCTGACAGCAGTGTTACTGAGAGAGGGGACAGACAGACCTCCTGTTGGTGGCAAAGCCAGCTCTGAGATATGCTGAAGGGGTCATCAGCGAAAGGGGCTTCAGTTCCCTGAAAAAGCCACACTATCCCCTGCAACCTTCCCTGCTTCTCATCCTCACTCTGCTACTGACCCCAGCTGAGTCCTCACCACAGCCGCCCCGTGCGCACGTCCTCAGCACCCTGGCCTCCTGCTGCCACACACTTGTCCATGCTATTTTCACTGCCGATTTATTTCTATTTCCTGTTAAACTGCAAACTCCCTGAGGACAGATGCCATGTCTTCTTCTCTCTGGCTACTTCTAAGAGTTTTCTTTACCTTTGATGTCCAGTTGTTAAGTGTGAATTTGTTAATATTCTCCCTACTTGGGAGTCAGTGTGCTTATTTAACCTGAAAAATGGCGGCCATTCTTTCTCTGAATATTACCTTCCCTCATTTTCTCTATTCTCTTTCTGGCATATGCTACAAAGTCTCTTCATTCTGGCCACCACATCTTTTACTTGCTCTCTGATATTTTTCATGTTTTTTTGTCTCAGAGCTCAAAAAGATAATTTCTTAAGTAGCCTCCATTTCAAATTCTAATGATCTTTAGCTGTATTTAATCTGCTCTGTTCTTTAACCTATTCTTGGAGTTTTAATTTCAGGGACCATTTTTCAATTTTAGAAGTTGTTTTTAGTTCTCATACAAATCTAAATGATGATTATCACCTTACTCTCTCTTTAAGGTTCCAATTCCTTCTTTTTATCACCGTAAACATTTTAAACATGGCTACTTTAATAGTTATTGCCGATTGGAGGAGTGCTGATTCTCCTGCTTGTATGCGCTTGCTCTCTGCTCATGATGATTTCCTGGTTTCCCACATATGTTTGTAATTTCTGAATGTGGGCCTATCTTACTGGAGCTATGTTTCATTTTCCTATATGCGTCTCATGAGCTTGTGGTTGTGAAAGTGTCTAAAGTAGTGTGCTTCTTTCTGCCAGAGTCCTAAAGGTTTCTATGCTCCTGGTTTTATGTTTATTTCTTGGGTAGGGATTCGCAAATCACTTGGGTAGAATAAATCTGGACCTGAAATCCACAAATAGCACAGACCAGGGGTTTTGATTTCTCATGGGTGACTTTATTTTCCCCAACCTGTTTCCAGCCTGTTTCTTTGCTGCTTCACTGCTTATGTCTGGTGATTTCTAGTCTCCTTTTCATGGAAGAATAGTTCTTTGAAGCTCCAGGCTTTAGGTAAGGGGCTCGATTCCAGGTCTCAAGCCTTATGTGCATGCAAGACCACAATCTCTCATCCTTGGGTGAATCTGAGAACCTCAGCACCCAATTCCTAGGACCTGTATCAAGACTGAAATCCTGGAGGACCAGCTCATGCTTACTGCTTCGGTTTAGATTTCCATTTATCTCTGGCACAAAAGAATTTCCTTTTTTTTTTTTTTTCATGCACAGGAATTATAACAGTGGGGCAGCAATGAGAATAGTGATGTTTTATCCATCACTATATAGTTTTAGAGGGGAGGCATGCCATCCACACCAGTTAAGTACATGTTGCTAGAATCCTCCCACCTCAGATTTTTTTTTTTTTTGGTTTCTTTTTTGGGCTGGGGGGACGATGTGTGGGGAGAGAGGAGAAAGGGTCTCACTCTTTCACCCAGGCTGGAATGCAGTGGCTCCATCACAGCTTACTGCAGCCTCGACCTCCAGAGCTCAAACCATTCTCCCACCTCAGCCTCCTGAGTAGCTGGGACCATGGGCACACAGCCACCACACCCCGGCTAATTCTACCTCACATTTCGACTACTGCTATAAACACAGTGCCAAGCACATAAAACGTACCTGATAAGTATTTTTCAACAGATAAATCTCTAAGGTGTGATTCTCCCCACTCTAACCCAAAAGCATCTCCAGCTTCTCTGCCCCATCAAGTGACTTGAGTTATCTTGACCACCTGAAATGCCACCACTGGAGATTTCTAGTGCATCAAACATATTTTTAACACATGAAAATACCAGAAGGGGTAACAGTCATATATGACCTTATCATAACTTTATAAGCATTTGCTTATCAGAAATTTTTCTCTTGGAAGCAGGTTTAATGTCAGTCACTAAAGGCTTAAGAGTTATAATAAGGTAAACAAGAGGAAGAGGAAAATAATCATTTTGGACCATGGGACATTGCTGAGGGATCCTGGTAGGTATACATGAAGACAGTATGAAGACTTAGGGGTAGAGGGAAAGAAGAAAGGGTCCAAAGTGTGGCAAGATGGTCTGGAGGGCTGCCGGGAAAACGTCTGATCTTCTGTGTATCTGTGCCTGGGCTCACCAGACTCAAGCCCAAATTCAGCCCGTGGCCTTGAAGACACCGTACATAACCTCTGGAATGGCTGACTGTCAGGCTGGCCACTTGCTGAGTAAAATTCAGTCGGAAGTTGGGAAGAGGTGCTCAAGGTCAGAAAGGGTATCAGAATCAAGTTGTGTGATGAGATGTGCAACTCCAAAATAAAATGAGAGAGGGCTGGTAGCTTTTTTGCAGAGAATGGCACAGATGTTCAAATATCTTGTAGGTAGTAAAAAAATTTTGGGAAAAACATCAAAATTAGACATGTGTCTAACTCTGACGCGATGCAAGAGACATGAAGCCCAAGAGACCTATAATAAGCTTTTATTCTCCTTTAGGTAACGGCAGTGAACACATAGAGCCGCAGGCATGTCTAAACATCTTACTCTTCCCCTTTAAGTTTCTTTAAAGAAAGGCCATCTCCCATTTCTCTTTACTTCAGAAGAAAGGGCCCCACTATAGTAATAGATACACATGGCTCTAACTCCAGTTTTATGGGGAACAGTCAACTAACGTTAGTGAGCACTTTCTATGTGCCAGGCACCAGGCAAGGTGCTGGGGATATGAGGAAAATTAAGTCCCTGCTTTCTGCTTCAAGGCACCTGCAGCCCTAGTGAGAGGAAGACATCTGGAACAGAACACGGATATGGGGCCTGGAATGATTTCGAAGAAGAGGCAACGTATGAAATGGGTCTTCAAAAATGTAAAAAAGTTTGTTCAATAGTGTCCTAGGCAAAGAAAGCATAATCTGATAGGCAGAGGGGTGTGAGGAAAGGTGGACTATTTAAAGAATGGCGAACAGTGTGACTGGGCATAAGAGGAGATACAGGGGTATGTGTGTGTACCTGAAGGACATAAAAGGGACAACTCCAGCTAAGGAGTTTAGTCTCTTAGAAAATAGGAAGCTATTCAAGCAAAAGAGTAAATGATTGTCTCATGCTTTAGAAAGTCCTCCTGCAGCACTGCACAAGGTGATGGAAGGGGGTAAAGTGGGCATAGGGACGCCATTTGGGAAGATCAAAAGGAACTTTAAAAAGACTAGTCACATTGAGAAGGGGAGAGAATGACAATGATTTCAGACTGGAGTTGGGGATACCCAGAGATCAGCATTTTTTTGTTTAACCACAATCCATGATAAGAAATACATTTTAGCATCATGACCTGGCATACATGCTTGTATGACGTAACCTGGTATGACAAGCCATATGCATACAAGTGTGACATGTGTGCATGTGTGTATAAATACACACACACAAAATACAAAGGTTTCATTAATCAGTAAGCCTAATGTGTGATGATCTTAGTTCTATATCATTAAAAAAACTGGTAATCAAAACCCATTTATGGGTCAAAATATATAGTTGTAAAAGTGCTCCATAGGCCAACAGACATAGGTAGTGTTGCAGTGAGGGCTGTGGCTATTGAAGACAGTGCTCTAGAGGCCAGAGGTACTGCCATGTTTATTATCCAAACACGGGGAAAAGAAAACAACGAGAGATGTTCCAAAATAGTGGATTTGTCCTACAGAGATGTTTTCTTTGTATCCTATTGATTTTGAGGTTGTTGCTGACCTGAGGTATTTAATGTTATCTGTTGTTACTTAAGTAATGATTTACCATTTGAAGGGATTTGCTGTTCTTTTATAGTCCTACAGGTTGATTGCACTGCATGGACTCATTAGGTATTCATGAGCGTATATATATCACAGCCAGGCTTTTAGCAAAGCTCTTTATCTGTGCTACTGATTCCTGCATGATATTTCTGGAGTCAATCTGTTGCTATGCTTAAAATTAAATGGAAGAGGCTGATGTATCCAATGGTTACTTCATCTTATAAATTATTCTGTAAAATGCTTGAAGCCTTGGAGCATAGTTGTTTTTTAAAAAACATCAAAATGTAGTGTTCATTTCGGTCTTGATGACCCTGCCCTGCAGAGTTAGAGCTGTCCATTCTGCTCCTGGGCAAAGCAAAAGTGAACGTTTTCAGCACTCAATGAATGTGTGTACAGGTTCGGTTCAGTCATTCCTAACAGTAGTCCCCTGGGATTGACAAGGCCACTGACTAGTTAGGAGAACTTTAAGTACACATATAGCTTTCTTTTCTCTCTCTCTCTTTTTTTTTTTTTGAGACAGAGCTTCACTCTGTTGCTCAGGCTGGAGTGCAGTG
Source organism: Macaca nemestrina (assembly GCF_043159975.1). Lineage (NCBI taxonomy): Eukaryota > Metazoa > Chordata > Mammalia > Primates > Cercopithecidae > Macaca > Macaca nemestrina. The sequence continues at coordinate 30,818,787 of NC_092127.1, forward strand.
GCATGATCTCAGCTCACTGCAACCTCTGCCTCCTGTGTTCAAGTAATTCTCCTGCTCAGTCTCCCGAGTAGCTGGGACTACAGGCGCATACTGCCATGCCCAGCTACTTTTTTTTTGTATTTTAGTAGAGATGGGGTTTCACCATGTTGCCCAGGCTGGTCAGGAACTCCTGAGCTCAGGCAATCAGCCCGCCTCAGCCTTCAAGTGCTAGGATTACAGGCATGAGCCACTGTGCTCGGCCCATATATTGCTTTCTTAACTCTGACAGTAATTTTCATTTTTACTAAAATAATGGTTGTTATTCTGCTCTCCCATATTAAAAACATGATATATTGCTGTATAATTTACAAAGCACTTTCACATATATTATTATTATTTACTGAGATGAGGTCTCATTCTGTTGCCCAGGATGGAGTGCAATGGCAATGATCATAGCTCACTGCAGCATTGAACATCTGGCTTAAGCAATCCTTCTGCCTCAGTCTCCTGAGTAGCTGGAACTATAGGCATGTGCCACCATGCCTATTTTTTTTTTTTTTTTGCTAGAGATGGGATTTTGCTATATTGCCCAGACTGATCTCAAAGGATCCTCCCACCTTGGCCTTCCAAAGCTCTGGCTTTACAGGGGTGAGCTATCACATCTGGCCCACATTTATTGAGCACTTAGCAATGTGCCAGGCAATGTGCTAAGCACTTGATATGCATTATCTCACAGAATCTTCAAACCAAACCTATGACATAAGTACTGTTCACAGTATAGATAAGAAAATTAAAGAAACTTGCCCAAGGCCACAAAGCCACTAAGGGGTGAACCATGATTCAAACTTAGGTTTGTCTGGCTTCAGAAGTTAACTTCCTAACCACTGAATCATATTTCATCTGTTCCACTAAATACATTTTTCTGGGGCTTAGCAATGCCAGTTTACTTACCTAAGATTACCAACAAAGGAGTGGTAATACCAGGACTCAAACCCAAGCCATCGACACTAAGTCAGTGATCCTCCATCACCTTACACTGCCCCAAAATAACCCCAGCAGTACCCCCGTCAGCAGTATTCACAGGCCAGACACAGGAGGAAAAAGGTGAGGCAAAAGGCTACCCAGGAGTCACAGGCATAGAATGCTGCTGGCACGTACGCCTGCTCTCTTTCCGTTTAAAGTCAAAAAGAAAACAGAGGAAAGAATGCACAAGATGTGGCAAGAAAAAAACTGAAACTGTATTACTTTACACTAATTTAAGGCAGCTGTATAACCTATATGTTAGGAGGCAGAGAGTTCAAATGACAGAAAAGAGGTAGTATATGGACTAAACAAGAATACATGTTTAAATATTTAAAGAACTTCTGAATCTTGATATGTGAAAGTCAGCAATAAAAATGAAAATCAATGAAATAAAGTTACTATATCTTTCTTTCATAAGAGAGACTAGGATAAGAAAAGTACACAAAAATTCTTAATATTGGAAGCTTTACAAAGCAATCTCTCAATGAGAGAAAAACTCCAAACTAGTAGTTATAAAAGTGTACATTTAGAGCCAGGTACAGTGGCCTGTGCCTATAATCCTGGCTACTTGGGAGAATGAGGCAGGATCACATGAGCCCAGTTCGAGTCCAGCCTGGGCAACACAGGAAGACCCCATCTCTAAAACAAACAAACAAACACATTCAATTTATGTAAGACAGATTATAAAATCCAAATTGTGCACAGGTCTAGAAGAGGTCAATAACCAGAATCAATTGCTTTTAAACAGTTAAAAATCCTTCTCTAAAAAGAATTAGGAGTACCAAAGCCTCCTGAAATCTAGCATGAACACTGAAATTAATGTTCAAAAAATAGGTTTTTTTCCTATTTTTTAAAATGCTATTTCATTTTTGAGATGAAGTCTTGCTATGTCGCCCAAGCTGATCTTGAACTCCTGAGCGCAAGTGATCTACCCACCTTGGCCTCTCAAAGTGCTGGGATTACGGGCGTGAGCCACTGTGCCCAACTCAAAAAAGCAAGTTATGATAAAACAATTTATTACAATTTTCTCTTCTTCAACAAGCTATTATTTCAGCTCTAACTCTGGTCATACACTTGTTTTTGGATCTCTGCTTCTTTCTCTGGCAACATACTCAAGAATTTAAATATTCACTGGGCTTTATGGAGCAGTAAATTCAGTATAATGTTTAAACAAATACTTCTAAAATATTTTTCAACAAATGTTTGTAAATGGATGTTGAAAGTAAGTCTGTTTTTTTTTTTTTTTTTTTTAAATACTGCCATAGACCAGAGCGCCAGTCTGAGAGGCAGTTTAAACAGAACACAACTTCAAAAGCAAAACTCATTATGATGAATATGTCAAGTGAAATTAGAAATCCACTAACGCTAATTGGATGTATTCTGAATGTATTAAACTTCTGAAGATATTTTTATGAACTCTTTGGAATTTCCTATTAACACCCACGCGTGGCTGCACTTTGGATGTACCCACAATTTGACACAATATAGGTTATTATGCGTAATAACTTTCGATCTCTCAGGGTAATTGCATAGTTTAAAGAAATGAGAAAAGCTACAGTGTGAAAACACTCCGTCCAAAAGGAAGGGAAAATGAAATATGAAAACGCTTGAAGAGTAATGACAGAGTAAACATGGTTGTGTTTTTTCAAATATAAGAATTATAGAGCCAGATGGTCACCATGAAAATCTAATACACAAAAATTAGAACTTGCCAGCCTATGGAAACACAAAATATTTCATGAATGGTTTTACAGACAAGTTCAAGAAGGGTTATCAATCAATAGATTGCATTTCCAGAGTGGTCAGTGAGTAAATCCAAGGCATTCAAACAAAGTCCCCAGCTGGTAAAACTGATGTCACTGAGGACAATCCCGTTAGTTCCCCTGTAGTCTCTTGATACCTCTGTCAGAAGCAGCTCACTGGGCTTTATGGAAGTAAGGTCCGATAAGCAACACCAAGGTTCTTAGAAATCAAATGATAGCAGAGCAGGAAAAAAAAAAAAACCTCACAGTTTGGCATGTGTGAATATAAATATTAGATGCAGATAGAAAAGGTGCCTTAATGTTATAGGCAGTTACTAAACACACATAAATACAGCCTGTGGAATTGCCAAGGCATCAGACATCATTTTGGACAACTTAGATAGCATTTTACAATGAGGGCATTATTCTTACAGGGGTCATTGATGCATGGACTCGTAAAATGATGACTATGTGGTGTTCATAACTATAAAGAGAAATTATGATATTAAATAATTATGATATTATAGAGACAAAAGCACTTCCTAGCTTCATTCCAGGAGTATCCTGGTGAGGGGTGGTATGTGACCACAAAGCAGGGGTGGGGTTAGGAACATTTGGCCACACACATGTACGCTGGGCTGGCTTTCCCCAGCTTCGGACAGCCCTAGCCTCATCTCTTTGCCCTCCCCATTGAGGGAGGTTATGAGGACATCTGCTTCACTACTGAGTTTTTTTCCCACTTCACATAAATATACTTAGCCTGTTTAGCCTGTGTCTGATGTTTAGTCTTCACAGAGGAGATGCTCAAGGCCAAAGATAACATGCAATGCCTTTTGTTCCACCTCAAAAAAAAAATACTTGTTGGCCGAGGAGGTAGGTAACAGGCCAAATTCTGATTTTCTTAATGCGATGAGGACTTTCCCTATTGCACAAGATACAAAATGTTTCTAATACAAAATGCCTATTTTTGCACATCTGCCCAATAACAGCTCAATTAAAAACAGGCCCATCAGATTGACAGTTTCCTTAACTGCTTAGTTCCTGCAGCACTGCAGATAGCAGAAAAGCACTTAATGGCAGCCACGAGGCAATTTTCCAGTAAGACTTGTTAATCTTTATACAGTCATCCTTATGCAGCCATCAAAGTGAACTTAATGACAAATCAGTTAAAATAAATTACTTTTAGGAACTTGTTTAAGCATCGGATAAAAAACAAACCATATGTGACATCTCTTTGGTCCTCACCGTGACAGCATATAATTGTCATCATCTGTGCTGTTTATTCCATTTGCCCGGCCTATCTGCTAACCCACCACTTCCAGAGCAGCTCTTTGCCCTTCTCTGTCCTGTTCTGGGCCCCAGGAGGCTGACCTCTATGCACCACAAGGCTGTGTCTGCATCAGCTGTGCCACTGCTCCCTGGCTTTCAGCTGGGCTCAGCCAATGAGAAGCACCAGAAAGAGATCAGAGAATGGGAGGAGGGATGGCAGGAAGTCACCCCCCCCTCCATTGCTCCTGCAGCCAGGCCACTCCTCGTCCTGGCTCAGGCTCTCCAGGGCTCTGATGTCACGTTCCCTCCCCTTACTCTGTCAGGCCCAGGTGTGCTTCTAGCTTCCAGCTGCTGCTAGGCCCCAGGTGCCTCACTAGCCCTAGCTGGTTCCCATAACCCTGCCCACATCTCCATAAACAATCCCTTAACTAGTCTCTCTTCAGTCTAAACACCTGTTGTCGGCCAAGACCTTGGCTGACACACTGTCAGCAGCCAGAGGCTTCACACTGGGATCACTTACATGGACCGTGTGAACGAGGTCGGCCACCAGGCACTGCTTCAGCTTCTCGTCACTGCCGGTCCCATGAAGCACAAGATCAGGCATGTATGTGGGGCAGTAGCCCGCCAGAAGTGAGCGGCCGAAGTTCCTTACGTTCTGGGTGCTGATGCTCTGAGACCTAAAACAACATGTGGCCCATTAAAATGCACAGCTGAAAATGTACTTTCTTCTTTCATTACAATTGGTACAAGCACTCCAATGACACAGGTAAATAAAATAGATTCAGGGTGGCCCATGTCACCAACCCTCCAGTAAGTGGATCACAGGCGGGAGAAAAGGGAGTTTTTTAAAGAAAAAAAAACTATATCCATGGCTGGTCATGAGTTTGTTTTTGTACCTCATATTGGACATCCACCAGGCAGTCTGTGTCAAAATACTGACAAAAGAAAATATCTCAGGAAGGGCTCTTGCAAAAGCCTGGCTTTAGGAATCTGACATATCTGCACAGAATGGTGCATGACAGTGCGGAAGAACAGAAGAAATCTCTAATTACTGCTTTCAGTCATCACAGACCAAATAATCAACCTGATGGAGTGTTAAGGAAGAGGTGTTGTTTCCCAACCACCTCACGCTGCTCTGATCGGCAGGAGAGAGGCCACACGGCGAGTGTAATCCACCACCTCTGAAGCAAGGCATCTGCTGCCAGCCACGGACCTGCCCTGCAGTTGACAGAAAATTAAACTCCCTGTTCCCTCTCCCATCTCCACCACATCCCTTAGCTTCCCCAGAGGGTCATGATAGCTGCAAAGACAACCACTGGCCACCTGCCCCAGTGAGCTCAGTGGTACTAAGCCAGTGACCATCCTTGGAAGAAGGACAGGTGGGAAACCGTTTGTATAAAAATAATAATACTTCCAGTACTTTGTGGAAAAAAAGATATTGTGTGTAAAGCAGACAATAGTAGAAGCTAACACGATCACAGGCGTCAGGCCAAGAAAGTGGGATTTGAACCCAGTTCCCTCTACTTCCCAGCCTGCCGGAGTTACCTTGGCAGAGGCAGCTCCACTTCCAAGGACCCTCCAGTCCTGTCACCACCGTGACCCAGATCTAGCATGGCTGAAGTGCAAGCTTCATCGTCACTGTCTCCCAGGGCGCTATCCGAGCTTTCATTTCGGGGAATGTCTCCTTCAGTCCTGAAGTTGGCCTTCTTGTTGTCATCCCCACAGGGGATATTTGCAGGAGCCACGAGGCCAGGGCCCTGCTGGACACAGCTGGCGGCAACAGGCTCCAGCACAGGTCCTTCCTCAGCCTTCACATACAAACCTGTAGCCGCCTCCAGCCTCCCCGGGGCAGTTCCTGCTACGCGGTGGGAGGCTGCGCCCAAGTCGGCAGCGTGGCTGAGCTGCCCGGCAGCATCTGCTGCTGTGTCATTTCTGCTGCCTCTGTCCTCTGCAAAACCCTTGTCAGACTCGCCTTCATCCCCCTCTGAAGGCCGATTCTGAGGACAGCAGACATTCTCCTGAAAGCCAGGTTTGAAAGGGCTCCTAGAAATCTGCGGGTCCTGAGCTGTGTCAGCGGCCTCCCTGGCCTCCAAGGAGGGGCCACAGGCTTTCATCCGTTCCTCCATTTTTTTCATGCGGCTTTCAAAGTCAGACTCTGGAGATGTGGAGCTTCCTATCTGGAAAGTGACCTTTTCTATGGGAGGTTTCTCCCAAAGATGTCTGTCAGGGCAAGGCCAGGCCACTGACCGGTCTGGCAGTCTCGTAGACATCTCCACTTTCAACGGCTCACAGACAGCTTGCTGGTCCATCTTCATTCCTGCCCCCAAAACTTCACAGCTGGAAAGTCTTGAAGAGCCATCTTGCGGTACCTCTTTATTTTTTTCATCCCCACAAAATGCATTCTGAGGTTTCCAGGAAGCACCTGATGCTGGCCCCTGGCATCCTGTGCTGCAAGCCTCAAAACCCTGCTCTGGCCTCCGGTTAGCTTCTTTGTCAGGTTTAAGAACCAGGTCTCTACTGTCAGTGCCCTCTGGGCTCTCAGGAAACCCTGCCGGCCAGGGGTTCTGTCTCTCAGCTGCTGTTGGTGGTAGGATGGGGGGTACAAGAGCGGGCTCGTTCCTCACTGTAACGACCACATACTCGGACTCCTCCACCTCTCCTTTCTCCAAGGCTGTTATGATCTTGCTCCCATTTAAAACTTGGTCACCTTCACTGTGATTGCCACTCCAGGTCAGCTGGTTCTCTTGTAGCTCAGAGCAACGGAGAAAGTAGGTCAGGACATAAAGTATTCGCTGGACCAAGTCCTTCTGCTTCCCTACCACTACGGTGCGAGTCAGTCTCACTGGAGAGCCTATGGCTCCATAAAGATCACCTAGAGAGCAAAGGTGGACACAAAGGCAGTGGTCTCTGGGGTTAGCATGTCACAGATATATCAGCCTTTACAAGAGCAAAATAGATGACTTATATTCCCAATCTGGAATCCCTGCTTCAAACTCCTGATTTCTACTTTCTAGTAATGACCATGTTTTAGTTTTGCCCCTGTAAGAGAGTCAGCCTGGACACAGGCTGCAGCCCACCACCCCTGGTGTGTGGGAGTCGTGCTGCTGTGCACACAGCCCCTACCAGTGCCTGCTGGGTCTTCCCTGCAGCTCAATGGGTCAGCCGATGAGATGGCCCAAAGAAGGTTAAACCCAGAGTTCTGAATATGTGACCAGATCTAATACTGTATCTTGGAAACTGGAAATAATAAGAATTTGTTGGAAGAATCCCAGGACATTGGGCCTTGGGATGAAATCCAAATTCAGGAGTTTCTCAACAGAAGTGCAGTGAATTAATTCAAAATACTTAATGAGGTGGTCTACATAGATTTCTCTTAATATACATACACACACCAAGCAGAATCAGTTTGACTAACAAGAAGAAAATCACTCAGTCATTAATGAGTCTGAAGGTTTTAATTCGCTTGAAAATTCACCTGAGCCAGGCGCAGTGGTTTATGCCTGTAATACCAGCACTTTGGGAGGCTGAGGCAGGCGATCACCTGAGGTCAAGAGTTCAAGAGCAGCCTGGCCAACATGGCAAAACCCCGTCTCTACCCAAAATACAAAAATTAGGTGAGTGTGGTGGTGTGCACCTGCAGTCCCAGCTACTTGAGAGGTCGAGGCAGGAGAATTGCTTGAACCTGGAAGCCAGAGGTTACAGTGAGCCAAGATGGCACCACTGCACTCCAGCCTGGGTGACACAGTGAGACTCTGTCTCAGAAAAAAAAGAAAAGAAAATTCAACTGGAAAAAAATATGTCCCATTAGCTATATCCTGACAAGTTGATTAAAAACTGACTAATGTACTGTGAGCTCTACCATCAGCTTAAGGAGGAGAGAATAAGGGTAAATGTGTCATCCAACCACCCAGCAATAAGCTTTTCATCAAAAGTACTTAAGTGCCTAACTATTAAAACTACGGCATTTGATAATTTGATTATTACACTTTATAATAAGTTATACATATGATATGATGTGATGGAAAATTATAATAAAGCACCCACGTTTACTAACTGGACAGGCACTGTATTAAAATCCTAAAGATGTATCTCAGCTGGGTGTGGTGGCTCATGCCTGTAATCCCAGCACTTTGGGAGGCTGAGGTGGGTAGATCACCTGAGGTCAGGAGCTTGAGACCAGCCTGGCCAACATGGTGAAACCCCGTCTCTGCCAAAAATACAAAAAATTAGCCAGGAGTGATGACAGGCACCTGTAATCCCAGCTACTTGGGAGGCTGAGGCAGGAGAATGACTTGAATCCAGGAGGCAGAGGTTGCAGTGAGCCATGGTGACATCACTGCACTCCAGCCTGGGCTACAAGAGCAAAACTCTGTCTCAAAAAAAAAAAAAAAAAAAAAGATATCTCATTGTATCTTTGTATAACCAAACTGGAATTAGAAACCCACTGAAGAATAACCAGAGGGCTGGGCATGGTGGCTCAAGCCTGTAATCCCAGCACTTTGGGAGGCCACGGTGGCGGATCACTTGAGGTCAGGAGTTCGAGACCAGCCTGGCCAACAGGGTGAAACCCTGTCTCTACCCAAAATACAAAAATTAGCCAGGTGTGGTGGCAGACACCTGTAACCTAGCTACTTGGGAGGCTGAAGCAGGAGAATCGCTTGAGCCCGGGAGGCGGAGGTTGCAGTGAGCCGAGATTACACCATTGCACTCCAGCCTGGGCGACAGAGCAAGACTCTGTCTCAAAAAAAAAAAAAAAAAAAACAACCAGAATGTTGGAACAAATCAAAAGCTGAAAAGATACTAAATAAAGGAGGAGAAGTGATACATGGTAATCGGCATAAATCAGAATTTAGGAAGTTAGAACCCCTCTGAGGAATGCATCTAGAGAGGAGGGAAAGCAGTTATAAGGGCATATACTGGATAAAACTAATTAAAATAGATGAGTATGGGAAAAAAGTGATGAGAACCATCGGAAAGTACCTCCCCAGGGACCCATTAGGAAATACCTCCTTCTGCGAGTAGTCCCTCGTGTACGGTTCCTAAGAATATTCAAAGGGCAGGACAGAAATAATAATAAACAATCCTCTCTATAAAATGACTAGATTACAGGCTGATAGAGTTTTAATTGAGAGGACTTTGCAAGTGACTGAGAAATCAGCCTAGAATTCAAGACAGTAACTCAGAATTGTAGGCCGAAGCTAGGATTTCTGTTTGAGAAAACCTTCCTAAGAGCTCATTACTGTTACTTTGATTACATCTGCCTACTGCTGCAGGATATCAACAGTCATTTCAGGAATTCATGAAATATTTTTTGTTAAATCAGTTTCAATATTAATAAAGAAGCAGCATTACTTATCCAAAATCTGGCATAACAAACTACAGGGGAAAGAACACTTAGAATATTATTTTTTAGCAATGCATTTGAGTATTGCACATTTTAATAACTAAGGAATAAATGGAAATGGTAAAACAAGGAAGGTTATTAAAAATACAATTTATAATCACTTAAACTATATAAAATAACGAGTGCAATGTGACTGGAACCAGTGCTAATACATTATAGCCAAACTTCATAAAATAAAGCATTTTTAAAACAATAGACCCACAATATTAAATATTTACTGGAAGTTGAAGGCAATTTTTTTTGAGTCCTGGATAACTGAAGCTAATTTTTAAAGTAGATTTGTTTTCATGAGTATAATTTTTTAAAATGAAGAAATTGCACAACATGAATGTACTTAACATGACTGAACTGTGTACACTTCGAAATGGTTAAGATAATAAACGTTGTTATATGCTTTTTACCTCAATTAAAAATAAAAATTTAAAAGAGACGCAAATGGGGAAAAAGCAGAAGAAAAAGTGAAGGAGTCAAGAGGGCTTACAAGTGAAACAGGCCAAAGACAGAGTGCACGGAAGCAGGAAAGGTGCTGGACGAAGTAGGAGGAGAGGTCACAGAAAGCAACGGTGGCAAACAGGGACACAGAGTTGAGACTCAGGGAGGGAGAGACAGAGGGAGTAGAGAGACAGAGGAAACTAGGAAGAAAGAGGGAAGAATAGAGAGAAGGGAAAGCAGAAAGAAAAACGATGGGATGTTAGAGAGGTGCAAAATGATAGAGAACTGGGATGAAGCCAAAAGAGGATGGAGAAGGAGAGGCGATAACAGCCAGGAGGGTAAAACAAGTAGAGAAAAAGAAAACAAAGAGGGAGGAAGAGGGAGAAGAAAGGAAAGAACTATTGAGGGGAACAATAGTGAAAAGTTGGAAACTAGAAAGAGAGGAAAGAATGAGGTGGAGAAGCTGAGAGAAGTTAGAAGTTCTGTAAAGAAAGCATGGTGAAAGAAAGGGGGTTAGAGAGGTAGGGGACTATACAGACAGAAACAAAAATAAACAAGGAGAAGCTGAGAGAGAACAAAAATAGGAGACGAGAAGAGAGTTAAGGATCTTAAAGGCACACTTATTCCTGATCACATTCTAATAATGTCTATGTTGTAGAATTCCCCTTTCAACAGTGTTTCCTTATACCCTACACAGTTTAACTTATCTCATCTTTATTATCATTATTTCAAATGTTTTCTAATTTCTTTTGTGCAATTTGTTTGGCTTGTGGGTTATTTAAATGTGGTTTTCAGCTGGGTACGGTGGCTGACACCTGTAATCCCAGCATTTTGGGAGGCAGAGGCAGGTAGATCGCTTGATCCCAGTTAGAGACCAGCCTGCAAAACATGGGGAAACTCTGCCTTTACAAAAAATGCAAAAATTAGCTGGGCATGTTGACGCACATCTGTAGTCCCAGCCACCAGGGAGGCTGAGGTGGGAGGATCACTTGAGCCCATGGTTGGGGCTGTGGTGAGCCTTCATTGTACCACTGCACTCCAGCCTGGGTGACAGAGTGAGACTCTGTCTCAAAAACAACAACAACAACAAAAATACATGGTTTGATTTCTGAGACAGTGAGAATTAAAAAAAAATTGATTTGTAGTCTAATTCCACTGCATTTTGAAAAATACAAGGTAAACTTCTGAGAAAAAAATTTCACACATTTTAACTTATATTAAATCAGTGGTCCAAATCTCTTTTGGGTAGAAAAGGTCCTTTTCATTTCCACAAACTCTTAACTCTTAAGTTCCATATAGGTCAAAAAGAGACTATGGAACTACTTCAGTCAGTGGTGTAGACAGCAGCATTCAAACTTTGTATACCTATTCCAAGAAAGAAATACATTTTATACTGCAACCTCAATGCACCTTTTGAAACAGACATTTTACAAAGTATACATGTAAGTCACTGATATTTTCTATTCTATTACACCAATTAAATGTTTTAATTAAACCCACTAAATTGTTTCCACAGCCCACTAACGGGTGGCATCACATTGTACACAGGGAAGTGGCTGGGCAGAAGCAAGGATCACCGAGCTCCTGAGCAGCAAGCCTGTGAAAGTGGCATCCAGCCTCCCCCCCTCTTCCCTGGTAGTGCTGAGCAGCCATGGAGGGGGAACACACAGTGTCCTGGAAAGCTCTCAGAGGAGTCTTTGGAATGATTCCAGATAGTCTTCTCTATACTTAGGAACCTGGATTGAAATTATATCTGCATCACTGTGTATTCCCAGAAGTTTCTATTTTCATGTTTACTGTGACTTGCTAAATACTGAATGAGAACAATGAAATGTGAAGCAAGTGCTTCTACCTGTCAAATTATTGAAGGCCCCCCGACTTCATTGTAATAATGGAAACTCGGCCATCACTCACACTTGGCTTTACAAAGCTATCACAGGCCTTCGCTGACCAGAAGCTATCACAGGCCTTCGATGACCAGAAGCTATCACAGGCCTTTGATGACCAGGGCCTTGTCCCCTCCTCACATTCCTCCTGTCAATAGCCAGACCCCTCATGGATTGTTTGGGGGAAGGGAGGACTGAAGACTTTCAGCAATACATGATCTCCTCTGAAAGACGAGGATTGTGAACCTACAGGAAAAGACTCTTCCTTGTTATGCTGAACATAGGGAATTAATGGCTCTCAGTTATGTTTCAGATGAGAAGCACACCTAATTATGAGTACATTGATTTAACTAAATGCACACTACTTAATTAGCATTGTTTTAAAATGGGTGACCCAGCAGCATGGAATACAATGTTCCCTTAATATCCAGCCCCCTTTCCTTCTCCACTTAATGAGCCTACGTTTCTTTCAAGACTATTATTGTTCTATAATAAAAACAGCCATGTTCTGTCTTCCCCAGGAAAAACTTCCTGTATGACCAAGAATGAGTTAGGCATGTTCTGAGTAATGATCAAATCAGGGCAATTAGCATATCCATCACCCCAAACTTTTATCATTTCTTTGTGTTGGGAACATTTGAAACCTTTCTTCTAGCTTTCTCTGAAAATAAGCTATTAACTATCCTAATCCAATGCTAAAGAACACTAGAACTTATTCCTCCTATCCAGTTGTAATTTTGTATTTGTTAACTAGCCTCTCTCCATATCCCCCCTCCCTTAAGTCCATTTAAATATCCATAAATTCTTTAATTGATTTAGAACATGCCTTTTACTCCTAACCACGAGGGGGCTTATATTCGCTTATACATCTCACGACCAAGAGCACAAGGACAAGACAACATCTGTCCTGTTACAAAATGAGGCTGAGAGTAATAAGTGTAGGGATGAGAATCTAATGAATATGTGTAAAACCAGTGCTTGGCTCATAGTGTCAGCTTTCATTATTGTTATTATAACATGCTGCTTTCCAGGATGAGGTGCTTTTCTGTGGATATTTTTGATTGTTACAACTTTGGGTGGGAGGTGGGAGGGGCAGTTCTACCGGCATCTAGTAAATGGAGGCCAAGGATGCCACTCAACATCTGTTAATAAAACAGCTCTTCCTACACCCCACAACTCAACCAACAAAGAATTATCTGATCAACAGTGCTGAGGTTAAGAAATCTTACTTGAGGGTGAACAGCCGCTGTGGAATGGGAGAACACAGTTGGCTTACACTGCTTTAAGAGTGTAGCACAAAGCTGCCACTTGGGGTAAGGAGAGGAAGGTGGTGGCCTTACAATTAGAATCCAGGGACCAACTTCCTATTCCTCATCTGCCCAGTGACAACTTATGAACTATTGGGTGAGAGAGCCAGTATAAACTACAAATTCTAGCTTTTTTTTTTCCTATTCCATCCTATATATTCTCTGAATAGTCAAATTAGGTACTAACCCAGCTGTGCCCAGAGAGGATTATATGGATGTGTTTTGGCCAGCATGTTCACTGACTGGGAGGTACGTTTCTCTGAGAAGGCTTTAATGGGAGGGTGATCCACAGGCATGACAGTTGGGACCCAGGCCAGGTGGTAGGTTAACACTGCAGTCAGTAAGGCAGCAAAAAACCTTGGAGAAATGGAAAAAGATACAACCAACTTAGTCAATACAGAAAGAGGCACGTCCTATGCAGTACATACATTGGTTATGGGATTTGCATACAAGTCTCCAGAGAGTTGAAGCTTACTGGTTTTTATTGATCTGTTCTATCAGAAGCGTAAACTCCTTGAGAAAGCGCTGGCAGAGCTGGTTTTTTTCCAAAGTGCCAGACATCATGGTAAGCCATACAGGTTCAGCTATCCTTGGAACAGAATATAAGTTCCAGATAGTTCCTCTATAGAACAGAAAGAGAGGGAAACACAAAAGTGTCAGAAATACTATTTTGGATAACCTTGGTGTAAAAGAATAAAGGAGAAAACAACGTGAATCTATGTAGTCCTTAAAAGATTCAAGCTCCACACATAACAGGGGTTGGCACATTGTGGCCCACAGGCCAAATCTGACTGCCACCTTTCTTTGTAAATAGAAAATTTTACCAGGTCCCAGCCATACTCATTCATTTACTTATTTACTGTCTATGGCTGCTTCCGTGGGACAACGGCTAAGTTGGGTTGCTACTACAGAGACTCTACAGAAACTGAAAGTACAGAACTAGAAAGCCTCGCTTTCAGCTTCTTGACCTTTGAAAAATGGACACATCATTAAAGTAGGACCCAGATTCTCGGCTGGGCGTGGTGGCTCATGCCTGTAATCCCAACACTTTGGAGCGCTGAGGTGGTAGATTACAAGGTCAAGAGACTGAGAACATTCTGGCCAACATGGTGAAACCCCATCTCTACTAAAAATACAAAAATTAGCTGGGTGTGGTGGCAGGCACCTGTAAACCCAGCTACTCAGGAGGCTGAGGCAGGAAAATCGCCTGAACCCAGGAGGTGAAGGTTGCAGTGAGCCGAGAGTGCACCACTGCACTCCAGCCTGGTGACAGAGCGAGACTTAGTCTAAAAAAACAGGAAAAAGAAAAAAAAAGTAGGACCCAGATTCTCAAGCGCAAGCCAGTGTCCAGTCTGACCACAGCAGAGCAACAGGCAAATCTCTAGTGCTTTCCCAAAAAATTATGGAAGGTGTACTAATCATCAGATTGCCATCAAAGAGCACAACTTTATGTCATTCTCAAATATATGACTTAAGTCTTAGCGATCACCAGATAATGAGTAACATGTTACTTGAGTACTTTAACACATAACCCAGAGTTAAAAAAGGTGTGATTTTGCTCCAGGTAGCATTATAGAGTTCACCAACATATACGTTAAGCATCATAAAAGTGTTCTAACATTCAAAGGATTATAAATCTTTTTTCTCCTTCAGCTATGGAGTAACAGTTTGACTCATTAGCTCATGACTGCTTTGGAGTGGGATTCCATTCCCCACCAAGAAAGCGGCTCTAAATGGTGCAACAATCCCAGCTCAGCATGATGAAAGAGGATCCCACCTGCTACCCAACACAATTTACCTTTCCATGCAGACACAAGGAGCAAGGACTCCCTTTCCACACAGATACTAGGAGCGAGGACTCTAGACACCAGTTTCCAGAGGACACTGGGTATAAACTAGGACTGTCCTGGCAAACTGGAATGTATGTCTCCCCGACATGCATAACCTCTCCATCTGTGCTTTGAATAAGCATCTGTGAACTCAAGTTTCCACATCTGTAAAACGGGGTTAGTAGTGCGTAGGGCTTTTGTGAGGCTGACATACAATAATGAATAGACTGGTGAGAGATACCTGAACATTAATTTTCCCCATTCATCCTGATAAAAACAATCCTATCAGGGACTGTCGGTCGAGCAGTAGTGAGGATTACTTATTGGTAAATTATTTAAATTTTTTGCTTCATTTGTTCTGTTTCCACCTTGAAGAGCGGAACCACAAAAGTAAGGAATAACTGCCAGGCCCCCAATTCTTCCAAGTTACAGTTTCTCTTTATCCATGGCTGCTCATAAATATCTCCTGCTGGATTTGCCAAACTTTGCCACTTTACCTGAATTCTCCCAGAGCTTCCATCAAACGGCTGACGTAAAACTGGACTCGGAGACTTGATTCTGCTATTTTCCTACAGGAGATCATAGCCTTTGTTGAAGAGAAAGCAAGCCAAATTACTGAGAAGAAATTTTATAACTTATCTACTGGGCTTTATTAATAAAAATATGTAATCAATTAACAACACTCAAGGTAATAATGCCTTCAGTCATGAAAAAGCAGTAATTTCTTTCCCTAAGGCAACCCAGTATCTGGTAACTAACATCAACATGCCTAAGAATTTATCACTGCTATGGGTGATTTAACTTCCTTAGGAAAGACATCTGATACATAAAGAGAGAAATTCTGCCATTTTCAAAGCCCCACAATCACTTCTCTATTTGACTTTGGATTACATCCTTATTACCTTTTCAATTGCACTCTTCAGCCTGTTCATGTGAGATTCAAACAGGGGAAAATGAGAAAAGAAGAAGTCCTGGAAATTCCTTTGTGCTTCTTCTTTCTCACATAGGGAAAAGATGATGCTTATGGCAATTTTCTTCCTCCTAACCATAGATGGATTAGAACTACAGGTTTCTTCAGCCAAGCTGAATGTCTCATCAGTTGACCTGGAGGGAAATATAAGTTTGAAAAGTTGCCATGCATCAATGAGTCACACTGATGGTCAACTGTAATGACTGGGGATGACACCCAGAACATTCAGTCGTAACTAAGAGTATATCCGCCTTTAGTTCATTCTCTTCTATAATTCTCTGGCATGAAGATGAGAACGTCAGCTTGCTTGCCACACAGTATTATCCTAATATGGAAAGAAACTCAAACGAAGGCTACAAGTAATTTAAATTTCCTGTTGTTACTCTTGTCCTTTTCCTTTGGATCATTTTATGTCAAACTGATGATATTTAAGAAGGAATATGAAATATCTGTTTACCCAAAACACAGTCGCTTTATTTTGGCTGACAGATACCAATAGATAAGACGTCAAAAGAGGAATGATCCTACATGGTATTCTGTTGAAAAAGAGTATCACATTTGAACATGTACTGGTACTTCCAGGATTACTTTTCCAGGGCTATTAAAACTACTAGATCAAGTAACTCTTCTAAATGCTCAGATTAAGCCATGTGATTAAGCTCTCTGAAAATCCTTCAAGCAGAAACACTTACCTCTCTTCTGCTACAGCAAAATTTTCAAAAAACCTATGATTCTTTTGAGAGACTCAGCTTCTGTGATGACAGCCATGTAGCCCAAAACTTCTAAATATATATTTAGTCTTACAGGGTAAGCCTCACAAAAATGGCCTAACCATGTCTCTTACTTAACTACTGTGGAAAGCCAGTGTAGCTACCAAATAGCAACTAACAGCAATCGTACAAATAAAATATTTTTTTTCCTACAAAAACACCAACACAAAGGACCTAACATTGCAAATGAGAGCCCTACACGGGCAATACATTTTCTCTTTCTCACTAACTCCATCATTTAGTCTCATATCTCTGCCAAATATGGAAAGGTACTGCTTCCTCCATTTTCTTGACTATAAATTACAACATAACAATTACTCATGCTGGGCAGAATATGAGAATTAGCCTTCTGCCCCGGTCTTCAACTTATTTACTTAGGGCTCTACTCATGGTCTTTAATGCTTGTGTGATTTCAAATAAACCCAGATTTTATTATTAAACATACATAGGCCAAAAGTGTTATGGTCAGGAATGCTATTAATTAATTAATTTTGGGAGGACAGGGTCTCATCTCTGTCACCCATGCTGGGGTGTAGTAGTGTGATCATGGCTCACTGCAGCCTCAATTACCTAGGTTCAAATGATCCTCCCACCAGCCTCCCAAGTAGCTGGGACTACAACCATAGGCACACACCACCGTGCCCAGCTACATTTTCTTTTTTTTTTTTTTGGTAAAGATGGAGTCTCCCTATGTTGCCCAAGCTGGTCTTGAACTCCTGGGCTCAAGTGATCCTTCCACCTCACTGTCCCAAAGTGCTGGGATTACAGCTGTGAGCCACTGCATCTGGCTATTTTACTTTTAAAGGAAAGGAGATAGACATCTTATTCTAACCTCGTTATATGTTACTGTTTCCCTTAACTTCAAGCAAGATCCTGGAGATGTAGTTATGGTTGGTAAATCAGTAAAAGGTTTTCACTCCAGATGTGTCACTAAAGGCACATAGTGCTCTTATAAATGCTACACATTACAATAAATTGTCAATTGCTTTCTCTGGGAAATCCCCAGATTCTAATCATCAGAGAAAATTCTTGAGGTTTCCTTAGAACTTCACACAATTTCATACAACGTTCTCTCTTCTTTACCAAGGTACTGGTACTAAAGCCCTGTTTTCTTGCACTACAGTAGTTGATTTCTGTTCTGTATAGGAAATTCTTCTGCGTTTATATTACAATAAGGCTTGCTTGCAATCCTTTCCTCTTTGTCTGTCATCTTACATTTCCCTTCTTTTTCAAAAGTAAAATGGCCATATCAGTCCACTCATTTGTAGGCCAGCTTTAATAATCAAACTGTCATAAACACTGAACCCAATACAGTTTCTCATCATCATCATCTCCACCCTATAAACAATAGCCAATGCTCTCATCAGTTTTAACGTAGGAGAGAGTGCCACCTGCTGAATTTCTGAAAAACTTCCATAGCTGTAACAGTGGAGAACTTACTTGCTTTACTATATCCCTCCACTGAATTTTAAATCAACTGAGTTTCATTCTGTAGTTTTTTTTTTTTTTTTTTTTTTTTTTGAGACGGAGTCTCGCTCTGTTGCCCAGGCTGGAGTGCAACAGCGCGATCTCTGCTCACTGCCAGCTCCGCCTCCCAGGTTCACGCCATTCTCCCGCCTCAGCCTCCCGAGTAGCTGGGAGTACAGGCACCCTCCACCACGCCTGGCTAATTTTTTGTATTTTTAGTAGAGACGGGGTTTCACTATGTCAGCCAGGATGGTCTCAATCTCCTGACCTCGTGATCCGCCTGCCTTGGCCTCCCAAAGTGCTGGGATAACAGGTGTGACCCACCGTGCCCGGCCTCATTCTGTAGTCTTGGATCAACCATGCAACGTGGAATAAATCAGGTCATGTAGTATCTTACTTATAATTTAAGAAGTATTCTACAATAAAAGGATGTTTAAGAATGTTTTCAAAAATTTAAGTGTGTGCCCCAGTACTTCATCATACTTTTATCTCCATGTCACCAGAGAAGGTACACAGGCTGTACTGCAAATGTGGAAACTGAGGCAGAGTGCTGCCTCAACCTTCCTCGGGAACAGAAAGGTTCTCATTAACAATGCTGGAGTTAGAACCCAGGATTTCTATCTTTTAGTCTAGGCTCATTACTTGGATACTGGCAATGACCAGGGATTCTGACCCCATGCCTAATCTGTCTGCTGCTGCTCATGCTAGCCAATGCATCATGCCATGCAGAGCACTGAGGGAAGGAACTGGAAGCAGTCTGATGAGCTGACAGCCCTGAGAGTCAAGGAAAGGCTGCAGCTACACACAATTTTTTTCCTAACAAAGAAATCAAATAGAATTTTGTTAACACTTATGGATAAGCATTTATGTACATTGTAAGTACTTCAAGATCATAAATAATTAAAGCAAAAATGGCTATTTAAGTACATCTCAACAATCTATCATTGATATCAGGACTCCTTAGTCTAATTGTTATTTATGTCAGTTCTGAACTTATACTGAATCGATGTATTACACTGGACTACATGAAATTAATGTTTTGTAGGTCAAAGAACACCCCATCAGCAACTTTATAAGGTTGGTCCAATTTAATAATTCAAATCAAAGGCTTCCGGGGACATTATACCTTTCTCTTTAGGGTTTCAATTGCCTCGGCAAGTGACGGAATCCCTGAGGTTAGCTGTTAAATGCCCAAGCCCCATTCCCCATTCGGTAATCAAAGCCTGGCACTTGGCACAGCAGGGAGCCCTGAGGTCAGTGTGGAGCCAACTGTTAAGAATTGTGAATATTGAAAACATTCATTCTATTTTACAGAATATAGTGTTGCCCGATTCTAACAAAAACCAGAAACTGCGAATATCATCCCTGCTACCTTTAACTCTCTTAGGAAGGACATTTTTAACTACCATGAATCTTCTGTCAAAGCCAGAAGCAATCACAACGTTTGGTACCCACTGTTCTCCTGTCTCCGGCATAAAAAATGAATTTTCACAACCACATACCTGCCAAAAGGGAGAGATCAACTACAACATCCTTTAAATGAAGTGATCTTAGGCCGGACGAGGTGGCTCAGGCCTGTAATCCCAGCACTTTGGGAGGCTGAAGTGGGAGGATCACGAGGTCAAGAGATTGAGACCATCCCGGCCAACATGGTGAAACACCATCTCTACTAAAAATACAAAAATTAGCTGGGCGTGGTGGCACATGCCTGTAATCCCAGCTACTCAGGAGGCTGAGGCAGGGGAATCGCTTGAACCCGGGAGAAAGAGGTTGCAGTGAGCCAAGATCGCGCCATTGCACTCCAGCCTGGCGACAAAGCGAGACTCCATCTCAAAAAACAAAAGGGATCTTCACAGGCACAGTGACCAATTCAAAACGTCTGCTACACTCACGTTCTTGGTGTTCAGCAGTACTCCACTAAGGGCTTGCTGCATGGGCATGCGACCCGGCACACACAGGATCCCCCTTTCACAAGAGTCCCAGGCTTCATTTAATGTTCTGTGATCACCATCTTGAATTTTAAATAATTTTATCTTTGAACTTTTGTGCTGTAAGTGAAGTCTAATGGGACAATGAAGCATGTGTTGGGATGAAGTCTAATGAGACAATGAAGCTCAGAAATAGATACTCCAAAGTATGACACTTTGGTATGCTGAGTACTTTGAACTGAAGGACAGGGGCTCAGAAGCAAGACCTTGCTTTTCTGACCTTATCCTGCCCTTCCTTTTCCTACTCCTCTTTCTCCCCAAAGGCACAGAAACTAAGATTCCTGTTCCCCAAGGTAAATTAAAAAAACATGAGCCTCTTTTTTCTCCAAAGCCAACTGTAAAATTTATTATAGAAATACTATTCTAACTTCCTCCCACCTTTGTAAGTGCTGGTCACAAAAAATTTCTCTGACCTACCTTGCCTGAAAATAGATGATAAGACCATTCCATTCCAGAGGGGTCTTACCCTCTACCTGGGAGGAAGGAATGCTATACAGAGAGGTCAAAAAGAATTCCGACAAGACAGGCCCCGCTGGGTTTTCTTGCTTAAGTCTATTACCAGTAGATCATCTCTGTCCAATCACATTTCTACATGGCAGTCCATTCTTTGTTGAACTTAAGCATAAAAATACAGTTCTCCTTGGGTCCTTCAATCTTCATGTCTGAAGGCTCCATGTCATGTGAAACTCTGACTGAATAAAATTGTTGTTTCTCTCTTGTTAACCTGTATTTGTTATAGGAGTGTCAGCCATGACCCTTATGATGGGGAGGGCATGGATGAACTCAGAACCCAGGGCTTGCAGCCCAGACACCAAGCAACTGGCCTGGCAGTCAGGCACATACCCATAAGCCTGGGGCAGGCCATGGTGTTACAAGACTCTAAGTGGCACGGCCGGGTCTTGGACCCACACTGATGGCTGTGACTATGGTGACAGCAGAAGCTGCAGAGGCCATGGTTGTGGGAGATAGGGGAGCGGAGAGAGGAGGGACTCTGGTAGCACCAGGACCCAGGGTGGAAGGCCAGCTTGCCCATCAGTCACTGGAGCCTGTCCCTATAGAGTCTGCACAGATATTTAACTCTCTGACCTGAGTCCCAGGACAGTAAATTATCACAAAGTAAAAGCCTACATGGGGACATTGCAACAAAGAATATCAGGGAGTTATTACAATTCTGCAAAGAGTTTAGTCTCTGTTTTTGAAAACTGCTGCAACACTGCAAAGTAAATATTCATAGGCATAGAAATAGAAATTGAATGTAAAGATTGTTATGCTGGAAAAAACCACACTGTTTTCATATGAAGCTTCAGATGAACAAATTATTAAAGAGGAAGACTTTTTTAAAATTAATTTTTCCTCGTAATTGAGGACACAGTGATAGAATGCATAAACAGGCATTTTGAATTATATATAACTCATGAGAACATTTTTAGTTTCTTGTAAGATCTCCACAAGTTACAGGAAATGTCAGAAGAAATAGTAAAATAAGCTTGTATAAATTTACATCTAAAATTAAATTCAGACTTACTCAAAATGGATTTGTGTGAAGAATTAAATCTTTTAAAAAACTGTTTAACAAGAATCATCTGATGCAGATGTACTAAAATTTACATCTTGAAAGTTTATCAAAAATTTATCCAAATGTTGTTATAGTCCATAAAGCTATGTAACACTGCATCAGCAGAAAGATCCTTCTCCAAGTAAAAAATTATCAAAAATTATTTGCCACCTTGCATTTGCCAGGAGTGACTATCACTTTCAATTATATCCATTGAAAGCCAAGTTGCTAAAACCATAAACTTTGATGACCAAACAAATGTATTTGCAGAAAAGGCTTACAACACCAGATATCACATAAAGTATTCTTAAAGAAAAACTTTTTTCCTTTTTAGTCCCTTTAATAACACTTTTCTTGTTTTTGAGTAAGAGGCACCACATTTTTATTTTGCACTGGTCCCATAAATTAGGTAGCCAGCCTTGACTGTATTCACAACCTTTCTGAATGTGAGATACTTATTTTAGGTATAAGAGTTCACTAGAGATTCACTAGTTCCCAATGCCAGATCTCAATTCAAATTAGTTTTGAAGAATTTCGAAGGAATTGAGAAACATTATTTCAACTTTGGATTTAAGCCTGAAGGGATAAAAAAACATTTTCAGAAAAGAGATGTTGAAAGAGGATGGTTTCCAAGACTCATCTCTTCCAATCACAGAAGCTGTCATAATGACAGTGAGGATGGTGGCGGTGCCATCTCCTGATAGTCGCAGTAATGGTAATGACAATGATAGCAATAATTATAGTAAATAAATCACATTGGCCATATTTTATTGCCCATATCCTATGTCTTGGCTAAACACTGGACTTGCTTTATCTCATTTAACCCTCCCAGCCACAATCTGAAGCTGTGCTAGTATTATTATATTGCAGATGATGATGCAACACTCAGAATCCAGGTTAACTTATTCTATCATACATCTAGTGAGTGACAGGGCTAGGACTTGTGTTCACACAGAATTCTAAGCTTTTAATCATTTCATTCAAAGTCCACCAACCAAAAAGTAGCTTCTTGATGGGTGGCAAAGGTATAACTTTTTCTTTCCAGCTAGCTCCCTAGGATTGTGAAAGGAACAGAAGCGAGGCAAGCAACCTGATGTGTGCTACTCACACACCCTGACCCCTCAGTTTCTCAGCTCGTCTCTTCAGTGCCATCTCTTGCAGGAAGGGCTCCCTAATTTCCCCCATGACCATCACTGTATTTCCTCCATCCTGAGTCTCATAGCACTTTATGTCTTCCTATGATATTTACCACGTAACATCTTTATACCATTATTTATGTGTGTACCATCTCGTAAACTATTCAAGTACAGGCACATGCTAAACTATCTTATACCTTCACAGATCCCTACGTATGGTGAGTACCAGTCAATTTACTAAATCAGTTAATTGACATGTGAATTTTTATAGGTACACATAAAAATTCCCCTCCAAGTATTTGGATTATAGGAAGAACAAGTTGGAAGCTATGAATGTAACATCAAATGTACATTTTGCACACAACTAACCTTTAGATCCAAAAACCAACTGAAATGAAGACAGAAAATACCTAGATGCCATCTCTATTTAAAATCATGTTCATATCTGTTTAGTTTAAGAATTTACGTATCACAAACCCTTGACTTCATATATTTTTGAATACAAAACTGGTATCACTGTAGCCAAGGAAGAGACTGATCCACCCTTCATTACTTTTATAAGCTACATCTGGAAGGGACCCACTTTACAGAGAGCGCACCATTTTAAAAGAACACCCAATCTAGCTCAACATGATACAACTACTCAGATACTTCCCAGTGTCTTCCAAAGGAGGAGATTTTTAAATTTCAGCTTTTATTTATTCTTTCCTTTAGAACTTCCAATTTGTAAACTTTCAGGCTAAGCTGAAGCTAATAAAAAAGTTTTGGTTCTTTTTCCACTGACAATAGGCACGAACAGTTGCCCTGCCAGTTTCATCAAGCTGCCTACACTAGCACTTTTCTCAGCAAGAGGAAACTTGCAACTCACCTCCTTGGAATGATGCCATTTTCCAAACTTGTTGTCTGACTTCGAAGCCAGCGACGCTGGTAACTGCTGGAAGAAGATGTAGAGGAACTTGGAGATGGGAAAGGTGTGATCAAAAGACTGCTTAGTGAGGCTGTAGGAAGAATTTAGAATTTAAAAGTTGAGATCAATTAGTCCTTATATAGCTACATAATGCATAACATTATGAATGTATTTAACATCATTTAACTCTACATTTATTATGTATTTAATATCACTGAGCTGTATACTTTGCCATTAAAAAATGACAAAACCTGCAATTACCTTTGCACCAACCTAATAAAATGGTTGAGATGGTAAATTTTATGTTATGTGTATTTTAATACAATCCAAAAATTGGAAAAAAATATCTATGCCAAGTAATCTAAAATTTCAGGTTCTACCAGTAATATCCAGCAGGGGGAGACTATAATTTCTCTCTTGCTAAGATTTCTAACAGCAAAGAAAACATCCTTTAAAAAGGAAAACAAATTAAAGGAAATAAGAGTGTCACAGATGTAGCAAGTGCATAAATTAGCAGGCCCATATTACAAACGCAAAATAATCATTACTCAGAGTGTAGATTGCAGATCTCTACTAAAATGGTCCACACGACATAACTATATTGCCACCTGGTATCTAATGCCATACACAATGCTTGCTTTACACACATTTTTTCCTGAGTACTCCTTCACTCTAAACTTTGAGGTAAAATTTAGGCAAATAAGTTTTTTCCCCACCTAGTGTCATGTCTTCCAACCTTCATCTCCATATATACAATACTTAGCCTCCTTCCCTCCAGCCCCCACTGCTACTCTGTTGTCTGTGAAAAAGAAACCTCTACTCTCCAATATGCTCTCTGCTTGAACTACTTATTTGCTTCTGAGCCTTTCTCTGCTTCCTCCTGCTACATATTAGATGCCTACACCTGCGTCTCAGGAAGTATGAGCTGACAGTGCCAGCCCAGACTTTTCTAACCAGCAGGGAGGAGGGACTAGTCCTTCTCAGGTAGGCAAAGGGTTTCTTTCAAGTGAAGCTGCTTGATGAACATCTACTGATTTGAAAGAATGGAAGAAAACAGACTTGTTCTGCTTTTACTTCCCTAGGGCTAAGGAATTAGACATTGAAATGTCACTCAGTCCAGTGGAAAATAAAATAGGGTGCTACAGATGGCCAGTCAACATTTTCTGAAACAAATCACAGGGTAAAGGAAACTGATTTTGGTAAACACAGTATACTATGCTCATGAATATGACTTGATAAAGCAGTGTCTCCACATGAACTATTACATTTTTATTTATACTTTTGTGGGCAAACGTAAATAACCTGACTCCCCGACCTGAGCTCTTATATACTACAGGAGTTACTTTGCTATCAACTAATAGGACATGCCAGGTGTGCTAGGCAACTGGGGTAAGTGGTGGACAAGTCTATAATAGTATCAACGAACATGATGACTCAAGTTTCTTTCCAAAGCAGAGGTCTATGAGATGCTTTTCCTTTTATCTAGCTGATATTCACAGAACATTTGTTTGGTAGGTCTTAATCATCTTTGCATCCATTGTACCCATAACAGTGCCTTGACCACAGTAGGCAATTAGCAAATGCTTCCTGAACGTATGGCATTTTTTTTTTTTTTTAAACCAAACTGTTACATGTGGCTGGCCCCAGTAAGCTGACCTGGTTGCCATCTTGAGACCAGACTTAAATCCCCAAAACCAAATCCACATTTCAAGTATCACTGAACAGGTAATTTTACTGAGAATTTTGAAGGGAGTTAGAAGAGAGCTTTTCCTTGGAGTCACACAAAATTACTTAATAAAACATCCCAAATAGACATTTCTGTCCTGCCCCCTAGTTCCCAAAGTCCCCTACAGAATCCAGAAGCTCCCTCCCACATCTCTAGGGTCCTGCCTCTTTCCTTGCCTCATGCTGAGCAAATCAACTTCTGGCAGGCAGAAGACAAGGTTGACGGGGTACTTGTTGGATAAATACTTTTCTCCTGTCACAGTATTAGGGCTTAGAAAATGGTACCCCAACATATGGTGCCCTGGCATCCTGAGCACTTTGGACCAAAGGACACTGGAAGGCCTCAGAAGTCAAGTCTGTCTCAGACCTTCTCCTGCCCTTCTTTCTCCTGCTCCCGCTCCTCCCTGCAAGGCAAATCACAGAAACTAAAATTCCTCTCTACATTAAGGCAAGTCATAGAAACTAGATCCCCTTTCCCCCAAAGCCAGCCATGAAACCTAGAAATATTACTCTAACATTCCCCTGCCTTTCTGCGTAAGAGTTGGCTATAAAGAAATTCTTACACCTACTTTATCTGAAAGTAGATTGCAAGACCCTTAATTCCAGAAGGGGTCCAGTCCTATACCTGACAGGAAGAAATGCCACACAGAGAGATCAAGAAGAATCTGGATGGGCCCTTGCTAGGTGGGTTTTCCCCTTTGGTCTGTGACTGTAAGATCAGCCTCTCTTTGTCCAATCACAATTCTACCTGGCTTAGAGTGGTCTTCACCAAATCTAAGCATAAAAAGGGACAGTTTTCCCTTGGGTCTTTGGGTAGCTCTGAAGGCTCCCAAACCATATAAAATTTTGATGCATTCTTCAGTATGACAACTGTATTTTTCAACTCCAGATTTTCTGCTTCTTTTTAATTATTGCAATTTCTTCATTAAATATATCTGATCGGATTCTGAATTCCTTCTGTGTTCTCTTGAATTTTGAGTTTCCTCAACACAACTATTTTGAATTCTCTGTCTGAAAGGTCACATATCTCTGTCTCTCCAGGACTGGCCCCTGGTGCCGTATTTAGTCCATTTGGTGAGGTAACGTGATCTTGGATGGTCTTTATGCTTGTGGATGTCGGCAAGTGTCTGGGCATTGAAGAGTTAGATATTGATTGTCGTCTTCACAATCTGGGCTTGTCTGTACCCATCCTTCTTGGGCAGGCTTTCCAAGTGTTTGAAGGGACTTGGGTATTGTGATCTAAGTTTTTGGTCACTGCAGCTGTATCTGCATTAGGGGGTACCCCAAGCCAACTGACACTGTGCTCCCCTTGGCTGATCTTAGATAAGATCTAGAAGAATTCTCTGGATTACCAGGCAAAGACTCTTGTTCTCTTCCCTTACCTTCTCCCAAACAAATGGAGTCTGTCTCTCTGCTGAGCTGCCTAGAGCTGGAGGAGGGGTGACACAAACATCCCTGTGACCACCACCATTGAGACTGCACTGGGTCAGACCTGAAGCCAGCACAGCACTGGGTGTTGCCCAAGGCCTGCTGCCACTACTACCTGGTTATCGCCTATGTTTGCTTAAGGACCTAAGGCACTAAAATCAGCAGATGGTGAAGCCAGCCAGGCTTGTGTCCTTCCCTCAAAGGTGGCAAGTTCTCCCTGGTGGGTCCAGAGATGCTGTCTGTGAGCCAATGCCTGGAGTCAGAAACCTTAGGAATCTACCTGGTGCTCTGTTCTGCTGCAGCTGGGCTGGCATCCAAGCCACAAGACAAAGTCATTCCAACTCTTCCCTCCCCTGTCCCCAGGCAGAGGAGTCTCTCTCCATGTCTACCACCACCACAGGCCCACAGTGGGTACTGCCAGCCTATAGCTGATGTTCAATTAACGCCCAAGGGCTCTTCAGTCAGCTTATGGTGCATGTTGCCATGCCTGGGACTCACCCTTAGGGCAGTGGGCTCCCCTCTGGCCCAGGGCAGGTCTACAGATGCTGTCAAAGAGCCAGCGTCTGGAATTGAGGACCCTAAGCGCCTGCTTGGTATTCTGTGCCACTGTGCCCAAGCTGGTACCTTGGTGCAAGACAAAGTCTTCTTTATTCTTTCCTCTGCTTTTCTCAAGCATAAGGGGCCTCTCTTCATAGCTACCACAGCAGTGACTGTGCTAGGTCACGTCACATCTCAGAGTCTCACCCAGGGCCTTAAGTCAGCAGGTGATGAATCCTGCCAGGACTGGGTCCTTCCCTTCAAGGCAGTGGGTTCCTTTGTGGCCCAGGCTGTGTCTGAAAATGTCCGGGAGCTAGGGCCTAGAATAGGCACCTCATGACATTGCCCAGTGCTCTATCCTACTGTGTCTGAGCTGGTATCCAAGTTGCAAGACAAAGTCCTCTTTACTGTTCCCTCTCTTCTCATCAAGTGGAAGAAAGGAGTCTCTCCTGGAGCTACGAACTACATTGCCTGGGGTTGGAAGACTGGCGGCACAAGCACTCCCTTAGCTGTCGTGGCTGCTGTATCACTAAGCTGTGTGCACCCTAAGTCCACTGGCTCTGAGCCCAGCACAGCATCAGACTGGCCCAGGAGTTGCAGTCCTTGTGGTCTAGACAGCCTTTCAAGTTTATTCATTTAGGACCCCAGAGCACTTTAGCCCGTGGTGGCAAGGCTTTCCAAAACTCAAGTTCCAGCTGCTGGGATGGGTGTTTCCTTCTGGCTAGGGCTGGAGTAAGTGCTCTGTGGGCGCCAGCTGAGCTCTGCCTGGTGTTGGCAGCACTGCATTCCAATGCAAAATTCTCCCCAAGCGCACAGATTCCCTTTCTGCACCACACGGTCAGGGGATTGGGGAGGAGTGGCGCTGGCAATTCAAGACTGTCTCACCTACCCTCCAACCCTCTATGAAGTTAAAACCAGGTATGGTGATTGCTCAGCTGATTTTTGGTTTTTATGAAAGTGCTTTTTTTGTGTGAATAGTTTTCACATTTGGGGTTCCCGCAGGGAGGATGATTGATGGAGGCTTCCATTCAGCCATCTGGCTCTGCTTCCTCTTCACCTAAAATTTTAATTAAATCATTTGTTATGTTTTTCTCTTGTTAACCTGTATTTTGTTACAGGCGTGTCAGCTATGACCCTTATGAGGGGTGAGAAAAGGTATCACACCCTTTCTGCCCCTACAACACAAGACAGAGAAGACCCTGAGGTCCAATTTATTCTGGAAATTATCTGTATTATATAATTCAGTTTACAAACTGAATAAGAGTCCAGGCTCCTAGTTCAAATCCTGCTTCTGTGTCTAGCAGCGGTGACACTTGGACAGCAGTTGACTTAACCTGTCAGCTTTGTCATCTGTAAAACGGGGACAATAAAGTACCACACCTCAGTATTCTTCATGAAAACTGCTATCTGCTAGTGGATTCTGAATTGTTTAGTGGATCAAAACCAACATTTAAAAAAAACAAAAAAGAAAACAGAGTATATTGCACTGTTAATATTAATCCATGAAACTTCTCTGTAATATATAAAGATATTTCTTACTAGATCATGATGTAAAATGCATTAGCATGAGTTGCAGACCAAAGAAAAATTTGAAAAAACAGCTATTTCATAAGCTTCCTGTGAAGATTAAACAAATCGATACATGTACAACACTTAACCCAGTCACCCACACGATAAATGTTACTTTTTTTTTTTTTTTTTTTTTTTTTGAGACGGAGTCTCACGCTGTTGCCCAGGCTGGAGTGCAGTGGCGCGATCTCGGCTCACTGCAAGCTCCGCCTCCTGGGTTCACGCCATTCTCCTGCCTCAGCCTCCTGAGTAGCTGGGACTACAGGCGCCCACCACCGCGCCCGGCTAATTTTTTGTATTTTTAGTAGAGACGGGGTTTCACTGTGGTCTCGATCTCCTGACCTTGTGATCCGCCCACCTCGGCCTCCCAAAGTGCTGGGATTACAGGCTTGAGCCACCGCGCCCGGCCAAATGTTACTTTTTACTTCTTCTAATCATTCTTAGAAAACGTGGGCCAAGTAATTGGAGTACTAGAAGATTATTAGTTCTGATTAGTTAATTATGAGAAGAACTTAGAACTTGTAATAGAGACATAACAAGGGAAGGCAAAAAAATCAAAGAGAACATTCCTTTTTTCCTGCTGAATGACACTTTTTATGGCATGCAAATCAGAGAGTTTATATTAAAGTGTTGGCTTAGTGTTATCCAGCGTTTCCTCATCAAAAGTATTTTAAGATTTTTATGTAAAAGTGCTGTGGCACATCATTGTTAATCATAGACTCTAGATAACAATTCAGTACAACTTTCAAATGCAAGAGGACTAACCTTAACCTGAAAACAACTGCTATTTTCACGAGGGTGGATTCAGTCAACATTAGTGTATCTGAAAGTTGGCCTGGCTCACCGTCTGAATGGCAGTGCCTTCTGATGCAATGCATGCAATACTAGAGTGCTAGTACACATCTGAGTCACCTGGGGAGCTTGTTTAAAAAGAAAGCTTCATGAAGGTGGTGGTGCAAGCATGTGTGTCCAGTAACTTGGGGGCCTGAGGCAGGAGGATAGCTCAAGCCCAGAGGATCACTTGAGCCTAGGAGCTTGAGTCCAGCCTAAATAACACAGTGAGACCTCATCTCTAAGAAAAAAGACAAGACAGCAACATGGGCTCTCCCCCAGTTTATTCACTACCTTTGGAATAGAGCCTAGCATCCACATGATAATGAAAAGAAATTCTGCATGAGTTCAGTGCTAGCTGTGCCCCCAGTTAACTCTGTGTACTGGATAAAGAAATTCTCCAATTGGTGCCTCAGTTATCAGATGCAAGACTTTTAGTTAAATTATTCACAGGCTCAGTTTCAGTTTTAAAAGTGCTATATCTAAATGGTTCCTTAATATTTTTAGCTTTTCTTTTACAATAATTTTATAATTAGAAAAAAGTTAATGCATATAGGTTGCAAAGATTTTGGCAGTTTTGTGCATTAAGAAGAAAATTAAAATTAACCCTAGTTCCATCACCAGATTACTGTTAACATTTTATATCTGGTTAACTCCCAGTTTAAACACAACTGTGCTTTTGTCCCCACCCTCCTATCTAAGGAGGTATCTTCAACTAGCATCCATTTATTCCTGCAGAGATTAACAATGAGAAAAGAGAATCAATCTAAATATTTTTAAATGCTGATTGCTGCTGTTCCTGGCATGTGCCAATCAAGTTCCAGATTAATGTCTAACTTTCTCTGAAAAAAATTTTGCTACTTGTGACAGTTTATTAGAAAACACTGTAGTGATTATTTGACAAAAGAATTTAGATTTGACCAAATAAGGCCCTGAAACTCTTAAATCAAATCCATTCACTCAATGAATATTTACTGAACACTTACTAAGCGCCTGCACCATGCTAGGGACCTAGCTCTAGGATGGAAACTGAAGGGACATAGGCAGAGTAGTTGCCCTTAAGAAACTTAACACTCATGGAATAAATACGATTATTTCAGACAGTGGTAATTACTATAAAAATAAGTTACCATGATTTTCTCTAAGTAACGAGGACAAAGGTTTACGGGGGTGGTAGAGGTAAATTCTGTAATCAGTGGTCAAGAACACCTTTATGAAAGTGGGTCATCTCAACTGAGACTTAAATGCCAACAAAAGCCAGCCATGGAAAAGGCTCTAAGGGAGAACATCCCAGATATTCTATATGAAAAGAACCAGATAATATCAATAATGACAAAAAAATCCATGCACGCTCCTATTTAAATATATGGATGGATTTATTTTTCCCCCCTCATTCAAATATTCATTGATCATCTACTATATGCCAGGTGCTATATGAGCTGCTGGGAACAGATCTGTTGATATGACAGACTGGGTAGGTTTCTGCCCTCCTGGAGCTCACACTCTGTGGGAGAAGAACAAACAAAAGTCTTCAAGGATTTAACAACATAACGACAGAATGTGTTAAGTCGAGAAAGAAAGTGCAAAAGTCAAGCACTCAGAAGCAGCTCGTTTCTTCAAAGGAAAAAGTTTTGAAGTTGGCTTCTTTATTTTGCCGGAAAATGTGATCATAGTTCCAAACAGGCAGCACCCTCAGACTTTGTCCAGGAAACACAGCTATAGCAAATGATCAGGGCAGGACTCTGGAACAGATCTATGCCCTGCCAAGCATTTTCATTTGCAAGGAGACATCTAGGGAAAGGATGCTACAGAGAACTCCTAACTCTTCTTTATCTTCAGCAGCTACTCAACTACATGTGGAAACAATCCCATCAAAATAAAAAATGTATTAGTGGGGTCAGACCCCTATTTCCTCTCCAGACTCATTCTGCACCACTCTCCCTTCCCCACGATACATCTTCGCACTACCCCTAAGCTCTTCCCATACCTGAGATGCTCTTTGCTGTGTTCTTCACATAGCTGGTTCCTACCGCCATTCAAGTCTCAGGTGAAATTTTCTCTTCTCAGAGAGGCCTTCCATAAGTTTTATTTTCCTCAATGGTAAGTGGTTGCCTACATTTTATTGTCTATTATCTGTGTCTTCTTTATTGAATATAAAATCTGTGAGATCAGGGATAATATCCATTTGATCACTGATCTATTCTCATATCCTAGAAAAAGTGTCTGCCACATGAGACGCTCAAAAAATACTGCTGGTTGAAGAATGAGCAAACAATATGTGAAGGATGACAGTGATATCCATCTCAATCAAGTGTGACAGAAATGAAGCATTAGAGAAACACATTTCTGGACAGAATTCAAATACTGAATTTGTTAAAAGTTTCCTGTGGCCAACACAGTATATACAGCATTTAGATTTTCTTTTTCCCCCTGCCTTCACTAAAAATAATTTTTTGGATGGTGTAAGTGATAGTATGGCTCTGAAGCTGAGCACTTTTTATATCTGTTTGACACAGGGGGCATTACATCCACAACATAATAATGACCTCCGTTTATTGTAATATGACACTACTTATCTTCAAGTTTTAGCTTGAAACACTGGAAAAAATATAAGGTTCCTCAAAGTTTAGCAACTGTATTTCTCAACACACAAACATAGGAGCATTTAAAAGGTAAATGAGTAGAGCTGTAATTATTGTCTAGCAGGAAAATTTCATTTAAAATAAACCAAAAACATTAATTTAATAGGAAAATCAAATTATAAGGATTACATGTTAGTTCCCAAATCACAAAATGACTTTAGGACTTTAAGGGGTCCTCAAAAGCCAAACAGGTACTTTAAAGTTTTAATAAAATTTCTATAAAGGCCCTTTAATAAAAAGCCAATGTTCTTACCACCTTGATTTCAAAACATCTTAAATTTTTCCTTTTTAAAAAATGTGTATAATTAAAAAAAATTTATACTGTGGTTTTAAAAAATTTATAAGGGGTCCAAGTGCAGTTTTGTTACGTGGATATGTTGTATGGTGAAACAACTTAAATTTTAATTCATCTAAGGTATAAATGCTAGCCACCTTGGTAACCAACTCACTCTCTGCATTTATATGTCAAATTATTCTAATGTCCTCCGTCTTTTATCCATAGTTTGGGCTCTAAGAAAGGTGTCTACAAAAGACTTATGGAGGGCATAAAAATGCGGTCCTTTATTATTCCATTTAAGTAAAATTTATTTAGTCTGGCTTCACAAAGGATTTTAATTCAAGTTACACTAAATTTATAGTTTGCAGAATTTGATGTATTGCTCCATTTATTTAGGTCTTCTTTTTAATATAAGTTTTTATAGTTTCTCCACAGCAGTATCACATATTTTTTCTTAGGTTTATTCCTTTATCCCTTACAGTTTTTATTGCTACCTACATTACTTTCTAATTTTTCTTAAACAGGTATGTAAGAATGAAAATTTAGAAAGGAAAAAGCTAAGGCAAAAGACCAAATAAGTTTGTGGAAATGAAAAAGATACATATCCATGCCAGGAAAATACCAAATGTCTGAAACAGGAGTATAAAGAAACCAGAAACTGAGCCACACTACAGATTATCAAGCTCACATATGTGAAGACAAGGCAAAGCAAGGCTAAGGCCAAGGCAAGATTCGATGGTTAAGATACAACCAGGCATTTTAAGATTTGGAGAGTTAATTACTTACATAGACAGTGAAAAGAAGAATAAGCCAAAGGTGATCTTTGCCCCACACACCAAAAAGGACAACACCAACACAAGACGGGCCAGATGCCTACAAGGCAAGTTGTAGGATATCCTGTTGCTGGGGAGTCAGTTCTAGACTGCAGCTCTAGTCTGAGGCGGGCAGGGCAGAAAGTCCCGTACCTCATCAGAACTCTGGAGTGGATGAGAAACTATCATGACAGCCTCCAGGGGAAGGTAGGGAAGTGTTCCAGGGGGATCAAGTTGTACTGCCAGGGCTCAGATAAGATGCAGCTTAAGCCTTTGCATATATGGAATTGTGCAAGGTCAATGGGTGTCACAGCTTTTTCCCTGACACAAAGAATAAACAAAAACAGTACCCTCCTTTGCTCTTCTCCTCTCTACAAAGCACTCTATCAGTTCAGTCAGTGAAGGGGTCAAGTACAAATGGGATGCCATCCTTCGTTATTCAATGTTCCCATACTGTAATAAAGAACCTGACTTTCCTGACTTTATTTCTTGATGTTCAACTCCTCATAGCTTTTAAGCTTTACCCTCCTCTCCCTCTTCCCTTTCTGCTCCACACCTGGGCAAACTGATGAGAAAGCCCAGGTGCTCACTCCTTTGGTGCCAGCGAGAATTTCAAACCATATGCAGGAACCCTCACCCTAGCCTTACCCCACAACCACCATAAAAGCCCCAGTCTAATCTCCTGTCCCATTCTCTCAAGACATTCTCCAACCAGCTAGAGAAGCCCACCCTGTTCTCTCCCCAGAAGAGCCTCATTATGTAATAAGCCTTTTCATATCCTCTTGGTGTGTGCATGTAGAGTCATCAATCTCGACATCTAAACCAAATTTTGGGTGGTTGTACATCCTGTATCTGCACAGAGTGACCAAAACACATGTCTTATACGAACACTATGATAATGTGTATTCTTACCCTGAAAGTTCATTTCAAAGCACTTAAATAAAAATGTTTAAAAGTACATATTATAAGTTCTCCTTATACTGACTGTTTATTTTACCACCTTTAAGAACAGAGGAAATGTAGTTGCAGACAGAACGGAAAAAGTATTTTTCTTGTCAATGATGTGAACACCTTGACGAGGAAGAGTCTAAAGCTGAATTCAAGTCAGTAGACAAGGCTCGATGAAACTGGTCTCAATCCCAGCCCTCTGAACCTTACTCTACTCATGTACTCAAGACTTCCAAATTTCAGCTTCTGGCCAGGCATGGTGGCTCACGCCTGTAATCCCAGCACTTTGGGAGGCTGAGATGGGTGGATCACCTGAGGTCAGGAGTTCGAGACCAGCCCGGCCAACACGGCAAAACCCCATTTCTACTGAAAATACAAAAATCAGCCAGGTGTGGTGGTGTGCGCCTGTGATTTCAGCTACTTGGGAGGCTGAGGCAGGAGAAAATCACTTGAACCTGGGAGGCGGAGTTTGCAGTGAGCTGAGATTGCGCCACTACACTCCAGCCTGGGCGACAAAGCAAGACCTTGTCTCAAAACAAAACAAAACAGAACCAAAAAAAAAAAACAAAAAAACCAAAATTTAGCTTCTGCCCCAACCCATCTCACTAGAGCCATTTTCCTATTTCTAAATTACAGCTGACTATGCACAACTGGAGAACATGTAGACATTTCTAGGTAAAAATGTATCCTAATCTCTGTAGCTAAAAAATTATCTTAATATCTGTCTCCCTGACCTGGCCTCCTGCTTTCCCTGTACTGGGTAATGCCCACCTCCACTTGCTTTCTCAGGTTAGAAACTGGAGAGGCATCCTTGATTCCTCCTTTCTCCTCCATAACCTGTGTCCCATTAATCACTGAACCCTGCCAATGCAACCTCCTAGGATGGCTGAAACCCAACTTCTTCTCTCCCAAGAGTCTACTTAAAAATTTCTAATGGGAACCACTAGAATAACCCCTTAAAAAGCTATCTTTTGGATCTGTATATGTAAAGAAGACATATTCAAAATATCCAAAAGAGAATACAATGAGGATGCATTTCCCTCCATACCTGCCCCAGCTTGCGCTGCTTTTTCCAAAGACATTCTATGAGTGGAGAAATGGCTGATTCTAGGATGGGGGTAGGAAATATACAAGATGACTCTGGAGCATCTTGTCATGCGGAAAGTAAGGAAGTGCTCAAAATACCCCAACCCCTCACAGACAGAGGTATGTTAAAGGAGCATGGAAGCCTACTGAGAGAGTTCCCAATGGTCAAAACTCAAATGATTTGAGCAACAAAAGAAATGAAGTGGTGGGGTGCTGTGGCTCAAGCCTGTAACCCCAATACTTTGGGAGACTGAGGTGGGAAAATCGCTTGAGCCCAGGAATTTGAGACCAGCCTGGGCAACATAGTGGGGCCTTGTTTCTACATAAAAGAGAAAAAAAAAAAATACTGGGTGTGGTGGTGCATGACTGTAGTCCCAGCTCCTCAGGGGGCTGAGGAGGGAGGATCCCTTGTGCTCAGGAGTTTGAGGCTGCAGTGATGCAGTGAGCTATGATCACACCAGAGCACTCTAGCCTAGAGGCAAGAAAGACCGTCTCAAAACAAAACAAAAAAAGAAATGAAGTAGTACGGGGTTTTTGTCAAAAGTGAAAAATTAATATATTTGAGTTCATAGTAGTATAATGACTAAACAAATAAAAATGGGAGAAGAGACCTATCTCCAGCAGGAGAAGTCCAAATAATTTATGTAGCTACTCCGTCCTCAAGGAGGGGCAGCATAATTCCCCACCCCGTAGGTATGCGGTAAGCATAGTGACTTCTTTCCAAAGTACACAGCCTGGACAGGAGGAAATAAAGAGTAACTTTACGGTGGAGAAACTGACAAACACTACCTCAGCCAGGTAATCAAGGCCAATATTAATAGTCATAAATCATGGTGGTAGTATATACCCTTATATGATGTGATGAAAATGGCACTTTACTTTTGTGATCTTCCTTCCCCAAACCCATAACCTCAGTGTAATCATGAGAAAAACATTAAACAAATTCTAATAATGGGGCAATCTACAAAATACCTAACCAGTACTCCTCAAGATTACCCAAAACAAAGCCTCCCAAAGTGCTGGGATTAGAGGCGTGAGCCACCATGCCCGGCCAAAATCTGAGAAACCACCACAGCTAAGAGAAGCCTGAAGAACATGACAACTAAGCGTTGTGTCCCAGAACCAGAAAAGGCCATTAGATGAAAAACTAAGGAAAAAAAAAAACCACAAAAAAACCTGTGGACTTTAGCTAATAGTAATGTATCAGTATTGTTTCATTAATTGTAACAAATATACCATACCAACATAAGATGTTAATAATAGGGTGAACAGAGTGCAGGTTATATGAGAACTCTTGTACTACCTTCTCAATCTTTCTGTAAGTCTAAAATTGTTCTAGA
The DNA here is from genome assembly GCF_043159975.1 of Macaca nemestrina. Taxonomy (NCBI): domain Eukaryota; kingdom Metazoa; phylum Chordata; class Mammalia; order Primates; family Cercopithecidae; genus Macaca; species Macaca nemestrina. Next base: position 30,855,646 of record NC_092127.1, read on the forward strand.
AAATAAAACTATTTTTAAAAATTTCCCCTTTTATCAACTATTTAGACAGGAAGTTAAAAATTGCAGGCCTAGGCTAGGCATGGTGGCTCACACCTATAATCTCAGCACTTTGGGAGGCCAAGGTGGGTGGATTGCTTGAGCTCAGGAATTCCAGACCAGCCTGAGCAACATGGCGAAACTCCATCTCTACCAAAAATACAAAAATTAGCTAGGTGTGGTGTTATGTACCTGTAGTCCCAGCTACTTGTGAGGCTGAGGTGGGAGGATGGCTTAAGCCTGTGAGGCAAAGGTTACAGTGAGTCAAGATTGTGCCATTGCACCCTAGCCTGGGCAACAGAGCCAGAAAAAAAAAAAAAAAAAAAGAAAAAAAGAAAAGGCAGGCCTAAAAGAGAATAAATAACATCTTTATGCCTTCAATTTCTCTACATCTTCTACGGCTAACTTAACTCTCACACTTGGAGCTCCTGCTGTTTCAGAACTTGGGTCTTCATCCCTACACAATTTTAGATGGGTATAAGGAGACAAAATCTTAGAGGACAAACTACAGTGCAAACATAAAGAGTTTTTACATTAACAAAGTGTTAAATGCCACCACAGGTGTGAAGCTCACACTAGTCTTGACGTGGACTCCATGACTTCAGAACCGCTCCCAGGTGTGATATCTGAAGGTAAACACATCTACCAGGATAGCAGGGAGAGCAAAATGCCACTCAGGGCCATTTGCAGCCCTCTCCACCATCTGTGCTCCCTTCCTCCCAACAGGAGAACCGGAGATTGGAAGTAAAGACTGCCCAGAATAGAAGTCAAAGTGCCAAAAAAAGCCAACCTTCTCCAGCTTTCAACATTCACATTGGTATCAATGTCTATCGTCCATTCTTTTCAATCTGGTCAGTCCCAAGTTCCTCTCATGGACTGCAAAAAAGCATTCCGACCTGGCTGAATCTTTGCTTTTCATCTGACTTTCTACTTTTTAATTTGAACTTGGCTTCCCAACTTTTCTGTTTCTCAAAGAGCAAGGGAAGTGGTTTCAGGAGCAATTTAGAATCTGAACACAAAACAAGTAAGATGTCAATCTGCACGACGTGAACCATTTATATGAACTACATTATAAACCGAGTTTACCGAGGCAAATCCAAACTTCTTCCTAATCATGTTTTTGTTATTAGGTCCCTCAAATTCCCTGAATCTTTTTTCCACAACAAAAAGGGGCATAAACAAATAAATAAGGTTACAGCTGTACAGAAACTGTGATGTCAGTGTTCAGAACGGGCCCCAGTAGAATGTTGCTCGTCCTTCTTTCACGGAGAGCTAAAGAGCTCCCACCACACAAGAGGCAAACATGTTAAATTCTGTCACCCACTAAGACAGCCATCTTGACTAAGTGTGATCTTGGTCCTAGGGCTGTGCTGCCAGCTCTGCGACTTCTGGTGAGGCCCACATCTTCTTGCCAGGAAAGTCAACCATAACGAAGCCTTACTGCCAGTCCTGTCGGGCGCTGGGTCGCGGGTGGTTACAAAGGCAGGGAGCCGAGCTTTGGGACACTAAGCTCTGTAACACATGCTTATTGTCCTTGAGTAACTGATGGAACTCAGTTATCTGACAGTGTCCCACAAAGGCAGGAGGAGTTGTCTTCAGCACCATTACACAGAAAGAGAACCAAACCAGTTTACCTAGTGCTTCATAAGTTGCCCTTCACCTTCTCAGATTTTATGTCGTACAAAAGGGGCTGTAAGTTAAAATGATACAGGTCTGATCAATGAGTCTTTCTTTTCTTTTCTTCTTTCTTTTGTTTCTTTCTTTTTGAGACGGAGTCTCTGTCATCCAGCCTGGAGTGCAGTGGCGCAATCTTGACTCAGTGCAACCTCCACCTCCCAGGTACAAGTGATTCTCATGCCTCAGCCCCCTGAGTAGCTGGGACTACAGGTACGCACCACCATGCCTGGCTAATTTTTTTTTTTTTTTGTATTTTTAGTAGAGATGGGGTTTCGCCATGTTGGTCAGGCTGATCTCGAACTTCTGACCTCAAGTGATCTGCTTGCTTTGGCCTCCCAAAGTGCTGGGATTACAGGTATGAGTCACTGTGCTGGGCTTGATCAATGAGAGTTTCTGACCAAAGGTTCCCAGCTCAACTTCACAGAAAAGATTATGAACACCAAAGCACATCAATTTTAACCATAAATAAAATGCTATATACTTTACATTATGTGACATATGTAAACCAAACTGGGGACTCAGCAACAAATCACATTTCATTTAGTAACACGAGAGCAGAGTTGCACAGAATGGGATAAAAGGCTCTGAGACTACACAGGAGCACAAGGACCTTGGAGTAGTGTCTAAGGGGAGGAGCTGGACAGAGAAATGAGTGAAAGGCCAAGAAGAACATCATGTGAGGCCTGGATCCAGTCTGAGCACCGGCTGGCTGGCCCATTTGTGGAGGGTGTCATGTATCACAGGAGAAGGCAGCAGGGTGCTCCTAGTCTCAGTGGAAGGCAGAGGCAGCCTGTATGGTATGTATTCATCAGGCAGAGCACCACACACCCCCGAGTTCTTGAATTTCAGTTCCCTCATTCATCACCCTTCTCTCATAATACAAAATCTTAGATCTGAACCACAAGTCAAAACTCAAAAGAGGTCACATACAAAAGGCGAAACCAAGAGATCCTAAAAGCAGTAACAGAAAGGTTTAGACCCTGAGGCAAGGAGAGAAGGGTACCTGATAAAATCTAGATCAGCATGTCTTTAGAACAGAAGAAACGGTGACCTGGTCAGCTGGCTGGTTCTCCCACTGTCATAAGACAGATTTACTTCCACAAACCCTTCTCTTCCTCTGAGTCTATACTCAATAGTCAAGCAAGCACATTACTAGTACAATGGGCTCAAGGAAGCTTCACTCTGGAAAGAAATTTCTTAATAAACATTAGTCTCATATACATTTGAGTGTTAGAAAAAACTAGTTTATGTTGCACAATCACTCGTAGATACTGTACATTAAAGTTTCAGATATTTAGATACATCAGACTATCTTAGGAAGGAAAAAACAAAGAACAGGATGAGGGTTATCCACCTGTCTTCTACTTTCCCAACTTCCATACCACTGTAGATAGTTCACTCTGTTAGTTAAACCAATAAATGGAGTACAAGTACCTGATCGAGCAATGCCGCTGTCCCTGTCTTCATTCTGTCCTCTGCTTGGCATATCAACTGGTGTGCTGTGTGCTAAGATAAAGGAACAAGGAAACCATGTTATTGGGCTCTTCAGAGATACAGTTTTAAAAATGACTGCAGTAATTTTTACATTTCAAAGTAGGCTACTGCTACTGATGATTGGCATAAGCTTATAACAGAGATTAACTAGAAGGCAAAATTAAATATATAAAAAGATAATGAGAAGAAAAGAGAACCAAGTAACTATCTCATAAAAATCTGCCTGTATTCAATTGTAGCATACGAACTTTTTTGAGTGACGTTCAACTCTTAAGAAAAAACTCTGAATAATAAATGATTGCAGTTGATGCAATGAACAAACATTCTCAGGTAGATTTTTTTTTTAGCCATTTTCTTCATTAGTAGTAGTATTTAAACAGCAATGTACTTTCAAAATGCTTTATAATCAGTTTTGGTAGTAACTGTAGGCGACTTAGGGAAGAGAAATACTTGAAAACCATTTCATAAATTCAAAAAATGTTTCTCTGTTTATAACCCACTCTCTTGGCAGATAGAAAACATTTCTACTCATTTTCAAATATTTCTTCCTCCATTTCTTTCCATATACACCCATACACAGTATTATTGTAGAGTTACTTAGAAAAACTCATGTTCTGGCATGAATTGTGGAAAACACTCTGAAGTATTATAGACTTCTAGGAATGCTTCAGACTGACCTAAGCTGCATACTTATTGTGCTAGAAGGTAGATGAGATGCTGCTGTAGTGAAGTTTTAAATGAACAAGCAGCCCAGTGCTCTGCCTGATTATTATACTTGACAGCTATTTTTTTAAGCATGTTTATTTTCACAATTTTAAAGAGAGTATTTAAACGTGTTTTCCTCACTCTAAGTAGGTGGGAGGGTGTCAATTTCATTAGGGTGACAGTTAACTATGGTACTTAGCATATTTCAGGCTACAAAGAACAGAAAGGAAAATACCATTTGCTATACTCACAACTTTAAATGTTAGTAATGGAGGTTCCCTACATGTTAATCATGCTAAGACAAGTTAAAACTCAGACACACCAAGATGACTATACCTGTAAATAACCTAGAAATTGTATTTACACTACTTAAATGAGAGAGGGAGAGGGAGAGGGAGAGGGAGAGGGAGAGGGAGAGGGAGAGGGAGAGGGAGAGGGAGAGGGAGAGGGAGAGAGTGAGAGTGAGAGTGAGAGAGAGAGAGAGAGAGAGAGAGAGAGAGAGAGAGAGAAGTCTTCCATGCTCTTATTAGAGTGACTTTTAATGAAACTCCGTGCAGGTAAGGATGCAGTTGAATAAATGGATAAAAGACACCAAGGCAAAGGGAAACAGTTCATAGTAGCAGAAGAGGCCCAGAAAAACAGGAAAAAACAATCCTCTTCGAAATACTAAGGGCTCATTTCAGATCAAAATCAGCTTATACTAGAGTATTAGCGAAGACATTTACAAGAGGTTCATTGGCAGAATTTTCGATACACCATGGATTTGGCCGCATTTGAAACCGATATCTGTGATCACAAGAGCCCCTTGGATTTCTAGAGAGGCACAAGTAGGATTTTTCCTAAGAACCTGCACAGGATTTATTAATATGTGTGGGTCACACTGTACTCAGCATTCCACACAAACCTGCAAAGAAAGAAGCACTCCGGGTGAGCCGGAGAGGTCCTCCTTCAGCTACCCCCTGCAGCAGTTTGCTGCTGCATGCTTGCAGCAGACCTAGAGATGGAAACACATAGAAGAGGGCAAACAAAGTACACACACAAAAAAAATAAACACAGATTAAAGATAACGCCAAAAAAAAAAAAAAAAAAACCCACAACAAACTCAAATAAAGCAAAACACACACCCACAATAGTGTATTCAGAAAGAAAGAATTTGTTTGTGTGTCTGATTTTACCTAGGTTACTTCCAGTACGACAAGGACCCAAACTATTCTGATTTGTGTTCAGTTTTCCCAAATTAGGATCTTGGTTGATGTACTCAAAGCTGTCTTGCAAGCTATATCCGGAGAGGGAAGGAAAAGGAGAAAGAGGACACAAATGTCAAGAAGTTACTAAAGCTGTTTTCTAATAAATAGACTTGCAAATGTAGACAACAACTGATCAGTCACTCAATACTTTTCCTTATAAACAAAGTCTCACATCTACCAAAGGGAATTAAACTTGCAACTTCAGGTGAATTTGTTGGAAGAAAACAAAAGCTATTTTGGATGTAGCTCAACCCATGTAACTAAACAACTATACTTCTAACAATTTCATGTTATATAATAAGACACCAAACTCTAAATTTTGCTTCAGTGACTGACACCTGAGATACTGTTATTCATTTCTACATTTTGCTTTAGCAACTGACAGATAACATGTTGCCATTCGTTTCAAGTATTTTACATAAACTCTCAAAACGAAATTAATTTTTACTCTTGGTTAACATCAATAAGCAATTCAGCAACTTTTTTCAGGAATAAAATATAACAAATTATAATTCTTATAGGAGTTTCATTTCACAACTTTCAAAAAGAATTACTCATAAAAATATGAGGGAAGCAGATTAATTTATTGTACTTATTAACAATTAAACTAAAGACTTATGCTGTGTGTAGAGCTGACAAAAACAACAATGACAAAAAGACTTTGAGAATAATGCATCATAATGAAGCCAAAATAATTTTTACTTAAATCTGCATGTAAGGGAATTAATGCAATAAATGTTCAGGTAATCCCAAGGGTCTGTTAGAAACAAATCTCGTAAGAAATAAATAACAATTATCATATTGGCTTAAGTCATGACAGTCCAATGTTAAATGTTCAAACTGTTTTGTTGAAGAGTAAGCCAAGACTCACTCAATGGTATTCAAATATATAGAGAAATATTTTTAATTTCCCAGGATAAGAAAAAACAGCTTTCACTTGACCCCTAAGAATGTCCTTTAATTTATAACAAGCCCTTTTCAAATTTATCAAAGTACAACTGGTGTTTTGTTGTTTTATTTAAAAATGGAAGTATATGAAATAGTTCTGCTTGAAAGTTCAAAATACATGAATGCATATGCCAAAATGAGCTTAAGTTCTTAGATATTTCAGAATAATGTAGCCCCTTCCCTTTTGTTCTTTATTTTTGATTTCCCAGGAAATTAAAAATTGGTGACTGGGTAACAGATGGGGACTCAAAACATATAAAGACAGCCATTTGTCTTTAGGGCCACCTAATGAAGTCAAAGGCCTTTTCCCACTCACTGTTGATAGGACAGTAGCCACTTTTAAAACCCCTTTGTTAATTTGGACTCATTCTGCTTCTCATTTCAAAATGCCTTATGGCCCTTAAAGAATTATTCTATCTAGAAATACACACTTTAAAAAATGGGGGTGGGGAATGCAAAATCCTGCACTTACTTATTTGTACTTCCACAGAAGCTGCCCATTCTAGCAGAGAAGACTTTACTAATCATCAGTTGTGGAGGAGAACTGGGGAGCGGGGGAAAGGAGAGACGAAAAATACATTTATGAGTTAAGGAGTCAATACCACCATCCCATTTCTCAAAACTGATAGAAAAGGAAGCCCAGACTCACCGTATGTAGTGTATCTTTAAGGTGGAGCCTTTGTAACTCATGGCAACTGAGCCAAACATCATTTCCCCCAACATGTTGACATCGGAAGCTGGTCGTGTGTACTACATGCAAGAAAACAAAATCAAAGTTAGTACATGGAACATGACGTGCAATGCAACAGAAAATAATGTTTATTAATCTCATTAGTGTCATTGGTGATTAAAACTATTTCTCAAAGCTTCAAGTGGTCATCTTACAATCTTAACTTATAATGGCAATTGCCTATTTTTCCCCCAAAGTATTACGCATGTTTGTGATTTCTTCTCTATACACGACATCATCACATAGGATCCAAGTGTTTTATCAGAGTTCATTTTTATTTTTATTATGAGAAACAAAGATTACTATTATCTCCATTTATAAACTCTAAATGGAAAGGTTCAATTATGAAAATAACCGTTAACTCTTCTCTTGGTACTAAGAAAACATCCTGAAAAAAAATATAGTTCAGTATTATTCAGCGAAATAATTAACAGTATGGAATAAAAAATGCCCATTGCTGCAGATAGGGTTTTGTGAGGGTCCAAAAGATAACCAATGGTCTGATAACTCTAAAGTCTTACAAAAGTATTTCAAAAACATTTGATCCCTCTAGCTTCTGACCAGTCTCTCTCATGCCTTTTACCATCCAGAGTGGACTGCCTGCCTCCTCTTCCTCTACTCTCACTGGCTTGTTAATCTACCGCAGCCTGACTTCACCTCTTAGCTCAAACTAGTCCAACTGCTCCAATGATGACCTCCTCCCTCTTGGTCAAATCCAATGGACCCTTTCCAGTTTGCTTTATTAAACTTCTCTCAATATATTTGATTCTGTTCATGACTCTCCATTTTGAATCTCTTCTTTCTTAGATCATCCCTTACTATGGTTTTGCCTGGAGGTCAACCCTACTAACTGCCTGCTTTTCCAACCATTCTTTTGATTTTGATTATTATTTACATAGAATACCTCCTACATCTTTGTCTCTGGACCAGGAGCTCTCCTGGAGCTCTACAATCGTATACCCCAATACATTCATTCACCTAGTGACATCTGAATGAGTGTCTTGGGATGTAGAATTCTGAGCACCTATACTAAGTGCTGGTGACACACTGATGAACAGGATAGGTATGAATGCCGAGCAAACTGACGTGCCACCAAAGCAACCGTGGTTCTGCACCCCGATCTACCAACTAGATTCTCTGTCACTGTGCTTTCCACCCAAGGAAAAACCTGGGAATCACTCTTAACATACTCTTCCGAATCTTTTTTTTAAAATTTCAAATACATACACACATATAGACACACAAGCATACATACACTGACACACAAATACACACTTACTTATACATGGTTGCAGAGGCAGAAAGAGAAAGATAAATCTATCAGCCCTGCTCAGCTAGGTTCCTCTCTTACGTTATAGCTCATACCAACTTCTTCCCACTATATGCAGACAGAAACCAACTGGTTTTCACATTCTTTATTACTAACTTCAACCCACCTCCTTCACTTATAATCTCCTTTTTCTTGGGGTACAAGGGCCACATGCCAACTGTGATTCTCAACCTGCTGAAAATTCTACTGTATACTTTTTAAACTGCAGACTGCTGTGAGACCCAGGAGCACTGTGTCTCAAAAAGGGCAAATGCATGGCACAAATCCTGACTATGAAATTAATAAAATCCTCTAGACCCATTTTCTGGTAATTTCCCTAGTGTTGTTTTTCCAGAAAAATAGTAGAAAAGATTCTACATGGGTTTAAGAAAAAGTTCAATATATTCCCCATCAATTAATATCCTTTTGCCATTCAATATTTATAAAACATTTCTTCCTTTTTATCTTGTTAGCTAATATTTCTCAAAAACCTCAACCCCTATCCTTACACACACACACACACACACACACACACACACACACACACACACACAGTGTGTTTCTTTCTGTTCCCATACAAGTCTTTCTTCCTTTTACTGGCATGTTCTATTTTCTTAGGATGCCCATATACATTCCCAGAATCCTTAGGAATTCTTACAACAGAACTGGAGAGTACATGTTTATTATTCTGGATCAGACAGCAAAGGAAACAAAGCAAGGTAATTTACCTGACTGGCAATATTTCTCATCTAGTACATAGTAGGCTGTATCACCTCTGCTTGATTACAGTTTTTATTGGAGATAAAAGCCAAAGAGCAAAAACAACATTGATGTGAAACATTTAAGAGTACTGTGTTGAATACTTGTCCTCATATTCCTGAAGTAGAGCCCTCGAGCGGCATTATTTCCCGAGAAGAAATTACAGTAAATAACTTTAACCCCAGGGGCCATTCCCACAGAAGGGATGGTTGTACCTGGTACTTTGGAAGCTGTTCCTTAGCATGGTGTGAAGATCCCCCAGAAGAACTGTGGAAAGAGATGCTGCTGCTGCTACTGCTGCTCACGCTGCTGACACTGCTGCTTCCCTGGCAGCACTTGGCTGATATTTTAATAGGAACATCCTCTGTTTTCTAGGTTAAGAGAGACAGGCAAGGTAAAATATTACGAAGTATATCAGGTTCGTCAACAGTTCTTCATTGGGAATTCCTTTTTAAAAGCATTCTGGTGCCTAAGGTGCATTAAAAAACAGCAGGTTTTTTTTTTCCCCCCCAGTAATGACAAAAACATGGTTTAGGAAGGCAGAATGCTGAAGAATGGTTCTAGACAAAAGGAGGTAGGTTATGTATTAAGACTTTATCTTCTTTTAATAATTTAACTATTATTTACACTTCAATTCATATAATTGATCTCTTTTTGTTATTAGAGTTTTGGTTATTAGCTTTTTAGTACTATGTAGAGTCATAATCCATTAAATTGATGAGGAGAAAGATGAGGCTTCAAATCTAAACTTTTACTAAGCAAATAGAACTAATAAAACAAAACTATTAAGTTGGGCAGACTGGCTTGTAGGGTTTTTTGTTTGTTTGTTTGTGAGATGGAGTCTCACCCTGTTGCCAGGTTGGAGTGCAGTGGCGTGATCTTGGCTTACTGCAACCCCTGCCTCCCAGGTTCAAGCAATTCTCCTGCCTCAGCCTCCAAGTAGCTGGGACTACAGGCACGTGCCATCACGCCCAGCTAATTTTTTTGTATTTTTAGTAGAGACGGGATTTCACCACGTTGGCCAGGATGGTTTGATCTCTTGACCTCGTGATCTGCCCGCCTTGGCCTCCCAAAGTGCTGGGATTACAGGCGTGAGCCACCGCACCCGGCCCGCTTGTGTTTTTAATGACACACCTCCTCTAGTACTCCTTTAAAGGTAACAGGAAGGAAAATCATGAGGCTGAATTTGTAAGGGATGAAACCAAAATCCTGAAACAGGAGCTACTGTGAATTACATAGCACGTGATGGAAATATGGTCTTCAAAGGTTAAGGACAACAGAGGATTCTCTACTATACATTCCCCAAATAGAGTTCACCACTAATTTTTATCACAGTGACAAAGGTATAAGGATAAACCTTTATTAATATTTATCTCCCCCCAAACATATTACTCCCTACAGAAGCTTCCTGCACCCTCTATGATAAGTTGTTTCTATTCTGAGTCTTCTTTGCCTTTCTTTTTTTCCTTGTGCAGCTTTTGCTTGGAAAAAAACATGAATGCAATTGCAGCTTATCTAATCTCCAATGTGACAGTCACACTGGTGGTCTAATGCAAATGCCTGCAGTCATGTGCTTGATACAAACTCATGACGTTTTGTGCTTGCCAAGGGAGGCTGGGGCGGTGGGGACTGAAAATGGGAAAAGAATGTAAGGAAAACACAAAATGTGCTGGACCACAATTGTCACTACAGCAATGATGGCATTCAAAGTGGTACCTGATTACTCCTGAGCACCCAGCACTCCCTCAACATGCTAAAGATACAGCTGCTACTTAATATCACTTAGGCCAGAAACACAGCCCCTCAGAGGGCCTAAGTGACACGAAGGCCACCTGCCTCAGACTGCTAGACCCTTTGGCTGGAGTATAATGCTGAACAGTCTATAAGTGGAGACAGCACCTGGTATAGTGAATGGAGCACCGACTGGATTCTTTTGTAGCCTTGGGCAAGCTACAAACCTCCTGAACCTCAGATGCCTTTTTGGTTAGATGAATGCTTCTAAGAAAGCCTATGTTTCCAGATTCCAGCATTACTACTGCTCTAGTTCACTGAAGATGCCAGTTCCTTTTGAAAACTTGTGTTTCCTTTCCCCTCCACCTGCCACCACTATGAGCAGCCCCAGTGATAGGTGTTCAACTAGACCATCCATGTGAAGCCTTCAGAGAAATGGGAAATAATTCAAGAAATTAAGAGGTAAACCATCTCCTGTCCACCAAAGGGTCAAGTGCTGGCTCATCTAAATTTCTGTTACAAATCTAACCAGTAAAGCCTACGGTGAATCACCTGAGAGATTTCTTGGTCCCCCCCCCGCCCCACCCCCTTCCGCTACCTAACAAGCCCAACAACTACTGTAATGATTAGCCACCTGGCAGAACTCCACTTTAAAATATTGTGGAATCCACCCAGCTAAACTGTGTTTAACCAAACACTTCCTTCCTGCAGAAATGATCCTTATCAAAAGCAGGAAAACAACCCCTTGGCCCTGAAGAGACAAAGACTGCGTTATAAACTGTTCATTTACTTAGCTGCACAGTCTACAAACTGCCAGTATTTGGTCAGTATGGGTAGCAACTTATTGAACATAAAAAGAATGAATACAAGTGGATTTATTTAATTTGTAGGCATCTGAACAAATACTGAAAAGAGAATGAAAGGTCTAAAGTGAATTTACAAGTACCCTGGTCTCATATCCAAAAAGACCCAGAAAGGATCAGAGTCTTCTCACCTTAAACATGTTAATTTACCATTCCCATTCTGCTTCCAAGGGATCAAGAGCTGCTCTGTCCTCACTCTACCCATCCCTTGTCACCCACCCTACACCACTACCACCACCACCACCACCCCCCAACTCTCCACCAAAACAAAAAGGGAAATAAATAAAAGCTCCACTGGTCAGAAGGGTTTGAAAAACAATCCTTTTTGAAGATAACCATGCAGGCTTGCATATGGAAGCCTCGTAAGTGAGTAAAGCTGTTTAATTTTGTTTAACCCAGTGCTACTTATTATTATCTATGAGAAACACTAGACAGAATGATCTTCACGCTAACACTTTTTATCATTTTATGAATTTTAGAGTTCTGCTTTCCCATTACATTTGGGGCACTCACTTGGCATCAAAATCTTACTGGATTGCAACTCACCGGCAAATTTACCTCTAGTACTACTAATAGTACACTGCTTAGCTCCTGCCATGATTACTTGCTAACAGTTTCACTTGTGTTTAGTAGTGAGCATACTCATACCTGCTGGAGGTAGGGCTTTGATTAAAGGACTCAATGCTTGCTTATGTTTCTTCTGAACCATTAATGGCACTGTATAATATAACTCAAAGAGAAGATCATAGATTAATAAATGATTGATCAGAGGGGTGGTTAAAAGCACAAGAGAGAAGGAGAAAGCAAATCAGCATTTCATACCTGAGCTGTCACCTCCTCAATCTTTTGAACAGCTTTAGAGTCAAACAAGACTTGTCTGCCTCTCCTGTCACAGTCCTGGTAAACTATCAGGCGAATCTCATTCAGGTCAAACTCCGAACATGACCAACTGTGGATTAAAAAGGGAGAAAGAAGTTATGTCATCTGCAGCACGTGAGATGATCACAGACAGATAAGCTTCCCAGTCACCATGCCTGCATGCACATCAAAAGGCCACAAGCTTGCAGGGATAGTGATCCCCTCAGAACTGGGGCACCAGTGAGCCTGGGATAGCCTTGTATGCGGATTCCAGTGGGCCATATGAAAATTGCCTGTTTTCATAAGGGCTGAGAAGACTGCTTTAAATAATAAATCACTGAAGAGAAAGCTTCTCCTTCCAAAGTCAATTTGGACACAGATGGCAGTCAGAAATCACAAGGACATGCAGAGACGGCTAAATTTGGATGCCTGGGTTCTGGGGACAGCATATCCGAGTTAAAGGAGTGTTAAAGCTTCTGTGTTATTGGGCAGGGAACCATTTGGAGCAAGTCGGTAGAGCCTTCTCTTCTTTCCCTTACCCACACTCAGGTCAAATTGAGAGGCATTACATACCCTAAAATTTATTATCTTCTCCGATTATGGCTAGCTCTAATCCAGGAGTTTCAAAAACCAAGTGCATCACTGTAGAACATCAGAATTGCTAGCATTTACAGTCAGCAAGAAAGGAAGCATGTTTCTAAGCAAACCAAAAGCAACTGGGATAAAACTGCTCCAAGGAAAACACAGGTTCATTCTTAATAAATGAGAGTGAGAGAACTATAGAAAAGGTAATCATTTAAAAGTGCACCGCTTTGGTCATACTCAGTTTTTAACTCATCAGTCCAGTCAACACATATTTGAGTGTCGGTGATATTCCAGGCACTGTGGTTGCTGCTAGAGACTCAGCAGTTAATTAACCAGACAGACCTGGTCCCTACCCTTACGGAGTTCATGATTCAGTGGGGAATATTAGGCAAATAATCACAGTTGAATGTATCACTACAAACTGTGAAAAGTACAAAAAGGAGCAGTAAACAGTTTCAGATTTCCAGATTGAAGAGGTAGGGGAGAGGGACAGAGAAGTCCCTAAGGACTTGAAGTGACATGTAAACACAGACCTGAAGAAGTAAAACAAATGAAGTGCACTGTAGGAGCAGAGAAGGACGTGGTAAGGTGTAAGACTGCCACACCGGAGAAGGAAAAAGAAAAGAGGCCAGAGAGTGAGTGCCATGAGGTGGAAAGGACGGCAGGCAGGGGCCAGGATCATGCTCTCCCTCCATGAGAAGCCAAGGAAAACAGACGCTTGATAAGATCAGGTCTGCACTTTTTGAAAGTTCAATCTGGCTATTAAGGAAAATGGGGGTGGAAGAGATGAAGACTGGAAGCAGGAAGGCCAAACAGAACTCATAATAAGAGTTCCGGCCCTTCATAATGAAGGCTAGAGCTCCAGCAGCGGAGGTGGGGGAACAGGGACAGACACTGGTGGCATACTCAGAGGACAGAGTTGAGCCGGTTTCCCAATGGACTGGAAAGGTGCCAGAGATGAAAGGGGGCCTTGCTTAGAGAAGCTGAGGGGGAGCTCTGATGGGACAGAGGAGGATAGATGGACACACAGGCAGACTAACAGAAGCAAACTGTAAAACTAGGAGATGGTATAAATGAAATCAGACACATCTGGATTCAAATCCAAATGCCTCTGGCCTCCTAGTTCTTCATCAGTACAATGAGAATATTAAGACTGCCCTCACAAAGCTGCCCTATGGATTAAATGAAATGTGTAAAGTGCTTCACACAAAGAGTGACACACAGTAAGTGCTCCAAAATGGCAATAATTACCTCAGAGGATTGTTAGTGTTATGATTTTTAAAGAAAATTAATACTGTGTCTGGTACTCAATCACAAATTGTGCATTTTTGGTCTTCTCCTTTTTCAGGCAGTTAATACTGAACATATTCTTTTTGGGTAGCAGATTTGTTTTCTTAAATCCCTGCAGCAAAACATATAAAGTTCTGGTTGTACCTTCTTTCAACAAGCTGTGCCCTAAACTATCATGCCCAGCATCCTTTCCTCCTAATCTTGACAACAACATGGCAAGTTTATTTTCAAACCATTTTCCCTCTATTCGCAGTCCAGAGGGAGTCCATGTTTCAGGTCTGGCTAATGAGACATGACCACATGACCCAAGCTGGCTGTGTGAGCCAGCCCCAAAACTCAGTGTTCAGCTTGTAAATGGTAACCCTGGAGTTGGTGGTGGCTATTTTTGCCATCATGAAGTAAGGGCCTGTCTGAAAATGAAGTCAGCAAAAGTCAGCGTGGAGGAAAGTAGAGGTGAGCAATGGAATGAAACAGATTCCTGGCAGTACCCGAAGCCAGCTGTTCCTGAGTAAGCACTATTCCTGGAATTAGTTCACTGTCACTTACAACCAACACAGTCTGATGACTATGACCCAGACCACTAAATTTTAAAATTACATAAGGCCAAGGCAGGCGGAACACTGGAGGTCAGGAGTTCAAGACCACCCTGGCCAACCACGGCCAACACGGTGAAATCCTGTCTCTACTAAAAATACAAAAATTAGCCAGGCGCACTAGTGGGCACCCACAATCCTAGCTATTCAGGAGGCTGAAGCAGGAGAATCACTGGAACCTAGGAGACAGAGGTTGCAGTGAGCCGAGATCGCACCACTGCACTCCAGCCTGGGCGACAGAGAGAAAGAGTCCATCTCTAAATAAATAAATAAATAAAATGAGGTCATTAAAAAGGCTCTGAAGCTATATATTATTATAACATAGTACATACGTTCATTTTGTTAAAAGTAAAAAAAAATCGGATTTAATTTACTTTCATTTTCTTTTAAATCAATTTTGCCTTAATAATTACATTTTGCCAAGACAGCATTATAATTTATAACCAAGTCATTCAATCCTTATTTTTGAAGAATAACACGTATTCAAACATCAAACTGAAAACAGCTACTTTAGAAGAGATAAAATTTAATAATGATCATAACACCTCATTAAATGTTTCATGTTATTTTTCAATGAAAAAAAGATGGAAATAGAAATCATGGACAATTGTACTGATCCAGGAGACTAAAAATATTTTTTTTACTCAATAATTTAAAAAAAGACACAGAGGGGAAAAGTATATATTTCAGATTGCCTCATTTTTTGATCCAAATGCTTTAAAAGTATTTTATAAGACACAAGTGATGGACACAGTGGCTCGTACCTGTAATCCCAGCTACTTAGGTTGCTGAAGCAAAAAAGATCTCTTGAGCCCGGGAATTCCAGACAAGACTGGATGACATAGCAAGACCCAGACTCTCTAAAATTTTTTAAAAAATTAGTTGGTTGTGATGGTATACACCTGTAGTCCCAGCTACTCAGGAAGCTGAGGCGGGAGGATCACTCGAGCCCAGGAGTTCAAGGCTTCAGTAAGCCATGATCATACCACTGCACTCCAACTCCAGTCTTGGTGACAGAGTGAGATCCCATCTCTTAAACAAACAAACAAAACAAAACAAAACAAAACAAAACAAAACAAAACGGTCAGACACAATGGCTCACGTCTGTAATCTCAGCAATTTGGGAGGCCGAGGCCGGCTGATCACTTGAGCCCAGGAGTTCGAGGCCAGCCTGGGCAACAGGGTGAAACCCCATATTTACTAAAAATACAAAAAGTTAGCTGGGCATGGTGGTGCACACCTGTAGTCCCAGCTACTGGAATACGGAGGCTGAGACGGTAGAATCACCTGAGCTCGGGAGGTCGAGGCTGCTGTGAGCTGAGATTGCAACCTGGGCAACAGAGTGAGACTCTATCTCAAAAAAAACAAAAAAAAAAAGAGGAAAACTCTGTTCTTCTTCCATATGAATACTACTTTTGGTTTAATACATAAATATAATTTTGACATTGACATCTCTTTTTTTTGGAAATAGCGTTTTGCTCTGTTGCCCAGGCTGGAGTGCAGTGGCACCATCTCGGCTCACCGCAGCCTCAGTCTCCTGCTCAAGCAATTCTCCCACATCAGCCCCCAAAGTAGCTGGGACTACAGGCATGCGCCACCATGCCTGGCTAATTTCTTTGTATTTTTTGTAGAGGCAGGGTTTTACCGCGTTGCCCAGGCTGGTCTCAAACTCCTGAGCTCAGGCAATCTGCCCACCTCAGCCTCCCAAAGTACAGTGAGACACTCACATTTTAATATTAGTAGAGGAAAAAACAGTTGCATAATTTGGTAAAGGAAACAGAGGCAGGCAGGACAAAGGTCACTAGTGCTTCAGAATGAGACGGGCTTGGGATCCAATCTCAGCTCTGCTTCCCACCAGTTTTATAGTTTTGGGAACGTCTCCCCTAGGAGTACTTATAGGTCCTGTTGTGAAGATTAAAAGAGATAATCTATGGAAATTCCCAGCACACTCCCAACCCCTTTCCCTGCCATCCCTGATACACAGGCCTTGAGCTATTGGTAGCTCCATGGCACACATATTCTCTTCATATTCACATTCACTCCTACATTCAACCAACAGTTACTGTGGAGCTTGCAAGAGCACCGACCACAGTTCCTGGTGCTTTACTGAGGACATCTCTTCATATGACTGGGGCCACTGGGCATGATTCAAAAGGGGTATGAAAACAAGCCCTGGGGCTTTTGCCTTAAAATAGCTGACCATTTCAGAGAAACTTATTCTAATCTGAATTATTTCTCTGTTTTTGCTGAACATAAAGAATGAACACTGTCCTTGGCATCAGGGTATTATTTATGTCCACTTTATGCCTTCAGGCACAGTAAGAGAAGATGATTTGTCTACCTTTTCTTATTGTAAAATTTAAGCAAAATGACTTATATGGACTCTTTTCAGTTTTAAAATTCCAGGATGCCAGGATTTGCCTGGTTAGACTTGAAGCCAGGCCTTATTTCTGAAACTACTCATCAAGAGTGGAAAAGCAAGGAACCAAAGTCTCAGTTACCTCCCTGAAACATGAAAGGCACTAGAGTTCAAGGGATCTGAAACACAGAAAACAGAATTCTCTTTAAAATATCTAGAGCCATGTACTGTAGTTTAAATTGTGTCCCCCCAAAAGATATGTTCAAGTCCTAATTCCTATACCTGTGAATATGACTTTGCTTGGAAACAGGGTCTCTGCAGATAAAATCAAGTTAAGATGAGGTCATACTGAATTAGTAGGCACCCTAATCCAATGACTGGTGTCCTCCTAAGAAGGAGAAAATCTGGACAAAGACACAGAAGGAATAATGAACAGGGAAGTCACTGCAGACTTAGGGCACAGCACAAACACAAAAAGACAATATCACTGAGTGCTTGGAATGTGTCTCCTGCAGAAGAACCACACAGCAAATGAGGCTAGAAAGGCACTTGAGGACTACTTGTGAGGGGCTTTAAATGTTATGCCAAGGAATGCATCTGTTGCTCTACAAGCTGTGGTGTGCCAATTCCAAGATTTCAAGAAAGAGAATGAGATGATCTGACCTGTGCTTTAGGAAGACAACTAAAGTGGTTTGAGAAGACCATTTTCAGGGCAAATGCAGAGGTAGTGACTTGTAAATCCAGGGTTTCCAGAATTAAAGGCCAATAAGGAAAAGAGCAATAGTTGTATAACATGCTGCAGGGTGATTTGCTATATCCTTTGAGACCAGTTCTAGTGTGGGTGTTGTTTCTTCTCTTGAACTTTTACAGGAATCATAGTAGAAGTGGTCATGGGTATCCCCATGTCGAGAAAGCATGATCTCTGTTTTTCCTCTTGGTCTCACACGAGGAAGCCACCCTACACAGTCAAAAATAAGTTTACATAAAGAGTTTAAAGAACAGTCTTATGATACAAGAAGGTACATATTTAAACAGTCAGGAATGATAGGCAACTTTCAATGGTCCAAGAAAAGGTAAAATGAAACAAAACAAAAACAAACAACAATGATGACAACAAAAACTGGCAAAAATACTATCCATTTAACCAGCAATTCCTGCATGCCTACTACTTGGCAAGCATTCTGAGATAAAGCAGTGAACAAACCATAACCCTGCTCCTATGAAACGCACTACATGACATTTTCCAACCACTCTTCAACCCTATTCTATATTCTTTTTTCTCTGCCAACCTCCATTGTTTCCTTACTATCTCAAAAAACAGTTTCTAAGTACAAGCAGAAATCTCTCAAAAGGTTTGCTCAAGAAGAGTGGGGAGACCCAAAGGGCTACACCCTGAAACTAAATGAAGACTGGGGGTGGAAAAAAAGGGAAAATTAAGCTTGACATGGCAATGAGAGTTCACCCTGTCAGCACAAAATACACATTATTTCCCACCCAGTAAAAAGCTGTTTATTTCAAGAAAAAAATTATGTAAATAGATGGCAGTAACAGATTTGGAATTCATTTATCTTTTGCTATGTTAGTACTCTCAGGAAGACTGTGTTGGCTCTCCTTTCTTTCACTGTTTTGCACTTATACAGCCTTAGCTGTGTGAATTGCCTAGAGCAATTTCTGAGGAACCGCATAAAAAATCACCATTGAGTTGCTATCCTGTGATCAGGAGTATAGTGAAAAGCACTTAAAGTTCTTATTGGAAGCTTTAATATATATTGATAACCTAAAGATATTAATATTAATTTACAAACAATTCCAATTAAATGTAGTCCACTGTTACGTTACCAACACAGAGCTATACTGCATGTTGGTTGCAATTCTTCCATCTTTAAGAAAGTAGGTAATATGTAAACCCTTTATTCCTTTTGTAAAGGAAAATGTGGAATGAAAGAATAAATATGTTTAATCAGCAGCAAAGGCATGGAAGGAGCACTGCAACATAAAACCATACTTCTGAGCTCATTCCTTCCACACACCTTTGAGTGTCTGGCTTCACACAGGCACCATGAGAGGTACCAGGAACAGAAATTAACTATATCCAGTCTTTACCTCAATATGCTTATAACTGGGAATGGAAAGGCCAACATACAAATATTAAGTTAACTATACTGTTACAGGTGCCAAGATAAATGTCTATAAGGACTCAGGGGGACTCTACAGGATAAAGAGGTCAAGTCCACATAGTTGGGTGAGGGATGGATGTGGGTCACAGAGGACATGATGCTTGGGACATGAATTAGGATTCACCAGGGTAAACAGGGCTTCTTACTCTAGCTCTGCTGCCTTCAACCCAGATGATTTTAGGAACACTCCAACCCTAGCGCTGAGCTTTCCCAAAATGCACCTGTCTTATCTACCTCACAAGGCTGTTGGGAAAAACAGAGAGTAAGTTATGAAAGCACTTTCAAAACTGTAAAGCATAATTCAAAGATCTACTCAGATACACAATTCCTTAACTGAGAGCCTTGGGGCTAGATGTTTCAGAATTCAGAATTTTTTTTTTGAAATCGGAAAGATGCTGCACTACATATTACATAATACCTCCTCCAGGGGCTGAGATGTAATCAAACCCCCAAAACAAACAAATTAATATTTCACCAGCCCAAGTTATGAACACTTAAACGCTAAGTGCATTAGATAGAGGCTATAAACAGCCTCACATCAGTTCAGATTAATTCCAAAAGATTTTCCAGAAATTTTAGGATTTTGGAATTATAGGATAAAGGACTGTTGATCACTTAAGTGATTACCATGTCTGAGAAAAGGACAAAAGACTGGAATAAATAACTTTCAGGTTCCCCACATTTTCCTGAATATAACTGATCTCTAACAAAAATGACAGCCAAAAGTTTCTGTGTAAGTAGGTTAGTTGTAGCTCTGAACTTGTTTTCCCCCTCCTTGCTACCAAAATAATGTGTAAATGGTAGCAAAGGTCACAGGTTAAAACCACATATGTCTTTAAATAATGTGTTCACACGGCAGTGACAAAACGTTATTGTGTGTGTCACAATACAGCCTAAGGTTTGGGTGCTATGAACAAGGAACTACAAAGTACAGAGAGGAAAAGACAGAATTTCTTCCTTCCTTTCTGAGTTCAGGATCACATTAAGCAAAACTCTAAAACAGGTCAAGTTTGTGTGTGGCACTTACAGCACCACTACCCACATTCCACTGCCCTGGGGCCACCACAGCATAGACAAAATAGTGGAACACTCCACTGGATGTCAGATTGCCCAGGCTGGAGGCAGGATCCCACAGTCCCATCTCAGTCACTTCTTCACCTCTTAATCCAGCGTCTCCTCCTCTATAAAAGGATAGAGTGGGGCCAGGCATGGTGGCTCAGGCCTGTAATCTTAGCACTTTGGGAGGCAGAGGCAGGCGGATCACTTGAGGCCAGGAGTTTGAGACCAGCCTGGCCAACATGGTGAAACTCCATCTCTATTAAAAACATAAAAATTAGCCAGGCGAGGTGGTGGGTGCCTGTGATCCCAGCTACTGGGGAGGCTAAGACACAAGAATTGCTTAAACCCTGGAGGTAGAGGTTGCAGTGAGCTGAGATCACACCACTGTACTCCAGCCTGGGAGACAGAGTGAGACACTGTCTGAAAAAAGAAAAAAGAAAAAATGGGAACTGGGGTGGGACTAAAATTATACCTAAAGGTCTGGTGCTTCCAATTCTAACACATTATAATCCCAAGTTATCTATTAAATGTGCACAGTGTGATTTAGAATAGATGATCTCAGTCAGGTACTAAAAGGAAAGCAATCTTAATGAATTAACCTACATTATTACTACATGGTATCCCTTAAACCTTCTAAACATAATCTGTACTTACAATAAGCATCTTAATATCAACACAGCCCTAATAACAGAACTTTCAAAAGGTGCTCACAAAATCTAAAGGGGAAAAGTACAAGTTCTTTTGAGGCGAGAGGGACACTGAGTGGGCAGGTTACTGTGGCAGTCAAGACTCTGCCCCTTGCAGAGTTGTTGCTGCTGTTGTTAATAATTCCTTCCGGCCGGGCGCGGTGGCTCAAGCCTGTAATCCCAGCACTTTGGGAGGCCGAGACGGGCGGATCACGAGGTCAGGAGATCGAGACCATCCTGGCTAACACAATGAAACCCCGTCTCCACTAAAAATACAAAAAAAAATTAGCCGGGCGTGGTGGCGGCGCCTGTAGTCCCAGCTACTCGGGAGGCTGAGGCAGGAGAATGGCGGGAACCCGGGAGGCGGAGCTTGCAGTGAGCCAAGATCGCGCCACTGCACTCCAGCCTGGGCGACAGAGCGAGACTCCGCCTCAAAAAAAAAAAAAAAAAAAAAAAAAAAAATAATAATAATAATAATTCCTTCCTTTTTTCTCCTTAAAAAACCCACAGAGGTCAGGTGCAGTGGCTCATGCCTGTAATCTCAACACTTTGGGAGGCCAAGGCAGGAGGATCGCTTGAATCCAGGAGTTTGAGCAACATAGTGAGATTCCGACTCTGCAAAAACAAAACAAAAAACCCCTACAGAATCTCTATAAATGGCCCATTTTTCCCCAAAATGGTTCCCTTAATTCTTAAATGCGCATGATTTATTCTTTTCTGATATCTGTAAACTAGAAACTACTTGTACTTAAAATAGTCAAACTGACAAAAAAAAAAAAAAGAGCTTTATGGTTCATCTCCATGCACATATTAACTCAATAATCACTGAGCTATTTTTTTTTCTTTTTTTCTTTTTTTTTTTTGAGACCGAGTCTTGCTCTGTTGCCCAGGCTGGAGTGCAGTGGTGCGATCTCAGCTCACTGCAACCTCCACCTCCCGGGTTCACGTGATTCTCCTGCCTCAGCCTCCCAAGTAGCTGAGATTACAGGTGCCTGCCACCACACCCGGCTAATTTTTTTGTATTTTTAGTAGAGACGGGGTTTCACCATGTTGGCCAGGCTAGTTTCGAATTCCTGCTTCAAGTGATCCGCCCACCATGGCCTCCCAAAGTGCCAGGAGTCCAGGCATGAGCCACCGTGCCCGGCCAAGTTAATTCTTTCTAACCTTGTCAGGATAACCAAAGCCATCAACACATGATTATATTCCTGGATTACTGAAATATATAATTGCTATGCAATTATAAAAGGTAACTTGCATCAAGATGTCATATCTTTCCCCTCCCCCATTTCCAGGGAAATCATATACTAATAATAGATAAATGAATAAGTTTCAAAGTAAATACTCAAGACACTGCCTCATATATCACTTCTAGATCTAATTAAACTGCACTCAGACAAGGTAATACTTCTATTTTCCAAGAAGTTTCCAGAGGTGAAAAGCATGATTCTCTGTATAAGGTTTCTCATTTGCAAAACGAAAGAACCAAAATAAATAGACAACTGTCACCTATTTTAGGTTGTAAAATATTATCTCTAAAAGAGGTTAAACAAACAAACAAACAAACAAACAAAAAATATACTCGTGACCCAGCAAGTTCACTTCTAGGAATGAATCCTACAGATTAATTTGCACAGGTACAAAATGATATGTACAAAAAGGTAATGACTGCAGCACTGTTTGGAAACAAACTGTCAGCAGGATGATTAAATAAATTATGGTATATCCATACAAGGGAGTGCTACACTGACACAGCAAAGAATAAGGAAGCTCCTTAGGTAAGTATATAATAAACTCCAAAACATTTTTGACTGGAACAAAAATAAGTATAAAATATTGTGTAGAGAATGCTACCATAAGCCTAGAAAAAGGAAAAATTGGGGGTAGAGAACTCTCGGTTTTATTATACATGCATACACTATCTCTAGAAGAAATACAATGAATTGGTAATACTAGTTGACTCTGGAGTAGAAAGCTGGATTACTGGGCCGGGCGCAGTGGCTCACGCCTGTAATCCCAGCACTTTGGAAGGCCGAGGCAGGTGGATCACAAAGTCAGGAGATCGAGACCATCCTGGCTAACACGGTGAAACCCCATCTCTACAAAAAAAAGACAAAAAACTAGCCAGGCGTGGTGGCGGGCGCCTGTAGTCCCAGCTACTCAGGAGGCTGAGGCAGGAGAATGGCATGAACCCGGGAGGCGGAGCTTGCAGTGAGCCGAGATCGCGCCACTGCACTCGAGCCTGGGCGACACAGCGAGACTCGGTCTCAGAAAAAAAAAAAAAAAAAAAGAAAGAAAGCTGGATTACTAATGGAAAAGAAAGCAGAAGACTCTTCATTCTACTCTTTACAGAGCAAAGGGAAAGGCTTTCTCTGCACTATGTAATACACATCCATCAAAACAGCATAGTGAGGAGTGTAGACTGGACCCAGGCATCCTGGGCTCAGGTCCTACCCTCTGCCTCTTCTTAGCTATGTAACTTTGGTGAGTTACCTAATCTCTTTGTTCCTCAATAGCCTCATCTGCAAAATGGAGATAATATAATAGTATTATCTCCTATATAACTCCACTTATAAGGTGCTGTTTAGGTGACTAAATGTAAAGCACTTAACACAAGCCAGGCACACTGTGATTGTGCTCTCAACATGCACCACTATTTTGTGCCCTTTGAATATTAAGCCATGTGACTGTACTGTCTCTTGAAAAAGTAAAAACAAACAACAAAGATGAGGACTACAATAGGAACAGCCTTTTTTTTTTTTTTAAACCCAGAGAATCTATTATTACTTTAAGACAAACCCCTTAACTACTGTTTCCTTTAAGAGGCTTCTTGGTAGCTGAAGCATGAGGCAGTGGGTGAACTCCTACAGCGAAACCACCTTAATGAATTCCAGGCATTCAGATTCAGTTTTCAAATATGTAGTTTGGCCTAGACAATGGCATTTATTGAGCTTTCTTCTCAACACTCGTACACTACATTTTCCTGTCCCCCTTCATCTCCTCCCTCCCCCAAAGACAGGAGAAAGTTTCTCTCTAAAAAAGCAATCCCTTTTCTCATTTATTAAACCCATCTATGTCTTTCAGTTTGTGATTGCTGTTCTAGTGGTGTATCAGATGGATTTCCATCATATTAAATAACTGCCTTTTTTACTGCATAATTCATGCAGAGCCTAGAGATACCAATTCCAGAAGGTCTGGTGTTTGAATGTGGGCAGGGGAAGGCTGGTGATAAGAACTGCACAGCACATGCACAAATAATTGCCTAATATTTTAGAGTTTACCTAACACTTTTACAGAATTCACCTGAGCTGACCTTCTCAAATGTCCTGTGAGAGTCTGTATTATATAATGTTTTACACGGAAGTTAGGAGACTTTAACAAGGTTATGTTCAGTAAGTGGCTAAGTCAGGACTAAAATCAAATTCTCCTGACTCCAAATTCTGTGCTCATCCAACTTGACTGCACTATCACCTTGATACCAGTAGCAAACAGGTTAGGATAACATTCTCTTCCTTCCAGGACCTTCCTTTGCATGTCCTTCTGAGGTGTAAAAACCTGCACTCCAGCTTGGGCAGAGTGAGGCTCCACCTCTTAAAAGAAGGAGGAGAAGGAGGAGGAAAAAGAAGAAGAGGAGGAGAAGGAGCAAGTGTGGCATTAACAAAACAATAGGGAAACTGATCAATGGAACAGAATAGAGACTTCAGAAAAAAATCCACATAAATATAAATCGATATTTGACAAAAGAGCAACAGTAATACAATGGAGCAAAGGCAGTCTTTTCAACAAATGGTGCTGGAATAACTGGACATCCAGGTACAAAAAAAAAACAATTTCGACATAGACCTTACGTCCTTCACAAAATTAACCCAAAATGGCTTACAAGCCTGAGTGTAAAAAGCAAAACTACTAAACTCACAGAAGATAACACAGGAGAAAATATAGACAATCTTGGGCATGGCGAAGGATTTTTAGATACAACACCAAAGGCGTGGTCCATGAAAGAAATCATTGAGAAGCTGGACTTCATTAAAATTAAAAACTTCTGCTCTAATAAAGACACTTCAAGCGAATGGGAAGACAAGCCACAGACTGAGATAAAATATTCACAAAAAATATATCTGATAAAGAACTGTTTTATCCAAAATAAAGAACACTTAAAACTCAGTAAGAAATCAAACCAACTGATGAAAAAATGGGCAAAGGACCTGAATAGACACCTCACCAAAGATAATATAAATGGCAAATAAGCATATGAAAAGTTGATCCACGTTGTATGTCATTAGAGAAACACAAATTTAAACAAGAAATACTACTACATGCCTAGTAGAATGGCCAAAGACTGGAATACTTAACAATGCCAAATGCTGGTGGGGATGTGGAGCAACAGAAACTCTCATCCATTGCTGGTGGTGGAGTTGTTTTGGAAGAGTTCGTCATTTCTTACAAAACCAAACATACTCTTACCTTACAGTCCAGCAATGGGACTCCTTGTTATTTATCCAAATGAGCTGAGGAACCTTATTCATAATTGCCAAAACATAGAAGCAACCAAGACATCCTTCAGTACGCAAAGAGATAACCAATGGAATATTATTCAGTGCTAAAAAGGAAATGAACTACCATGCTATGAAGAGACATGAAGGGACCTTGAATGTATATTTCTAAGTGAAAGAAGCCAATCTGAACAGGGTACATACTGTATGATTCTAATCAAATGACATTCTGGAAAAGGCAAAACTACAGAGACCGTAAAAAGACAAGTGGTTGCCTGGGGCTAGAGGAGAGGGAGGGATGAACGGGCAAGGCACAGAGGATTTCTAGGGCAGTGAAACTATCTAGTACGAATAGCAGATACATGTCATTACACTTTTGTCAAAACATATAGAATATACAACACCAAGAATGAACCCTAATGCAAACTATGGACTTTGGGTGATAAAGATGTGTCAATATAGATTCCTCAATGGTAACAAATATATCACTGTGGTGTGGGATGTTGATACTGTGGGGGCAAGGTGTACGTGGGAATTCTGTACTTTCTGCTCAATTTTGCTGTGAACCTAAAATTGCTCTAAAAATTTTTTTAAAGCAAAAAATTATTTTAATTTCAGTTGTCAAAGGAACTTTTAAAATTTAGAAACTTTCAGGAATAAGCACTCATTTAAAAATTTGTGACAGGACTATTTTCTGAAGATCACTTTTGTCTGTTACGGTCAGCTATAGAACACCCTGTAAGGATGAGAACCAAGGACACGTAACTCGAGCTTCAGATGTGGCTATCAAGTCTGTCCCTGTTCAGCAGAATTACAGGCCGTCTCCTCCTTGTTCTAGTCACCTGGCTGGAAAAAGGAGGGTCAGTCCTCACACACTGCTCCACAGAAGGCACCCACCTGTCACATGTGGTCTTGCTCCTACTGACAGAGAGGAATGTTCCCCTAAGATAGTTCACAGTAAGGTATTAGCTACTGCCTAGAGAGAACAATGCTTAAATACAAAGAAATGAGAATTTAATAATAGGAGTTTCAGCTATCAAGCAAGGTCCAGTGGGAAAGATACTAGGGGCAGCAACCTCTGCCTCCCTCTCATATCACAGTGTGCAGCTGCTAGACCATCCACCAGCACACCTCCACCCCATTCACATTCCCACGAAGGATCATTTCCTTTCTGAATCCAAATCATCTTTGCCCTGAGGCAATATTCTTCTTTTTAGGATGCACACCAGGCATGTTCCTGCCTTAAGATCTCTGTACTTCCTGTTCCCTCTGTTGAAAATGTACTTCCTCAAACACCCACGTGGCTTGTTCGCTCACGTGGAAACAGATTACCACTGAGCTATTTCTGATTCCCTTGATTACCCAAAGCCCAGCTTTTAAATTTCTCTAACTTCAGCACTCATGGATCACTGACAGATTATCAGAATGTTAGCTGGAAGGGATGTCAGACACTACCTGTCCACTGGTTCCCAAGTTGTTTGGCTCATCGTTAGAATTACCCCAGAAGTTGTGTGTGTGTGTGTGTGTGTGTGTGTGTGTGTATGTATGTAATCAACAAAGCTTCACAAGCTCTACCGCCAGGAATTTGGTTCAGTGGATCTGAAGTTGAGGCTCAGAAAACACCATTCCATTCTACTATTATTATTATTATTATTTAGAAAACAAAAACAGAGAGATGATATGATGTTCCCAAAGACAGTGATTTCAAGGCAGAGAAGACCCTCAGATCATAAAATCAGGGTAGAGAAGATTCCCAAGTCAAAGGCCCTTCCATTTTATCTGGCATTAAGTCTAGGTTCTCATATGCTAGAGCTGAAAATTAGTAAGTGGAAAAATAGCTTAAGTCAACTAAGTTCCTTTTTCTGTCTTTGGACAGGGTGAGGCATGAAAGTGAAAGGATATGGCATAGTGAGAAAAAAGGATTTTCATTCACATTGGTTCTGTAAAAACCTAAAGTAGTTTTTTAAAAACCTTTCTTAAACCCTTAAAGACATAAGGCTGATGGATGGATGGATGTACACCTGATACCTCAATATCCCCTTGGGAACTCATAAAAGAGAAGAAAATTCCCAGGAACCTTGGTGTTTTTATAACCCACAGGCTGGATTCTCTTTGGTGACTTTTGACAGTTATAATCTTAGATGGGTCACAAGTTATTGCTCTCGCCAATTCCCACCAGGGCTTGCTACATCACTGTTCAGCAATTATTTGGCTTTTGTTACTATAACAATAAAAGGATAAGGCTAAGCCAGAGCCTGACTCACCACAGGAGTCATAACAGGAGAACCAGGGATGGTGGGGGGTACCAGTTCAGCCAGCATTCCACTTCAGCACAGAGCTGAGCGGAACTTGAGGAAAAAAGGCTTCAGAAGACTCCAGAGCTGGATTAACCTCATCTTCTGCCTGGAACACTGTCATTCTGGACAGAGTTAGCTATGGTGACTAATAACAAGTGCTTTACCCTGTTATGTCATCAAAGCTTATCCAAATATGACCCAGACAAAAGCTGATGTCAGTTGTTAGCCTCTACGAAAATCTCCTATATTAAGATTGCTGATTTATTCCTAGTAAGTGATGTATCCTCAGAGGGAAAAGACAAATGTTCTTGAACCCTAAATCAGACATGACACTGCATTCCTTGATTCATTCACTCTTATCAGTCTGGAATTACGTCTCAAAATCTCTACCCTCAGCCAGCAGAAATAAACTCTTCTAACTAGTCAAAGAAAAATTCTCATGGTACATAAAAATCAGTAAAAAGGGAAGGAATGCAGGAAGCCCAGAAGAACGTGTGACCGCAATACCCAACGCATCAGAGTCACACCCAACCGTTTACGACCTCTCTGTGAAGCTTGTCACAAAGCACAAGACCATCAGCTGACTAGGGTTTGTTTTTCCTCTCTACCCACTTCATTCAACCTGTCCAACTGCTACGTTTTCTATTAAGTAGCATCAGGGTAGAGCGGTTTTCACACTGTTTCCAGGAGCCACAGGCAGTGAGAAACATTCTTTCCACTCCTGCAAACCTGCATTACACTTACTTTTAATGACCTTTTATTATACTCTTCAGAATTCTTTGGTCTGTTGCCTTAGCATATCTCTCTCTAAATCTGTAACTATTTTTATATTTCCTAGTCAGTAATCCCAACTGCTATAAATAAAGACTAGTCATAAAATCATGGTGAGCTTATCTATGTGAAGCAGCTCACCAGGGAAAAAATGCACTCAAGTTTCTGTACTTACTTTCTTGTTAAGTAACTACCACAGACAATCTAAGGAGTTCCCTTTTTTTAATAGAACTATCTCATCTACAAATGTATCTAAGATGAATATCTATACTCATTTAGAATCATCCTGGTGATTCTAAAGCAGTACAGAGAATTTCTTCTGAAATCAAATGTCAAGATATGAAACTGTAAAGCACAATTGACTCTGAAGTGCTCTGTTTCAGTTCCTTTTCAGTGTGTAAGGGGTATACTTGAAAGACATGGCAAGTTTTCTCTTGCCACCAGAGCAACAATGATTCACAGATACGTTTGGCAAGTCCCAGATTTCTCATATAAACAGCCCTGTGGATTTTGTTTGCTAATTTGCCGGGAAAGTTTGAAAAACTCAAAAGTTGTTGGCGGCTTTGCTATAGTCAATATTTTAAGAAAGAGGATTGGAAGCAATTACATGAGGATGATACCATATACCTGGCATCATATTTAAGAGTCACTAGATTTTTTTTTTTTTGAGATGGAGTCTTGCTCTGTTGCCCAGGCTGGGGTGCAGTGGTATGATCTCAGCTCACTGCAACCTCTGCATCTCAGGTTCAAATGATTCTCCTGCTTCAGCATCTCAAGGAGCTGGGATTACAGGTGCCTGCTACCACACTCGGCTAATTTTTGTATTTTTAGTAGAGATGGGGTTTCACCATGTTGGCCAGGCTGATCTCGAACTTCTGACCTCAAGTGATCCGCCCACCTCAGCCTCCCAAAGTGCTGGGATTACAGGCATGAAAGCCACCGTGCCCAGCAAAGAGTCACTAGATTTGAAGGGAGTTTTAGCAAGGAATTTTTACTGACCTGCCATTTAAGACGCCTCTCATCAAACTTAGTAGTTTTTTGTTGACACTACAATTTTGTGAAATGAATTAACCCCCAACATCTGCCTTCATAGAGGTTGGGGGGAATGGAAATGGAGATGCAGAGGACAACTCCTATCCTGAAATGTGTCATGCTACATGAACCACAATGAGACAACCAACATGTTTCTTTCTGCACTGTTTCCGTCTGCTTTACACTGTGGCCGTCATCACATATACGACATGATTCTATTGTAATTGGGGAATCTTTCTCTTCACCGTTTCAGTTACTGGAACATCATGAGAAGAAGAAGAAGAAGAAAAAAAAAACCCTGCTTGTCAGTGTGCTGAACTAAGAAGGCCACTTGGAACGATTGAGTTAAGATATCAAAGAGCAAAAAGAGATTGGAAGTCCTACCTACTTGACTGCCACATGACTTGGACAAACAGGTAACTCATGAGCACTCTGGAGCCAGGTCCTTCAGTGCAAGCGCCTGTCAATAATTCGCTTCTACCCTCAAGTTGGCCCAAGTCCTAAAGAAGTTCTGGAAACCAAGCACAATACTGCAAGTAAGCAATGTTTCCAAGATTGTAGTAAGGAGAAGAGAAAGCGGGTGAGGTCTACCACAGTACATCATCTGACTAGAGATGAATTCCAGTTAATTGACAAATATATGTCATCATTGTACAAAGTTCTAAAAAAAATTCTCAGCATTACAGAAGTAAATCTAAAGGAAGTTAAAATAGGATAACAGGTATGAAAATGTTAAAGTTTAAGGCGTCACGTTGAAGGTGAGAAGCAGCAGCTCATATCAAAAATGTTAGAGGTTTTTAAAAAACTGGCCCTGCATATTATTTTCTTATGTGGACATTCACTCCTCGCCTTTCATCCTAAATAACTATCTGGGGATCTAGAATTCTATAGAATAACAAAAATAGGGAATACAGAAGGCCCTACTACTACATCTAAGAATCTCAGAAGAAAAAAGAATTTTTAAAATACTCCCAGCCAATTACATAGTTTAGCAGTTGAGAGTGAGATTAAGAAAAGCCTGGAGACTGGCCCAGGGTTAGAGGCTCCTGGGTAGGACCCAGGGCTAGGGATCAAGATTCAGATAAACTTGAGCGTCACTCCGTTACTCTCTCCTATCACTCAGCTGCCCTTTCTTGATAAGAAACAGATAAAAACAGATACTATAAAAGTGAAATTCTTCTCTGAACACTCAAATGTATTTTTCTAGTGTACCATATCATTACCTCCTCCTCTACAAACAGATCTCTTTAACTGAATGAAGAGCATGTGACCTAACACTTGTAAAATAAGTTCCTCACTTCTCTCTCACTCTCCAGCCTACTGTGCGCTTACACTGTGATGGACTACATCCCATTTTATTAAGTTTCTTTTTTCTTTTTTAGAGATGGAGGTCTCACTCTGTTGCCCTGTTTTATTAAGTTTCTATTTTAAAATGACAAAGATTTTTACATGACAAAAACTATATCCTGATTATTTTCAACCAAACTAAGAAACATACTTATGGGATAAACAGTTGATGAGACATGTTAATTTTGAGAAAATTTCTGTAAGAAAAAAATGTTTTAAGTGAATTTATTTTATTATTATTATTTTTAAAGAGATAGGGTCTTGCTCAGTTGCCCAGGCTGGAGTGTAGTGGTAAAATCACAATTCATTGCAGGCTGTAACTCCTGGGCTCAAGTGATCCTCCCACCTCAGCCTCCCAAGTAGCTGGCACCACAGATGCATGCCCCCATGCCCTGCTAATTATTTTTAAATTTTTTTGTAGAGATGGGGTCTTGATATGTTGCCCTGGCTGGTCTTGAACTCCTAGGCTCAAGTGATTCTCCCACCTCAGTTTCCCGAAGTGTTTGCATTACAGGTTTGAGCCACCATGCCCAGGTTAAATGAACTTATAAACTCGTTTTTACACTAATCATTAACCTTTAGCTCTCCTTACTATCTATCTATGGAATAATTTGGAATGAAATGTAATTCTCAAAACAGTTTTTTGTTTTTATTGATATGCAATAAAATACTTTACAAATAGGGTTTCAATTAAGTACCACTAATAATAAAATTAATACATTCTTCCAAAGTGGATGAAATAAACCAAAAAGAATATTACAAGTATGCTATTCTTTTTAGACAAGCTCCACTATTAAAAGTTGCTGTTCATAACATCCTCCTCATGGAAAGGGTCTTCCAGAGGAAGACTGGGTCTCTCTGACCACCCTGCTTCCAATTGGAAAAGCACAACCACCTGGTCCCCATGCAGACTATGAAGTGAGAATGCCCAGGCCTGAGCCCCGTCTACTAACTGTGCTGGTACTTCAGGACTGCACCTTTTTTTCCTGATAATTACTGTGAACAGTTTCATCCAAGTTTCAAGGGACAAAGATGTAAACATTTCTTGTAAGTTGGCTCCAGTAGAGGTAATGAAAAGAAGAAAACAGATGGGTAGTGGAGTCACCATAGTCACTAAAAAATACCCAGGCTTACATCTTTTCTGTAAGAGAAGAGACTTGACTCCGCACACCCACCAATAACCCCATTTCTCCTACTTAGAAGCACTTACGAGAAACAACAACTTTCAGATCAATACAATTCTATCTCCTTATAGTACACAGTAAATTAAATACAAAATTATCTGAGATTTTGAAACAGAACTAAAGTTTCAGACCTGTTGTCGAGTTCCGTGTGGTCAGTGCTCCTGTCTACCCCGGCGTGTTTTTTAATCTTTGTGCGTAAAAGCGCCCTGTAAATCCTCCCATCACCAGGAACGGCATCACTCACACATCTGGCAGAGTCTTGCCAGTTCCCTGGCTGGTTTGTGGTCTTCGCTGTGCCGCCACACATCTCCTGAGCGGTTTAATGTTCTTCCGGTTTATCCTGACCATCAACATGGACTTGGAGACAAATCCTGAAGTTCCTTTGTTACGTGAGGAATATTCCGTAATGACCAGCAGTTCTAAACAATCATTTCACTCCCTTCACAGTATGTAAGAAAAGCTACTTGGCAGCAGTGTACTAATTTCCCCTTTCACAGGTTTAAAAAAAAAAAAAAAAAAAAAAAAAAGGTGGAGCATTCATCTGTTACATAAATTAAGCCTGCCAATAATTTAGGAAGTCAGATCCATCTATCACATCATAAAACACGCTGTCTGCAATCCTATTACAAACATAGACAAGTCCTACTTTTGTTCCTAAGCTTACACTCCAGTTAGCAAAGACAAGACACTTAACAGGTTGAGCAGCTTGGACTGACTCACTCCATCTGTGCTCCCTAGCTGGAGATTATGTAGTAGTCGATTAATTGGTCACAAGACCTGTTCATATCGCTCTGGGCAATGCAGTGACTTGCCTTCAGCTGCAAGGTTGCTCTGACATTGGCCACACCACCCTCTTAATGGCTCTCATGTGAGCCAGTGTCAGCTGACAGGTCTTACTCTGCAATCTTGCAAAATTCTACCCACAGCAAGTGAGGGATGGTTACCTACAACAGCCAAATGTAGGACTTAATGTATAGATGACAAGGGGAGGTGGGACGCAGATTAGGGATGTATCCTTGCTTTAATACAAGAAAAAAAAGTAATGATAACGAGCAGCCATAAACCCTCAGAACTCTTGCACTGAATTCCTAGGCATATTCAAATGAGAAAGCCCAACCTGAGGACAAAAGCAGCTCAATTTTGACTTCTGACACTAATATACTTCATCTGAAAAAGGAGAACAATGCTACAGAATCAATAGGATTCTGTGGGTTCACAAAACATTTTTCTTTTATTAGAAATAAAAATCAAGATCTTTGGAATACAGGTCAAATCTTTACACACAAAACTACAAGGGATTGCCCCAATTCTTTTCCTTTTTTAGTCCTGGAATTTGGTGAAGAAAACATTAACGGATTCCTAAAATCTGATGAACCCTTGTCTGGTACTTGGGCTTCAGCAATTTGTAAATGTACCTTTGTACTAGGTTGCTGTAAAAGTAATTGCGGTTTTTGCCATTACTTTTAATATATGGTATCCACACATTTCACTCCACAAGTGTGAGAAAAACTAATGTCATGGCAGGGCCTTCAATTACCTTCAGACGTTCTTATATATATAATCCCTAAAATTCCTTCAACATGAACTCAAAAAATAGCTGAAATTCACCCTCTCCTGAGAAATAAAAATTGCAACACACGTACGACAACTTGAATTCTCTGCGGCACATGCTAAATTGATAGTATCAAGATAAAACCAGATTAGAAGAAAATGAATTCCTTTTCCCAAGAGGAACACATTTTGAGCTTAAAACTTAACTGCCATGGCCACTGATCATGAGTTCTTTCTTCCCACAAACTGCCTTTAAAGTCACTTTCTCTTTTTAACAGAGAACCAAAAGATTACTTATGCAAGCACTATAAAAAACACTTGTAGATCATGCCTGTAATTGCAGTGCTTTGAGAGGTCAAGGCGAGAGGACTACTTGAAGCAGGATTTAAAGACCAGCCTGGGCAACATAGCAAGACCTCATCTCTACAAAAACTTAGAAAATGAGCCAGGAGTGGTGGCATGCCCCTGTAGTCCCAGCTACTCAGGAAGCTGAGGTGAGAGGATCACTTAGCTCAGTAGTTCAAGGTTGCAGTCAGCTACAACCGCAACAATGCACTCCAGCCTGGACAACAGAGAGAGACCCTGTCTCCAAAAAAAAAAAAAAAAAAAAAGTGTATAATACCTCTATGATCCTGACTAGATTATAAATTCTTTGCATATTAGTCTGGGTCTTAACATTCATTTTTGTACCTCATGCAGGTTTTATCCCTTTTAGATGTCCAACAGATACTTTCCAACTGGTTTAATAACACTAAATATTTGCATTAAAACTATGATATGGGCCAGGCGCAGTGGCTCACGCCTATAATCCCAGCACTTTGGGAGGCTGAGGTGGACGGATCATTTGAAGTCAGGAGTTTGAGACCAGCCTGACCAATGTGGTGAAACCTCATCTCTACTAAAAAAAAAATACAAAAAAATTAGCCAGGTGTGGTGGTGGATGCCTATAGTCCCAGTTATTCAGGAGGCTGAGGCAGGAGAATCGCTTGAACTCAGGAGGCAGAGGTTGCAGTGAGCCACGATCACGCCACTGCACTCCAGCCTGAGCGACACAGCGAGACTCCATCTAAAAACAAACAAGAAAACTATGATATGAATCTAACTGTCACAAGCAGTGTGCTTCTTTCATAGTCAGATAGTCAGATGCATACAGTCTGATCAGGACATTGCTTGTACACTCACACTCCATTTCTCCCTTTCCCTCATTTACTACAGCAAAAGCTCCCATAGAGGCTTTTAATATCTTGTGATTACTCCAATCAGTGAGACCAACATGATATCTTAACAGAAAGGATTTTTAGATTTTTTTAAAAGTGAAAATGCCATTTCCTCTGTTACTCGGCTAATAAGCCTTAATTCCACAGTTCAAAATCTGATAAAATGTAGTAAAGTAGAAATGAAAAACAAAACCACAACTATTATATTTAAAGGGGGATGTCTCTATATGACTTCAAATTTCCTTACGTTTAAATAGGAGCTCTACAATTTCTTCAGTAAGTGGAAAAAAGCATAATGGTATCCTCACAACCACTCTTCTGAGACATGAGAGCAACTCAGAGAGTAACTAAGAGGAGGTATGTGTAGATCTTTTATGCTTAAGAGTCTGTTCTCTCCCTCAATTCAGTCTCCCTTTTTTCCTCAATCTTCTCTTTCCTAAAATGGAATCATACAATTATAGAAGTATTCACACTGTTATTCATTATCATGCTGGGTGCCTGCTCCTAAATATTAAATACTATGCATATTATAATTTATTATCCACTGTATTTGTAACCCTACACATGGCCAAGTTATCTATTTCCTTTCTACAGTTCATCCATGTATCATAGAAAATAATTCAGGTTATCCAAAGTTTACACATTTACAAAAGTGTCTGCAATCACTGACTAGACTCCCACATTCCACATGCAGTTCAATAGGTTGTTGACTGGAGCTGCTGCTGCCACCGCTGCTACTTTCACAATACTGATGAACTTTTTCTAAGACACTGGAAGGGAGGACCACAGAAGTATGAAAGCATGATGAATCCATGTGGTACATGTAAGGAAGGGAGACTACTACTTCAATTTTTTAAAGCTGCTATTTGTACTGTTTCCAATCTGATATACCAGGTATTAAGTGGTCCTACAGAAGAGTACCAAGTTTAAGAATCAATAAATAGCACAGTATCATTTAGATCATCAAAGGCAAATATCTGGTACTCAAGACCTGTTTTCCCTGTCGCCAAAATCTCTAATCAGTCACAACTCTGTCTCCTGTGATGCCAGATTCCTCTCCAAAACCTTCTGATGCAGTGCTGCCAGGACCCACCTCCAATCCAAGATTTGACATCTGAGAAAAAGCCCATTCCCATGCCTAATTTAGAGTTGGGAGAATTAAAGTCATGAAAGTTTCTAGGTAAGTATTCATGCATTTCTGTAATTCCTTGACGTTACATTCTTCACATGATGAAAAGCAATGATCATGATATGTAATGAAAAATTAACTCAAAAGCAACAATTGAGAAACGTAGTCTGGAGGAGAAAAATCTAAGACTTAATACAGCTCCCTAAAAAGTCCATTCCAATTATTCTCATTTAATGAATCTTGCAATAAAGAATCTTTCTCCTCTCACTATGTCCAATCTTGAAAGAAAAAAAAAACCCACAATCCCTCTTTCTCTGATATTCGCATTACATTAATGAAAAAAAATGGAGAAATAAATACAGGACGGGAGGGAGTGGGGGCGGTTTAAGATCCACAGCATCACAACTGATCCTCCTCTTTATCAGGGTAATTCCCTATCTTCCATAATGCCTCCTCCTTGCACAAGAACAAATGATCACAAATCTTTCTACCAGAGACTTCAAAGCATGGTCCCAGAAAGACACAAAAAGGTTATGGGATGCTGTTTCTTGATCCCAGTACTGGTACTGTGAAGACACAGCAACCCGAATATGTACACTGTTTTGTATATTATAATTCAATCAAAGTTTATTCAAAACAAAATAGGTCCTCCTCCTAGCCTAGAGCAAGTAGATTAAGGTAAGGGGGTGTGAAAGCTTTTTTGAAGCAGTCTACTTTAGGGGAATGGGCTTTGGAGACAGATCCACGATCGGAACCAAGTCTGTCAATACTTGGCTGTTTTCAGAAACGTGACCATGGATAGTTCCTAATAGCTAGCTAAGCAGCAGGCCATCCTCACAGTAACAGTTCAGTGTGCGATCAAGGAGTAACACACCTACCCTAAGGCCATCTAAACTCATCTGATAAGCTCAGTGCTAAGGAAATTTGTCAATATATACAAATTCAGACATATAGGGTAGAAAACACTGGTAGTTAGGTAGATCCACTGAGTGCTCTTTTATGTGCCAAGCGTTATTCTATGTGTTTCATTTAACCATAGGAAGTAGGCAGTAGTAATATCTTCTCTTAACAGATGAGGAGAATGAAGCACAGGAAGGTTAATGAACTAGCCCAAGGTATACGGTTTGTCAGTGGCAGAGTCAGGCCTTAAATCCAGGCATCCTTGCTCACGAGCGGGCCCACCCTGCTTGTCCTCATACCACGTCTGCGCCTGACCACTGGGACAGATCTGGGAAGGAGCAAAGGAGGAGGCAATTGGATATCACTGGCTGATAAGTCAAATTCTTTCTTCTACATCTCATATTCTGTGCCACCTAAAATGTTTAGATTCTCACTAATTCGGTCCTCTGAGGACAAGGCCCAAGTCATGTGCTTTGTGAGTGACTAAGTATCTTGTCGGACACCTTGCCATGAACCCTGCCCTACTCACTCACCCCTGTAAACAATCCCTGTGCAGAAGCCGGGCGCACCAGCCCCCACCGCCTCCCCAGGATTCTGCTCTGCCCTCTACTGCCCGTCCAGCACTTCAGCTAGGGACAGACTCCTAGCAGAGTGATATATATATATATATTTTAAAATCCATACGAAGTTAGCTTAAACATACAATAAAAATAAATCAGTATTATTGTTTTGACTTAAAATGTGGAACTACCTGGGAAATAATTTAACTTTCAGATCCAGATCAAAGTTACGTGGAAATTCAGGAAGATGTGCAGTTCCTAATTATAATCTAGATGATTTTCTACTCCCATGTCTCCATACTTTAAAAAGCAAAGCATTTGGCACCCAGAGCACAGAGAAAAGGCACCCAGTTACTCAAAGAATCAGTGAATGAGTGGCACATCTTCATAAAATCTGTGAAACATAGAAAATTCTTATGTTAAATAAAAAGAACGGGATAAAAATTGCATATGCGGTTTGATAACAAGTATGCTTTTAAAAACTAAATGTCGAAAAAGGAAATATCGGAAAACAGAAAAAAGAAAGCGTAGAAAAACAATATCAGAATGCTTTTGAGTAGCCACGATCAGGATGCTTTTTAAAAATTCTTTTATATTTTTGAATTTTCTAATAATAGGCACGTATTATTTACAAACAATGGGTAAAACTTTTTTTAAAAAATTATTGCCATTAATGGTCACTTGATTTCCTTAATCTGTAATAATTCTGCAAGCTTTATTTCAAGAGAATTGTCAGACGCAAAACAATCTCTGACAGCTGAAAGGAAAAGCAAAGCACTCACCCTGGAAGGGTGCAATTCGACTCACACTATTTTTCCTTCAACATAATTGCTATCATTAATATTTATAAAAACCAGCAAAAGTATATAGCCGTAGCCATTACCCTCTTAAAGTATCTTAAACAAAGCTTCACAATTTCCCTTTATTTGGAAACTTTGTTTAGTACCAAGCAGCAATGCAATATACATAACAATGAGAGGAATTTTTGTAGTACACATATTATACGTTTTTTTGAAAAAGTGCTACTGAAAGGCTATCTGACCAGGTACCAGCATCCAGACAATACAGAGATAAGGAAAAGAAAGTGAAGGCTCCAGGAAATCCCCAACCTGATAAACTAAACAGCGGCCCAGAAGAGCTACAATAAAGCTGTGTTTGTAACTATTTCATATCTAAACGTTAACACCAAAAAGAGGGGGCCAGGTCAGGCCGGCAGTGTAACTCTCTGCCCAAAAGAAAAGGCACTGCGTATCTATTTGTCTCGGTAAAATGATTCAACCTTCCTAGAATCAGGGAGATAACTGGCAATTTGGACAAAGACTTTCATGACTTTTTTGTTTAAAGTTCCAATATCATAACTCAATCTACAACCTATTTTCCTTATGAATGATTTTTACAACCCATCCCCATGATTAAATTATAATCATAAAATCATTAATTCCCCTGAAATTAAGAGCAGCTATGGGGTTATTTTTAAGACGGCCAAAAGTTAGAAACACATCAGCAACAAAATATTACATAACTTTTAAAGTTTAACTTTAATTTCCAGCCAGGTTGTCACTAGCATTTGGACCTATGAAAGGTATCGGTAGTCCAGAGCTGCTTAAGAAGTTGGAAGCTGAGCTACTGGGTTGGGGCCATCATCTCGGTAATCATTCACAGATCTCTCATTCTCTGCAAATCATGTGATCAGGACACCGTGTTATCAAGGAAGGTAGAAGGTGACTGGAAGAGTTCTTGCAGAAATTCTTATTTAACACATTTGCTTACTCTACCTACGTCACAGAAAACTGCTCTACGGTAGTGCCACTTTTCAGTGCTCCCAATCTCCACATCAGAACTAAAATTATTTAATTCATGAGATGCGTGTCTGAAAACTACCTAGCAGACAATTCTTGGCTATCTCCAGCTCCCTTCGATTTGGATGTGCAGCTATAACATAATGAAATCTTCTGTTAATGCTTTGGAACTTTCCGTTGCTGATGCCTGGATTCCTCAGCAGGCAATGCAGAACTGTACAAAGTCCAGTCCCCTAAAATGCTGTCAGTATTGAGAAGCAGCAGCTCACATGCCCAAAACTACTACTGACAATTTAGCCACCTCATCAGCATGAAGGTAAAACCTTCTCATCATTCTGTACCTTCTCATATGCCTTGCACTAACCAACTACACACCTATGTCCCACACTAGACTGGTCTCTGTTTTCCGGGAGAGGAATGTTTTTGTGAAAAGGCTTCTCTCTCACATTTACAACATTTTTAAGCATTTATAATTTTTAACATTTGTAACATTGAGATACAACTATTTATCTCACAGAGGAATAAAAAATTCATTCAGGCTACTGTAAATGGCATCATACAAATACATATTATTATTGCCATTAGGGTAATTCTGGAATTACTAAGAGTTATTCATTAATCTGTGTTATAATTACATAAGCCACCAAATAGGATTAAACAAAACAAAGAACATCTGACATTCTTCCAGTTTATAAAGGCATTTCATTGCTTTTGTAGAATAATTTATGAACTCGCTTTTAAAATGTGCTATCTAAAGACTTCAAACTCCACTCATTTCATCTTTTCAAACATTTCATATGCCAGACCCTGTTCAGGATGCTGATGATACATGAACCAAACCCCTGCCACCTTTATGAAGTTTACATGATAGTGGGAGAAGAAAATCAATAATTCAGAAAAATATTCAGTGTGCCAAAACAAATGGTGAGTGCTATTGCAGAAGATGAAGCAGGGGAAGGGTAAGCAATAGGGAATATTCAGTGGGAGGGAAACTTACCTAATTATCCATCTCTTATATGGAGAGTAAAGATTTGGATTAAGAAAAAATCTAGAAGGGCCAGGTGCGGTAGCTCACACCTGTAATCCCAGCACTTTGGGAGGCCGAAGTGGAAGGATCACTTGAGTTTAAAAGTTTGAGACCTGCCTAGGCAACATAGCAAGACCCTGTCTCTATAAGAAATTTAAAAGTAATCAAGCATGGTGCTGCATGCATGTCATGCTAACTACTCAAGAGGCTGGGGTGGGAGGATCACTTGAGCCCAGGAATTTGAGGCTGTGGTGAGCTATGACCACACCATTGCACTTCGGCTCGAGTAACAGGGCAAGACCCTGTCTCTGAAAAACAACAACAACAACAAAAACTTAAACAAAAACAAAAAACCCTAGAAGCTTTGGTCTTTTAAAGGCTGTCAGTGTAAACAGTTGTAAACAGGATAAAGAAGAAAATTAAATTAGTGTGTCAACAGTCTCAAAGCAGATGTGGTGATGGAGTAACAGGTCTCCCAAGGTGTGGGAGAAGGTCTTGCCAGAAGGCCCTCTCTTCTCTCAACACTAGTGACACGAAGGCTGGGCAAGAAGTTTTCTCTGGAGCCCATGGCACTCCTGGCTCCCTCTTAACCCCTGCCAGTGGAGAGACTGTAGCTTCCATCACAAACTCCACTGCTACCACCCTAAACCAAGCCTGGTGGATTTGGGGTTTTGTTTTGTTTTGTTTTGTTTTGAGATAGGGTCTTGCTCTGTCACCCAGGCTAGAGTGCAGTGGCAAGATCATGCCTCACTGCAGCCTCAACCTCTAGGCTCAAACAATCCTCCCACCTCAGCCTCCTGAGTAGCTGGGACTACAGGCAAGCGCCACCATACCTGGCTAATGTTTGTGTTTTTTGTAGAGACGGGGTTCTACCATGTTGCCCAGATTAGTCTCAAACTCCTGGGCTCAAGCAATCTGCCCGCCTGGGCCTCCCAAAGCACTGAGATTATAGGTGTGAGCCACCATGCCCAGCAAAGTCCAGTGTTTTGCCAGGACTACCGTAATAGCCTTCGTACTGGTATCCCACTCATTCTTGACCTGCTACAAATCCATTCAATGGAAGTCAATGTATATAACAGAATAACAAAGTTAATGAGCGTTATTAAAGGAAATCTATGTAGAGATTAAGTTAGTGACAGTTCTCCTTCGGTTTTGGTTTGACAGGAAAAAATAGTGATACCTACCCAAAATATAGCTAAAATTAAAGGTTTCCCATGCAATACATTTATTGCTGGTAAATTAAGTGAGAAAGACTCTTAAAGTGCTCTAAGAGTTCTGATAGCCACAACGACTAAGAAAGCTGCTTGGGAGTTGACAGAAATCAATTTAGGAGAAGAAAAAGCTAGGAATGAAAGACTGGGAAAGGATACCCAGCTCTGAATCAGCAGACTCTCATTTCTCTGAGTCAGTTCCTCATGATCAGGCTGAGTACGAGGAACTCAGGAGATGCCAGCCATCAGTGCATAGTCACCGTCAGCAGGGTCCCTGCTGAGAGAGGGTGTCATACCAGGGAATAGAACCTTCGATGAGAAGGCAAGAGCTAAGTCTAGTTCTGGCCTAGTCATCCACTACCCATGTGACTTTGGGGAAAGACACTAGACTCTCTGGGCCTCAGTTTCCTTAACCATAAATAGACAAGAATTGTTGGAGATGTTAAATGTGAGCATTTGAAAGTCCCTTTGAAAAACCATAAAACTCTAGACAAATGCGATGTGTTAATTTTTATATACACAAGCCCAAAAGTACTCACTGTCCTATTTGAGTTGCTAAGCTCATAGATGATTGCATGGTGTTTATACAATATGAAGCCAAGGTAAGTAACTCTGGCCACAATGATACCTGGCAAATAATGATTTTACCCAAGAAGGTCAATCACCTCCCCACCCTATCTTCCCTCCCCCAAAAGCATAGCCAATTCTCTGGAAGCTCCAGGCAATTAAACACTCTGAGATAGACTCATCACAAAGTTCCTTGGG
This sequence comes from Macaca nemestrina, assembly GCF_043159975.1. Classification (NCBI taxonomy): domain Eukaryota; kingdom Metazoa; phylum Chordata; class Mammalia; order Primates; family Cercopithecidae; genus Macaca; species Macaca nemestrina. Next base: position 30,898,032 of record NC_092127.1, read on the forward strand.
AACAATAAGGTCTAGAACAAATTAGCGCAACAGTTAGAAAATTATACCTGTGAAACAATTATCTTTCAAATTAATATAAGGTATTCTCTCTTCCACTCATAAATCCCCTTTCAACCCCCCACATATCCTCAGTCACATCAATTTCCCCTTCTAAAGTACCCCTCATTTAACTTTACAAGCTGAATCCTCTAAGTTCTTTTAGGACCCAAACCAAGGGCCATCTGTTCTATAAAAACTTCCCACATGGTCCCTTCCTGAAAACGTTTCAATATTTGATATAGGAAGACAGAATGGACTCTATAAATAACGCCTCTGAAGGATCCTCTACCTTTCTTGTAGCTCAGAAACCTCCCCAACTACAACCATGGTTCAACTTTCCCCTTGGCTATACCTTGGAACAACAGTCACTGTGTCTACACATTGCCACCAACCACGGTTTAGGGCAGTGGTCCCCAACCTTTTTTGGGACCAGGGACTGGCTTCATGGAAGACAATTTTTCCGTGGACTGGGGGTGGGGGATGGTTTCGGGATGAAACTGTTGCACCTCAGGTCATCAGGCATTAGATTCTCATAAGGAGCACGCAACCTAGATCACCTGCATGCGCCGTTCACGATAGGGTTTGTGTTCCTGTGAGAATCTAATGCCACTGCTGATCTGACAGGAGGCTGAGCTCAGGCGGTAACATCAGCGATGGGGATCAGCTGTAAATACAGATGAAACTTCGCTGGCTTGCCTGCTGCTCTGTGTGGCTGGTCTTTGGCTTAGGAGCTGGGGACCCTGGTTTAGGGAAGAATACCTGCAAGCCATGCACAATTCCCATAACAGAACATGTGTGGAAGTGGTGTTTCCTCAAGGTAACTTTGGATCTGCGATCTTTAATAAATAATTTTCAAAGTTTAGTGCTTTAGCTGCTATTAAAAAGGTATTAATCGCTCCTTACATCTCATCAGATACATCAGAATGTAGATGCCAGTTAGGAATTCCTGAGCCAGATGATGAACTTCGAGGACATGGACCACACCTTTAATTTCTTTTGTGTTTTGCTCATGCAGTTAATACTAACACTGAGCAGAGATCAGGCAGTTAGTAAGTGGTTCTTAAACTAGCTCCTTTTAAATGAACCTCTTTTCTACCATATTTACTAAGGCTGCCTCGCAAATAGCTGTTCACCTAAGTTCTGAAAATAGTCACTCTCTCAGGGACAACAAAACCTCATTATACCACGGCTCGATGTGACATAGATTCAAAAGCTCCTTTGAGAAAGAACTGCACATTTAAAAATATGACTGCATTTGATTCGTCCAAAATCCAAGCTAATGCTAACCCTGATACCAATTCTTAAAGGGATTCAGTTATATTCCATCCAGTAGAACTGACATAAATGTTGACTTCATTTTATTTATTACAGAAGAATTTCCCAGGAAAATGAATAAACTTCTGTTAGCAGAAGGGTGTTTAGTACTTATGACAATAATCCTTTTATTTATAAGGGATACATTCAGGTATACTAACAACTTCGAGAGGATTAATGTAACTGGACCCAAGACTTTTCTTTAGAAGTATATCATTTAATACAGTCATTTTCAAATTATTCCATGGAAATCCAAAAAATCACTCAAAGAGACAGTGCTGTTCAACAGAAAGATAATATAAGCCTCAAATATAATTTTAAATGTTCTAGTACCCATATTTAAAAACTGCAATAAGAAACACGTGAGGTGCTCGCTTTGGCAGCACATGTACTAAAATTGGAACGATACAGAGAAGATTAGCAGGGCCCCTGCACAAGTATGACATGCAAATTCATGAAGTGTTCCATATTTTTTAAATACCTAGGTGATGGGTTGATAGGTACAGTAAACCACCATGGCACACGTTTACCTATGTAACAAACCTGCACTCCCTGCATATGTGCCCTAGAACTTAAAAAAGATAAAAAGAAAAACACATGTGAGGCCTGGATGCGGTGGCTCACACCTGTGATCCCAGTACTTTGGGAGGCTGAGGCTCCCTTGGGAGGATCACTTGAGTTCAGGAGTTCAAGACCAGCCTGGGCAATATAGGGAGACCCTCTGTCTATAAAAACAAATTTTTTTTTTTTTAATTAGCCTGGCATGGTGGCACACTTGTAGTCCCAGCTGCTTGGGAGGCTGAGGCAGGAGGACTGCTTGAGCCCAGGAGGTCAAGGCTGCAGTGAGCCATGATCACACCACTGCACTCCACCCTGGGCCACAAAGCAGGACCCACAAACAAAAAACAAGTGAAATTAATTTTAGTATTTTTGCTTAAACCAACATATACAAAATCTTAATTCAACATATCAATATTAAAAATTAACTTTCTCACAGAATATTTCACATTCCTTATTTCATTCTAGGTCTTCAAAATCCAATGTGAATTTTATACTTAGAGAATGTCTCAGTTCTGGCTAGCCACATTTCAAGGGCTGACTAGACATGTGGCTGGTGTTTACTGAACTGGGCAGCACAGTTCTAGACAACTCTTCACATAAATCACAATAGTAGGGCACAAGTATGATTTGCCTCTGTTCCATTTACAAACCCCACCACAGCAACCAATAGAAGGGGTATGAAATCTAACCCAGTGGCCAGTAGGAAAGCTTGGAAGGCTGGAATCTGAGTGTCCAGAATTGTCAGTGAAACTTCAAAGACAGTTAGGAGGAAGTTGACCTAGTTCCACAACCCCCCCATGCAAACAGAACTGAGAGGAATCATTACCTCTATTTATCAAACCATAAGTAAGCTCATTCGCCAACCTTAAATGTCATAATAATGAAAATCACATGATAAGGGAACTGAAAACTGAAGAATTATGAGATAATAAAGACAACTCTGGAAGTATAACATCCATCAAACTCTGTAGAACAAAAAGCATCTTACAGCAATTAGTCAAACTGGAGCAACTCTTGACTATTCACTCCTGTCCTCCCCTCGTCTCCCTAAACCTAATCAGTAAACAAATCTTGATTCTTTCTCTGCATCTTTCCACAGTAAAATGCTGTGGGTCCTGTAACTGGAAAAAGTACACTGTATTCTGTGTAGTAAAGAACGTGCCACTCATGTGATACTTTGCATAGGCCTCTTTATACCTGCTTTTACATCTGGACATGTAGCATTCCTAGATCATGTCTCAGGGTTCTTGGAATTTCTGGAAATTTGCGCAGACAGCTGCACCTTGTCGGCACACTCCAATTGTCTTTATCAGCACTCTGGGTCCTCTGACCTAAGTATCCCTATACCACCCCCTAGAGCTCAAAGTTCCCATGAAGGGTCTATCCAAAACCAAATGTGTTCTTCTCTGCCTTGATTGCCCTCATTTCTACCTTCCCCCATTTTCCAGCAAGACTTTGACTATACCCTCTGATCCTTGCACCTGTAATTATTCCCTGCAGGCCTGCCCTCTGACTTCATACAATCTTCCAGTCTCTTGATAACTTCCTTTATCAAACCCATCCTGACTTCACCTCTTGATCTTTCAAAGCCAATAAGTCATCACTTTGATTCCCTACCTCATTCTATCCTTCAACTGGACTGGCCTCCAAAACTCATCCTAGGGTGAAGCCACCCTTTTACCTTCTCCATTCTAAGGCTGCAGAGTGCTGCAGAGTGCTTCCACTGTGCAGTCCATTCTCATTCTGTGAAGCAGTTATGTTCTATAAAGTCACCATGACCACTGAATTGGTGAATACTGAACCACTGCTTCTAGGGGGAAATAAAGGGTTAGGTTCCTGAAAGCCTCTGATTACAACATTTTCATCAACAGATTAATACATACCTTGGTTTGTAGTGTATATGTGTTTCTGTTAAAGATACCCTATTTAATGTACATTGTTGCTTCATTAACACTGAACTCATAGCCAACAGCACTATTACCTCATGCCTGAACAAAGCTTACCTAAATATACTGTCTCTGTAAGGCACATCACAGCTTCTTACAGTAGGACCACTAGACAGCACTTCAGCACTATAAACAGGGACTAAACAGTGACATTACCAAGACGAAGCAAAAAAACAAAAAAATAAATAAAAAGCACTAAATTCACTGTGAAAAGGACACTTGTTTATAGCAGAAGAGCTGATACAGGATGGCAGAGGGTTACCCTGTTTGACTTCAGCTGGGAACATGCATGTAAAGTGACTCAACTATTTTGTCACTCTGCATATGTCCATGAGTGACCATGAAAGTGCTGAGTATTGATTTTGTGGTTACAAATTTTGGTAGGTAGGTGAATTTACTAATAAGGAATCTGCAAATAATGAGGACTGTACTTAGTACCTGATGTGTGTGGGTGTGTGTTGAGACAGAGTCTTGCTCTGTCTCCCAGGCTAGAGTGCAGTGGTGCAATCATGGCTCACTGTAGCTTCGACCTCCTAGGCTAAAGCAATCCTCCTGCCTCAGCTTCCCAAGTAGCTGGGACTACAGATATACACCACCATGCCTGGCTAATTTCTCCAGATCTCCATTCTCTGGATCTCATTGTCTGTTATCCCCTAAGGACAGTGTTCCTGATATCAGCTGCCCCTACCACCATGTTTTACCTATTTTGAAGCCTTCTGTACATGTCACGCTTGCACTCGAGATTCCTGATGTACATAACCCTCAGACTGCAGAATGCCAAATGTAGAGAACACACAGGAAATGAAGCACTGGGTCATTACTGATAGTCTTATCGGACCATCTGGGCAGGGAGGGATTACCCTCTGTTTTGGCATTCCGAAATAGAATTTCTTGCACGTTAACAGTAGCTGGTTGTAACTGGCAAAATTTCTAGTATTACAAACATACCAACATGAAAACTCTCTTAGGATTCTCAGTGCAGGCTGGGCACAGTGGCTCACGCCTGTAATCCCAGCACTTTGGGAGGCTGAGGCAGGTGGATCACTTGAGGTCAGGAGTTCGAGACCAGCCTGGCCAACATGGAAATACCCTGTCTCTACTAAAAATACAAAAATTAGCCCTGGGCCTGGTGGCAGTTGCCTGTAATCCCAGCTACTCGGGAGGCTGAGGCAGGAGAATCACTTGAACCTGGGAGGTGGAGGTTGCAGTGAGCCGAGATCATGCCATTGCACTCCAGTCTGTCTCAAAAAAAAAAAAAAAAAAGATTCTCAGTGCAGAAGGAACATCTAAAGACTAGAGTGTCTGTAGGCACTAAAAATAAAAATGAAGTTATAGAGGGGATTGGAAGCAATACTGCCTGAGAGAGATGAGCGAGAAATCACAAATTCCCATCATAAAATTCCACCTTCTCATTTATTGCTACCCCCTCCTCCACCTACCTTGTTACCCTCACCCCTCTCTCTCCATTCCATTACATTAGGTTAGGTTTTCCGAAAACTGTTTAATTCTAATCATGATAACCTGGTGTTTATTTTTGGAAAATCACCTGCAAACAAGATGGAAAGACAAGAATTTTGAAATTATGAGCACAAATATAAAAACAACTTTAAAATGTGTATTTAGCATCTAACTCTCCAAATAAAAAGATACAAATCCAAGAAAGTGCTAAGTGAAAAAAAAAAAAAAAAGAAAATTAAAGGTATCTACTACTAAGCTTAGACACCTAAATCATCTAACAAACCTTTATTGAGCACTTTAATAATTTATTTTATTTCACATTTTATTTTAGAGACAGCGTCTCACCATGTCACCCAGGCTGGAGTGCAGTGGTGCAATCATAGATCACTGCAGCTCGGAACTCCTGGGATCACGTGGTCCTCCCACCTCAGCCTCCTTAGTAGCTAGAATTACAAGCACGCATCACCATGCCCGACTGATTTTTAAAATTTTTTGGAGAGATGGAATCTCATTATGTAGCTGGTCCCAAACTCCTGGCCTCAAATGATCCTCCTGCCTCGCCTCCCAAAATGCTGGGATTATAGGCGTGAGCCACCATGCCCAGCCTACAGAGCCCTTTTGTAAGATCTCCTTGTGCCCACTTTTTGAGGTTGAGTATCCCTTATCCGAACCAAAATATTTATTAGAATAATGGCTATAAGTTAACCTGGTTTTTATAGAATGGCCAGGATTTATTAATAGGATATTAACAGGATCCTACAGTTTATTATAGGATTCATTAATATATTAACAAATATTCCAAAATCTGAAAAAACTCCAAATCCCTCAAGGGATCAGAAGTGTTTTGGATTTGGTGTTTTTTCAGATTTTGGAATATTTATATATACATTATGAGATATCTTGGGGATAGGACTCAGGTCTCAACATGAAATTCACTTGTGTTTCTTTCATATATACCTTATATATACACAGCAGGAAGGTTATTTTATATAATATTTTTAATAATTTTGCATATGAAGCAAAGTTTTGATTGTGTTGGGACTATGACGCATAAGGTCAGGTGTGGAATTTCCCACTTGATGTGTCATGTCAATGCTCAAAAGTTACGCCCTAGTATCACTCTTGTACTACTCCCAATCTTTAATGGCTTTAAACAAAAGAATCACAGCAGTACAGCAAACCTCTCTCCCCTTTTCCCTTGGGTAAGGCATTGTTTCACCTAGAACACATCCACCACTGCCAGGACTTAATCAGGCCACCACAACGCCTGGAGTTGGAAAAAAATGGACTCTCATTGCTTTTAGTCAGAAACTACTCTGATTTTGGAGCAGTTCAGATTTTTGGATTAGGAATACCTAATCTGTACTGTCAGCTCCTGTTACACATGTGGTAACACAGGAATAGGGAGCAAACCTCCATGAACTGAACTCCTCAAAGGCAGGGTGCTACCTTATTCATTCTTGTACCGTAACAACGCTTTGTACCTAGAATATGGAAACTGTCAACAGATGCTTTTGAATGAACATTTACTATTGAGGATCCTGTAAATTCATTTGTAAGTTTACTTTTAGAGCTCAGAGCACATATCAGAAACATCATTATAAAGGGCAGTCAGAGTACCTGGCCATCCTATAAAAACCAGGTTAACTTATAGCCATTATTCTAATAAATAAATGAACTGTCCTTTATAACACAGTATCTTAGGTATGAAAAAAATGCATTCTGAATAGTAAAAGCCTGTGATTTCACATACACACACACTGCTTTCAGAGGCTCTGAGGTTGGTGAAGAAGAGTTCAGCTGTGAAAGTAGCTTGGGATCAGATGATCTCTGTGTTTCACTACCGCCCCATGAAAATCTGACTGATTCTGGTGTTTTAGACATGAAGTCCTTGCCCATTCCTATATCCTGAATGGTATTGTCTAGGTTTTCTTCCAGGGTTTTTATGGTTTTAGGTCTAACATTTAAGTCTCGAATCCATCTTGAATTAATTTTTGTATAAAGTGTAAGGAAGAAGCAATGGCAACAAAAGCCAAAACTGACAAATGGGATCTAATTAAACTAAAGAGCTTCTGCACAGCAAAAGAAACTACCATCCGAGTGAACAGGCAACCTACAGAATGGGAGAACATTTCTGCAATCTACTCATCTGACAAAGGGCTAATATCCAGAACCTACAAAGAACTCAAACAAATTTACAAGAAAAAAACAAACAACCCCATCAAAAAGTAGGCGAAGGATATGAACAGACACTTCTCAAAAGAAGACATTTATGTAGCCAACAGACACATGAAAAAATGCTCATCATCATTTGCCATCAGAGAAATGCAAATCAAAACCACAATGAGATACCATCTCACACCAGTTAGAATGGCGGTCATTTAAAAGTCAGGAAACAACAGGTGCTGGAGAGGATGTGGAGAAATAGGAACACTTTTACACTGTTGGTGGGACTGTAAACTAGTTCAACCATTGTGGAAGACAGTGTGGTGATTCCTCAAGGATCTAGAACTAGAAATACCATTTTACCCAGCCATCCCATTACTGGGTATATACCCAAAGGATTATAAATCATGCTGCTATAAAGACACATGCACACGTATGTTTATTGTGGCACTATTCACAATAGCAAAGACTTGGAATCAACCCAAATGTCCATCAATGACAGACTGAATTAAGAAAATGTGGCCCATATGCACCATGGAATACTGTGCAGCCATAAAAAAGGATGAGTTCATGTCCTTTGTAGGGACATGGATGCAGCTGGAAACCATCATTCTCAGCAAACTATCACAAGAACAGAAAACCAAACACCGCATGTTCTCACTCATAGGTGGGAATTGAACAATGAGAACACTTGGACACAGGAAGGGGAACATCACACACTGGGGCCTATTGTGGGGTGTGGAGGGGGGAGGGATAGCATTAGGAGATATACCTAGTGTAAATGATGAGTTAATGGGTGCAGCACACCAACATGGCACATGTATACATGTGTAACAAACCTGCAAGTTGTGCACATGTACCCTAGAACTTAAAGTATAATAAACAAATAATAAAAATAAAAATAACTTAAAAAAAAAGAAAATCTGACTGATTCTATAGCAATTATTCCCTAGTATCACTCTTGTATTACCCTCCAAACCAAACCTTTAATGACTTTAAACAAAAAAATCACAGCAGTACAGCAAACTCCTTCTCCCCCTTTTCCTTTAGGTAAGGCATTATTTCACCTAGAACACATCCACCACCACCAGGACCTAACTGGGTCACAACCCCCGGAGTTGGAAAAAAATGGACTATCATTACTTTTAGTCAGAAAATATCCTGCTCTCGCATAAGCTTTTCCTTTTACATTGTTTTTACTCTTGTCTAAAAATGAAGCATGGAAGGTAAGGAGTCAAGTGGCTTCCACTGCTCCATTATGGCCACAGCACAACTGATGATCAACAAAACGAACTGCCAGGAAATCCTGTGAGCCTGCCTTTAGAGGGCTGGGGAGCAGGGAGGCTATAGCAGTTATTAGATTAAATCCAGACTTGCGGTCAATGTTAACCTGCAAGTTCCTTGTGAGTCTAGCCTTTTCTATGTGGAACCTACTTTAATTTTTTCTTAAAGAATACAGCAACTTTTCAAGAGGCCTGTCCATATGTATGGCCTCTTCTCCCAAAGGGGACAAACAGCATGAAGCAATCATGTGTTACAACTCCAGAAGCTGCTATAAAGCAACCTAGGCTCAACTTTCCTATTAGTTCTCTTCTCCTAAAATTACTCATCAAAAACCCCAAATAAAAGGCAAAAAGATCATTACAAAAAGAAAGAAAAGCGGAGGTTAAACACGTAAGATGATAGCATGAGCTAAGTGGGGCTTTGCTTATTGATTTATTCAGACATTTGTCTTGTGCCTATACGTGCCAAGCGCTTACATTGCAAAGCAAAATCAGAGTTGGCATGGTCACCCCTGTCCTCAGAGGTGAGTAGTAAGTCATGCACGGGCAATTACACTCCAGAGGGACAGAGTGCTCAGTGCAATGAGTCTGTGAAAGAGCACATTATCAGCAAAGGCTTCCAGGAATCAGAGTACTTACTATGCACCCAGCACAGTCCTAACTGCAAGAACCACCCACTTAAATCTCATACCACCACCATGAGGTGGTTACTATTATTTCCAACATACCAAAGAGAAAACGGCAGCATAGCACGGCATGGTTAAGCAACTTGTTCGCGACCATACAGCTATTAAGTGATAGTGTGTGGATTCGAAACCGGAAGTCCGATTCCAAGCCCACTCCCGCTCTTAATCACCACACTAGTTAGGAATGAGTTAGGTTAAAGAAGGAAGGGAGGAGCCAAGTTCCAAACAAAGAAGTCCTCATAAAAAGAAAACTCAAAATTGTTTGAGGAACTGAGACAAATTCGCTTTGACTGGACTTAAGAGTATGAGGGGAAGAGCAAAGAGAAATGAGGCAGGGCCGCCACACGAAAGAGGCTGGACTTGATTTTCAGAGTTACTAGTCTATGTCTCAGCCCCTCAGTGCCAGAAAGAAGAAAAGTCTAATGAAAATAAAAAAGTCCAACATACAAGAGAATATAGTTGGGTAAGAATTAAAAAGCATAAAAATGTATTTTAGCTACAAATTCATAACAGTTTTTTAACCACACAACAAGGGAACTTGCCATACTCATAGGACTAAAAATTGGCTCAGGTGTGATGCAGGAATCAAAAGGTCTGCGTCCCACATCTTGGCCTATCCGCACGGGTAGCTAGCTCTGTAGCCTTGGCGAGTGAGCCTTTTCCTATTCTATAAAATAAACATAACTGCTTTGGAAAATAAAACTCATGTAAATATCAAGTTTACAGTTAAGTTCCTTTTATCATTTATACTTTGAAATACTGGTCTTTGGCACAGAGCAGCACATTTAACCAGTACACACCTCTCTTCCACCACAATTTTTAGAAAAGGAAACTATGGGAAAAACTGGTTTGTACAACATGTAATTCCCAACTTCGGCATCCTAAACCTCCAAAACGCATAGCTCATTTCTGCTTTGAAATCCCCACCACATTTTATTGGCTAAACAAATCTTTGTGTTTGCCAAGGAAAAGAAATGATTCCATTAAAAAGATCTCTGGTTAACTGCACGCAGGGGGGCTGAAAACACTCTGAACTTTCTCAACAGCAGCTAAATCCAAGTTCCTCCCCTCCTAGACTTTGGGAGATGGATCGGCTACCTAAAGTCATGGATCCTTCTGTCCCAAGTGTAAAATTCAAAAACCACAGACTTAGAGATTAAAATTAAACAAAAGCTGAGACCCCCAAAAGCAAGACAGACTCTGAAGATAATCTCTCCCACCGCTGTTTCCTATCCCCACCCCTGCTAAGAAATTATTTCATCTTAGTCAATTAAAGTGGCAAAATAAAAGTGTAGCATCATAAAGAGAGAATCACACAAAAAAAAATAAGGAGAAAGAAACCCTAGATAAAAATTGCAGTGCCTTTGATTCTGGTTAATTTGTCACTATTGTTTTTAGAAAATAGGGAACAAAAATTTCACAGAATAAAGAAGCTTGCAAAGACTGACTACAGGCACCTTTTCCCAAACCAAGCTGTTTTTTTGAAAATAAAAATCACCGTCAACTCTCATTACCATATGAGGACAGGCACAATTTATAGGTGAAATAATTATTTTCAAGTCCTGGGTTTGTTCATTTATTTCAGAACTGACATTCACAAAAATGCAAAGGGAAGGAATGAGCTTCTGGCAGCTCCTTGAAGCTGTAATAGCATATGACCCGTGCACTAGTAAATCTAGTTTTGTTTTGTTTTTTTAACTCTGGCCATGAGAAACCAAAGTAAGTATTGTTTTATTCATCTGAATCTCCTGTGCAATTAATGTTTTTACTGTATGAACTGCATTAGTACACAGGTATTTGGTGACTTGTTTTTATGAAGATAAAACAGCATGAAGCCATTAGAATATTTATCTTGGACACAGAATTGGATTAGGTCCAGAAAACAAAAGGACAGATAAGCATTTCTCTAGAAGGAGAAATATAAACACAGCGGTCTTTTCAGCAATGAGTGTGAAGACTGAACTTAACATTTTCATAATTAACCCAGATGACAGACTGGTCATGGATAGGGCCATCCCTATAGATGATGGCACTAATACTTTTTCACCAGCCAAGTCCCAAGTAAAGGGAATAAACAGTAAGACCATTCAAGGTTCTAGGAACAGATAAATGGCAAATGAGTTTCAGTCCAGGCAAAGGTCAGAATTGGTTTAGGCAAAAAAGACCTTCAAACTATTCTTATGACAGACCCTAAACTCTAAGTTTTGTTCCACAGAAAGAATTTATTAAAGAGAGACGTCAGCTGGGAAGAGGGGAGGAACTAAAAAAATGCTGAGTAAATCAGATATGACCTCAGAAACAAAATGATAATTACTTTGCCTTCCTATGTAAAACAGTATATTTTTAATAAAATACCCCACACATTTCTTGGTAGTGAATTTCAAAACTCTAAGCTGGAACTGGTATAGAAAATTAAACAATTTATAGAGGAGAGTCTCTGAAGTTAAAAAAAAAAAAAGAAAAAGAAAAAAGAAAGAACCCTGTTACTGGAAAGAAAAAACTGGAGTAAATACAGTTTAGAAGCACAGGTAGGGTTGGGTGCAGGGCCTCATGCCTGTAATTCCACCACTTTGAGAGGCCAAGATGGGAGGATCGCTTGAGCACAGGAGTTTGAGACCAGCCTGGTGAATATAGCAAGACCTCATCTCTTATTAAATTTAAAATTAAAGAAAGAACAAACCATGGATAGGATAAATATACTTGTTAAATTCTGAAATAATGGAGATGTTCTTAAAACTTCAAATTTGGAGACAAATTTATGTTTAAAAAAAGAGAGGGGCCAGGTGCAGTGGCTCATGCCTGTAATCCCAGCACTTTGGGAGGCCAAGGTGGGCGGATCACGAGGTCAAGAGATCGAGACCATCCTGGCCAACATGGTGAAACCCATCTCTACTAAAAATACAAAAATTAGCTGGGCGTGGTGGCATGTGCCTATAGTCCCATCTACTCAGGAGGCTGAGGTAGCAGAATCTCTTGAATCCGGGAAGCAAGGTTGCAGTGAGCCAAGATCGCGCCACTGCACTCCAGTCTGGCAACAGAGCGAGACTCGGTCTCAAAAAAAAAAAAAAAAAAAAAAAAAAAAAGAGGAACTTTATATACTGGCTAATACATTCACATATTTTTAAGTACTGGTAGTAGCTGAAAACAATGCAGGTTCAAATAAGTGTATTTAAACAAGCGCCTACTAATGTACTGTACTGAGTATTATGCTATACACTACAGGGACATACATACAATGGTGCTCTCAAGGTATAATCTGGTAAAGTATTTGGATAAATTAAAAAAACCACTAGTAGAATGTGGTAACTGCCATATATGAAGAATCAGAGCAGGGATCCCCAACCCCTGGGTCACAGACTGGTACCAGACCATGGCCTGTTAGGAACCGGGCAACAAAGCAGGAGGTGAGTGGTGGGTGAGTAAGCATTACCGCCTGAGCTCCATCTCGTCAGATCAGCGGTGGCATTAGATTCTCACAGGAGTGGGAACCCTATTATGAACGGCACATGCAAGGGATCTAGGCTGCACACTCCTTATGAGAATCTAATGTCTGATGATCTGTCACTATCTCCCATCAACCCCAGATGGGACTGTCTAGTTCCAGGAAAACAGGCTCAGGGCTCCCACTGATTCTACATTTGGTGAGTTGCATAGTTCTTTCATTATTTATTATAATGTTATAATAATAGAAATAAAGCACACAATAAATGTAATGTGCTTGAATCATCCCAAAACCATCCCCCACTCCACTGTCCGTGGAAAAATTGTCTGCCATGAAACTGTTCCCTGATGCCAAAAAAGTTGGGGACCACTGGTTTAAAGGGAGCAGCATGCCCATTTGGGGCAATCAACAAAGATAATCAGAGGTGGCATCTAAACTGAGTTTGGAAGAAGGAACAGAATTTCTACAAAAGTAATTCTGGAGGAGGGAACAGAAAAAGAAAAGTCTTAAAGAGCAAGAGATGAATTTTCTGGGCTCTTTGGCAAATATTGGCTTAATATCTTCTGACAACCACAGCTTCATGAATATCAAAACTTGGAGTGTCCAACTGCACCTTAAATTCAACATGTACAAAACCAATTTCTCCTTGTAACTTTCCTATTTCCACTAATTATGCTACCCACATTATTCGGGCTCAAAACTTGGAAATTACTTTATATATCATGATTTTATTTAATCTTTTTGTTTACAGTGATCTCCCCACCACTTTCACATCCTGTCCAGCTTTCCTCTGAAATGTGACTCATGGACATTCCTCCATTCACACCAGTTAGGGTCCCCAAGAAAGAGAAAGCAATGGAAGACATAATAAACCCTTCATTACTTACAAGCTTTGATGCAAACCTCAGCCTAGGAAGCTGAACTGGTCCAGGCTCTGGAACTGGATGGGACCAGATGGAGAATTCCAGCTGTGAGGATTTTAGGCCACCCAGAGCCTAGAGCAAAGTAGTTCAAATGTCCTCGTCCCCTGCCCTGACAAGGCCACACAGGAATCTCTATTTCACTAATCTGATGGTGAACGGACTCCTGAGAAGGCCAAGCAAAAAAGAAAAAAAAGATCAAGTCTGCTTGCCTCAGTGCTTCAGGCAGAGGTGGTCTAGATTCACATGCCAAATATTTCTAAGATGAAAAGAAAAGTGGAGTCTTTGGAACAGACAGGTAATAAAAGAGATTCACAATACTTTGGAATTTGAAATAAAGAAGAAGAGAGACCCAATTATTGTCTCCTTGAAGGTAACTTGCCCCTCCCCAAATACAAACATCTCTGAGGGAAACCTCTGCAGGGAAAATGATGAGTTGGAGGCCCTGTGCCTTGTACAGAATGATTTCTAAAGTAAATGGAGAGCATAGCACAGGTCTAACACATTATGGCAATGCTTTCACCCCAGGGAAGTTACCTACTGTGGTCTGGTGATTGGACCACAACAATTCTCACCATCAATAGCTAATCTTGACATAATTCTGAAAGGAACTCTCCTCTTAAATAGCATTAAGCATGCTAGCTGAGCATGCTAGCAGGTCACGGAAAGCTCAGGACAACTCTCTCTGCTACTGCTGTGTTAAACACAATATTGACTTTAACAGTCCAAGCCGTAAAACTCAATGCTCTGCTGGAGTAAACTAAAGAGCAGCATGGCACAGTAATCAGCTATAAGATCAAAGTCCAACACAAACTGGACTTGAAGAATGAAGACAAAATGATGAACAAATTAAAGTGTGGATTTGCACCTACTGGAACTAGACTGCTTTTTAACAGCTTTAGCTGGAGTGAGCAGAGGTTGCCTGCTTCCCTTGGCACATTATCTAAACCAGCACCCACATCCTACATACAATTACTGGCAGTATTTAGCACTTTGTAGATAAGATTACTGGACAATTGGGAGCTTTCTCCCCTTAGCTTCTGATACAAATGCCTCTCCCTTTCCCTCCCTTTTTCCAACCCTCTCCCTTTTCTATTTGTAAAAATGTAACAATTGTGAGCAACCGAATTAATAAGAGCCTTCAAACACAAACTCCTTTCCTCGCAGAAAGTCCAGAATTTTAGGATTAGCTGCCATAATTGGCTCCTCATAAGTGTTTGTGAAATGAATCAAAAGAGGCAAGAGAACTGTCAGGAAACTAATTTGAGGAAAAAAAACAAAAAAGAAGCTCCTGATATTAAAGGATACAAAAAGAGATAGTTGTCTATCTGGTAGGTTTACCAAGTACAGATTTTGCCACAGGCTGGAGGGGAAGCTTAAAGGCTGGGAGCATGAAGCTGTCAGCTTGTATGAGTTTTGTTTCTTCCCTTTGAAGATAAGAGAGGTCTGGGATAGGGGAAAGAGAGGGAAGACTGGGGAATACACATACGTTCTATTTGCTGATATCATATATCATATACACTAAAACTGCACTAACTTGCATCTCAGCACCAAAATTTAAGTTAAGGTCCCTGTGTTTAGCAAGCTGCTCCACCAATCCACTACTTAAAACCTCAGTGGCTCCACATTGCCTTCAGAGCAGGAATTCCACCTTTTGGTAAAGACAAGCTACTTGCCATTTCCCTGGAACCTTGAGATCAGCAGAGATGCATTTAATACAGGGAAAGAGCTGGAGGGAAAGACATAATATTTAAGTCTCTAAGAGTTACAAGAGACACTACATATTGAATGTCTAATAGTTGCCAAGCACTGTGCGGTACAATTGATATTATTATCTCTAGTCTTCAGACAAACTTGCAAGAAAGGCAACTTTACAACTGTTTTACATATTAAAAAAACAACAACAAAAAAACCACAAAACTCATTTAGAGAGAATAATGTGCCCCACATTGCAAGTGGGAGAGTCAGGTTTGAATTCAAAAATGTAAATCCAGACTAGGCGCAGTGGCTCCCGCGTGTAATCCCAGCACCTTGCGGAGGCTGAGACGGGCGGATCACTTGAAGCCAGGAGTTCGAGACCAACCTGGCCAACATGCTGAAACCTCATCTCTACCAAAAAACATACAAAAATTAGCCAGGCACGGTGGCATGCGCCTGTAGTCCCAGCTACTCGGGAGGCTGAGGCAGGACAGTCACTTGAACCTGGGAGGTGGGGGTTGCAGTGAGCCGAGATCGCGCCACTGCACTCCAGCCTGGGCGACAGAGTGAGCCTCCATCTCAAAACAAAAACAAAAACAAACAAAAAATGTAAATCTGTAACAAAGGCCCTACTCTAATAAGACTCAAAGTATAGACTGGAGACCCTCCCCATCTACACTTTGGGGTTACCTACATTTAAAATTTAAAATTAATAATGCTTGCAACAACTTGCACAATTCGGTCCAAATGTATCTTGCCTCATAGGAATACTTTGATTTCATAGAGACTGGTCCACTCATTTTTAACTCAGGAACACCTCTAAGATAAAAAGTTTTTCACCTCTCTGAATTCTACCTATTAGCTCTTATCTCCTCCATAGAGCCTCCCTAACTAGCCCAGACTAAAGAGCCCTCCCTCACTCCTTCCTTTCATCTTAATAGGACTTTAGAGACTTGGTCCCGAACCACTGTTTTGTATTATTAATTAGTTTTTCACACGTAATGTATATTATTGCACAATTAACAGTAAGCTCTCTAGAAATAGTACTCAGACTTCATACTTTCTTTTTTCTTTTTTTTTGAGACAGAATCTCACTCTGTTGCTGAGACTGGAGTGCAGTGGCGTGATCTCGGCTCACTGCAACCTCCGCCTCTGGGGTTCAAGCGATTCTCCTGCCTCAGCCTCCTGAGTAGCTGGGACTACAGGTGCATGCCACCACACCCAGCTAATTTTTTGTGTGTTTTTAGTAGAGACAGGGTTTCGCCATGTTGGTCAGGCTGGTCTTGAACTCCTGACCTCAAATGATCTGCCTGCCTCATCCTTCCAGAGTGCTGGGATTACAGGCGTGAGCCACCACGCTCGGCTAGACTTAATACTTTCTTATAAACCTCACAAAATCTACCACTGAATCTCAGTCTTAAGTACTTCAAATATTAATCTGCAGAGAGAGAATACAGATCATGTATTAATAAAGAGCTGACTGATTTCAGTTTGAATTCCCAGGGTCACTAGTTAACCACTCAATTTCAGGCAAGCCTCAAGTGTTCATCCATAATTATGGAAAATTTATAATCTATAAATTGGATAATAAAAATATCTATCATCAAAGAATAACTATGAGACATGTGTGAAATGACTTAAGTAAAAAGCACTTGGTATAGGGAAGCAAATGGTAAAGAATATTATTATTTTTTAAATGCTGGAATGGGCTCCCTTAAAATTCTTGAGAAATAGCTATTCTAAAAGCATTCTAAAAGATTTCAGGGAAGTCACGTACATATGCTACATTTATGTCTTCACTAATTAACAAGGTTTACAACATCTTTATCATCATAAATAAATGGCTATTTGTATTATAACAGAATTCTATATTTTTCCTTTTTTTTTTTTTTTTTTTCTGAGACAGGGTCTCACTCTGTCACCCAGGCTAGAGTACAGTGGTGTGATCATTGCTAAAGCCTCAACCTCTTGGGTTCAAGTGATCCCACCACCTTAGACCCACAAGTAGCTATAACCACAAGCATGTGCCTAGCTAATTTTTTTTAAATTTTTTATTTTGTAGAGATGGGGTCTCCTTTTGTTCCCAGGCTGGTCTCAAACTCCTGGACTCAAGAGATCCTTCCACTTCAGTCTCCCAAAGTACTGGGATTACAAGCATGAGCCACCATGCCTGGCCTCTAATTTTTATTTTTTGCCCACACGTTTTATAGGATATTTCTGGTCAGGCAAGGTGGCTCATGCTTGTAATCCCAGCACTTAGGGAAGCTCAGGTTGGGGGATCACTTGAGCCCTGGAGTTCAAGACTACACTGGGCAACACAGTGAGACTACCCCACTGCTCCCGTCTCTACAAAAAAAAAAAAAAAAAAAAAAGTGGGTATGGTGGTGCATGCCTGTCTGTGGTCCTAGCTACTTGGGAGGCTGAGGTGGGAGGATCACTTAAGCCCGGGAGGTCGAGGCTGCAGTGAACTGTGATTGTACCACTGCATTCCAGCCTGGGTGACAGAGTGAGACTATCTTAAAAAAAAAAAAAAACCCACCACCAACAAAGGATATTTATCCATTTATCCACAATCTCATCACCCCATAATGTCAACTGTTCTTTACTATTTTTCTGTTTTTCTTTCTAGTTCTTGGTCATACATTTGCATATCTTACTAATATATTCATCTTGTAGATACCAACTGGTGTTGGTTGTTTTCATTTAACATAAACATTTTATATTAACACAGTCTTCATAATCATTTAACTATTACATTACTATCCTACAAAGCTGACGTAACAATTTAGATACTTTCCTGCTGTTGGACAATTGTTATGATCCTTTTATTTAACATTATAATGATAATATATAAAGAACATCTTTGTGCACAAAGATTTGTTTTTTAAACATTTTCATGCACAAAAGTTTTTTCTCTTAAGTTACTGAGTCAAAAAAGTATGAGCATTTTTAAGTGTGGAATGCACAGCCAAACTGAGCTGTAAAAGAGTTTAACAATCTGCACACATGTTGAACTAGACAAGTGATCAACAACGACCAAGAATGATCTAGGGTCCAAGTCTCCCCACCACCCTATCACTGCTATTTCTTCAGGGTACTTTAAATCATCCTCACTAAACAGCCACTATCATATGCTGTTGGTAGGCGTATAAACAGGTGCAACCTCTCTGGAGCGCAATTTGGCAGAAATTCCATCCTGGGTTCTTATCCTGGAAATATACTTGAGCTTATGCATAAGAATCTTTCAACCAGGAAGTTCACCATTTCTAACAATAAAGCCTGAAAGTAAATACTCCATCAGTAGAAAACTGGTTAAAATTACAGTAGTCCCCTCTTATCCACAGGGGATACCTTTCAAGACTTCCAGTGGATGCCTAAAACCGTGCTTAATGCCAAACCCTGTATATACTATGCTTTTTCCCATACATACCTATGATAAAGTTTAATTTATAAATTAGGCACAGTAAGAGATTAACAACAATAACTAATAATAAAATAGAACAATTTTAATATACTATAGTCATAGTTACGTGAACGTGATCTCTTTCTCAGGAAATATCTCATCGTACTATAGTCACCCTCCTTCTCCTTGTGATGATGTGAGATGACAAATGCCTACGTGATAAGATGAAGTGACAGTGGAGATTCCATCGTGCTACTCAGAATGGTGTGCAATTCAAAACTTATAAATTGTTTGTTTCTGGAATCTTCTTTCTTCTTTTTTAAATGGTACTGCTCCTTGCAGAGCAAACTCATAGGCAGTGCACCCAGAGTTGGTCCATTTCTTGAATTTTTGACTTAATATTGTCAGACTGAGGTTGACAGCAGAAAGTGAAACCTCAGATAAGGGAAGACTATTGTAGTGTGCTTGGCTGCACACGTAAATTACCCAGGGAGAGTTTCATAAAGACAAACATAAAGCCTCAGCCCAGATCTATTAAATCAAGATCTCTGAGAAGTAGTCTGGGCATTTAAAGCTCTCTAGGTGACTTTAGTGTCTCACCAGACTTGAGAACTACTGGGTTAAGTGTTGTATATGCATTTATTCAAAGGAGTACAAAGCAACTTTTAGCAAAATGATGAACAGTGTAGGTAGCAACTACCATTTTGTCTGAGGGAAAGAATTTTTTTTCTTGTATTTGCATAGAGTATTTCTAAAAGGATACGAAAGAAACTGGTACAGCAATGGTAGCCTTTGGGAAGAGGGATTGGGGTGTGAAGTAAGAGGCTTATATTTCAACATATTTTATATGAACTTTTAACCAGCTATGTTTGAAAATATCTTAAAATCATAACTTCATGTAAAAGCAATTTCTCAGGTACACATGGCACGAAGCAATATATGGCAACCCCACTGTGGGGCCAGTTACCAGCATCCACAGGGTCTTCCATGGAGCCTGCACACTCAGCACCAAGTGGCTACCAGGGGTCCATCTCTGCCCTCTGTGCAGGGCAGGGCCAGTAGTTCTGGCTGCCTCCTTCTTCCCTAGCAACTAACTTACTCAATGTACCATTCTAAAGTAAACAGTCATTGCCTGATATGCTTGGAGAAAATGTTTACTCACGGCTCACCTCCTCACACAGTGTAGGCCACCATTAATATGTTAGTCTGGCACATTCTTTTTAAAGAACATGTCAGATTCACAAATCCATTTCTAAGTTAGTTTCTCAAATGGAAAAATCATACATGGAAAGCAGAGATGATTCCATTTTTTTTTTCCTAAAGTGCTTACTTCATTTAACTTGCAAATATATAGTCTTTGCAGGGTTCAGAATACCAATATTGTTTTCACAATTAAGTGTACTATTATCTTAAATTTGAGAGAACCAATTTGCTCATTTTATTCCATAATGTATTTCAGTTTTACCAAGCCACACAAGAATTCAAATGAATCTAAAAAGTATATAGAGAAGAGTTCTACATCATCAACCCACAGCTAACAATTTCATAGCTTCATAAATATTTAAATCGTTTTTCAGTAGGTCATTTCTGACAGCTGTGGGATTTCATAACTGGATCTCTGATATATTACTTAAGCAAGTGTCTTCTTAAAGGTTTTCTTAGGGAGGTGGGGGTGCAGATCAATCAACTGTTAGAGCACTTTTACCCTATCATTTTGATACCAGAAAAATAATTCACTAATACTGACAAAAAGGAGGAAATTTCTTTGAGCCATCTGTAACAAGATTCATTTTCTAAAATGTCAAAATGCATGCTAGAAACATCAAGAAATATTTCAGAGATCAGATTCTGGAATACTAGAGACTGTTTATGGATTATCAGTGTTCAACACTCTTGAATTCTTTCATTCATTCAACAGGTATTTATTAAACGCCAACTTCCTGCCAAGCACTGCATTAAAAGCAGAGATACAATGACAAGGCTAGGATTTAGAAGAACTCTCACAGCCATGCTGTAACTATCACATGTATGTCTTCCTGTTTCATTCACAGTTATTTCAGATGTATGCTTTAAATTTAAAAGACTTTGTGGCATTGAATTTAAAAGGTATTTTTGTTACTATTTTTTAATCACATTTTATAGAAGAACTTGAGTGAGGATAGCTAATGAAGAACCGAATGATAATATACTTTTCCCCCCATAACCCCAAAGGTTTTGACTATAAGACAAAAAAAGAAAATGTCCAACTTTCCAGGCATATCAGAGAGAGAGTTGGCAGTCTGAAGTATTTATAAGGTGTTAAAGTCAGAATCAACAGGACTGGTGAATTTGCTGCTGCTTCCTAACACATGGTAAATCAACACCTGTTTCATCTCTTGAGGAATGTGCAGGTTAACGTCTAACTTGTCTTCAACTTGTGAAGAGTTGCCATGACAACATGCAACTGTCCTTACTGGGAAACAGGGTAAGGTCCCCACCAGATACGTAGGTTCTCAATTAGTCCCCCTCAGCTTTTGGGGGATGAATTTCTACTGCCTCAGTGCTCACTCTCACTTAGATATCCTGCATGAATTGGTTGTCATTTTCAATTAGACATCAGTACATAACCAAACACCAATCATTTATTTAAAGATATATATCAAATACAGAAATCTCTTATTTATGATTAAAAAGTCTTAGGTGTGGTGATAAAATCATCGTCTAAACCAATATATAAATCTCTTATAGCACTATGATGGACACAAATTCTAGAGTGTAATCTACAAATTAAACAAGTTTACAGGGACAAATAACTAGAAAAATAATTCCTAGAAATGAAGGCACACAGTTCAGGAGAGAGAAATATGATAATCAGGGATCCAGACTCATGCTGATACTAAAATCTTATATAACAGAAAGAGTACTCTGCTATACAACATTTATCCACAACATTATAGTATTAATGGCTACATTTTATTGCGCTTAATATGTTGTATTATTCTGGCACAAACAGAAAGTGCAATAAGGAAAAAAAAATATGTAGCATGATGCATGAGAAGGCACATTGTCCTTTTCAGAAGTCCATTATAAAGGCAGCTGGACAGATTCTGGCTGAACACAAGCGGGGTGCCAGCCCATCTCCTTCCATCCCCATCCCACCCTCCCATTCAAGCACTGGTTACAAAAGTGTCTGTGTGGCCATGAGAAGTGAGTCATGGATGTTCCATTTACAGATGGGGTGGGGTTGAGGGAAATCACTGTTACATGCCCAGTTAGCTGGAAAAGTCCATCCTGTTTTTCCTTTTTTACATAATAATCATTTTTCACAAATCTGAGATAAAGAATGCTTGGTAAGTAGGAACTCACCAAATATTTCAGCACTCTTACATCCAAAGGAAAGACTTACTTTTACAGCCAAGTACATGATCTCATAGTGCAGGCCTAACAATTCACACTAAGCCAAGGGGCTTGTACAATCAGTATAAAACATTTGTTCCTTTTCACCCACACCAAGAAAAACAGTGGCTGGAGAAATAAAGCACATTACCAGTTCCCAAATCAGATTCACCCACCAGGAGTTCATGCTGGCAGCCAAAGTACTTCATGACGGCAAGGACAATCTTTTACAGCTTCCATTTCCAAGGAAACTCAATGGCAAAGTAGCTTCCTTAGGCTGACCTCACAGGCAAACCACAAGAAACACAACCTAAAGCAACAACAAAAACCACTGCTCTTTTTGGAGCTGTATACTCCATGCATTAAAAGACCATGTGCCTCCATCCATCTCTTAGTACCACCTACTAAATCAAATAATAATGCATCATATGACAAATTCACATTTTAGGACTTAAAATTATAACTACATGTTTTAGCTTTTAAAACATCTAATCCAGCCCTCTTATCCACATTCCCTCAAAATCCAAAGGACTGTGTCAGTCTTTTCTAAACGTATTTCAAATAAAGCGTGAGCGGCATGCAGCTCCTAAACTGTACTCTGAGCCCCCACGAAGACCACACTGGGCTCTGCAGCTCAGGTGAAGTAGCGACCCTGTCAAACTACTAAACATTTTGCACATACATATTTCCTATCATTATTGACATCGCCAATTAACTTGGCCTCTGAGGTTTGTAACAAATTTAGGTTTTAAATACATTAAACTTCACAACAAACATATTACTTTTAATAATAGCAGCTAACAGTTTTTTTGATGAAGAAGAAAGATTCTATGAAGAAATGTATTCAAATCAGGTTTCTCCATAAACATTATCCTTACTCTATTACCTCATGGTGTAGAATACGCTAAATGCTATTTAAGTTACTTTAAATAGTTAAATAATCTAACAGTTAAATAATCTAGAATATTTAGGTTTAAAATAATCCAAATCACAAAAGTAACACAAATTCATTAGAGCAAAATCCAAAAATACCAACAAGAATAAAACACAGGGCCGGGCGCGGTGGCTCAAGCCTGTAATCCCAGCACTTTGGGAGGCCAAGACGGGCGGATCACGAGGTCAGGAGATCGAGACGATCCCGGGTAACACAGTGAAACCCCGTCTCTACTAAAAATACAAAAAACTAGCCGGGCGAGGTGGCGGGCGCCTGTAGTCCTAGCTACTCGGGAGGCTGAGGCAGGAGAATGGCGTGAACCCGGGAGGCGGAGCTTGCAGTGAGCTGAGATCCGGCCACTGCACTCCAGCCTGGGTGACAGAGCGAGACTCCGTCTCAAAAAAAAAAAAAAAAAAAAGAATAAAACACAAAACATTAAAATAAAATTTTCACCTACCTCTTGGCAGCCACTGTTATAATATGTTGGTGTAGGGTGTTGCTGGCCTATTCTGCACATGCATAATCGCTCCTATTTTTAAATGTTTTCCACATAAATTTATAACTTGCTTTTACTTTTTAAAATTTATATAAATTTATGGGTATAAGTGTAATTTTGTTACATGCATAGATTGCACAGTGGTGAAGTCAGGCTACTAGAGTTGCTTTTACTTCTATTGAGAACAGTCTTCTGTGTTTCGGTGTCTGTGTATAAAATTATGATTCGGCTGCTATAGAATGTCATCCATTGTGTGACTATATCATTTTGCTTAACTAATTTCCTTTTTTGGCTAAATGCGATTTTATTCTTGATAATAAAAATTTGCAAATAACTTTGAAAAAACAAACACACAGTATTTCTAAGAATCTTTCTGATGCCCCGTCACCTCTACCAGGTTTGAGTGAGTGCCCGCTGAACGTCTTTAAGACCTCTCTGAAAACTTAAGATCTCTGTTTCATGACTGACTGCATCAAGGTTAAAAAACTAATACGCAAGCGAAAACAGTTCACTTCAGCTCTGTCTCAAGTCTCTCATCTACGGAAAGAAAACGGCCTCTGAAAAATGGTTCCATTTTCATAAAGCCTCAACAGGAATAATACTGAACTCCATGACCTAAAAAAAGATGCTTGGTAATACTTAAAATCATTTTGTATTGCATGTTATTCTTTTCAAAAGATTTTCAAGCTCATTACCTCCTAACCACAACTCTATTTCATAGGTCTGATGCTGTCACTTTACAAATGACAAAGCTGAGGATCAGAAAAATGGAGTCTTGTGGGGTCTCACAACAACATGGTGCAGGAGGCAGGGCTAAATCAATGGCCTCCTCAATCTGTGTTCCAAGTGCTCTTAATAGAACTCACTGCGTTCAAAGGAAGGGTTCCCTTCTTCATATCTGAAAAAATCACTAACCAGTGCATAGTATCTTGCAGGACAAGGAGATATGACGTAAGGAGTATGCCAGTAGATCCAAGGCAGCAAGCAAGAAAAATGTACAGAAAGACTTTCTTTTAGAAAGTAGTCAAAAGAAATCAAAACCGCTATTTATATGTCACGTTTTACGTTATTGGCATTAAAAATGTTGAGTGTCCTAGAACAAAACTGTTTTTTTCCAAAATATTCTCCACCCTACCTCAGAACAAATCTCATTAGAAATACTTGCATCTGGAGACTTATTAGTGGGAGGGGAGGAAGAACTTCTGTGTAATTTCCCTCCATAGGAGGGAAGAGTAAATCACAATCCTGCCCTTAGTCACTCCAAGCACAAGAACAGCAAGTAAGTTTTCAATTCTGTGCTTATATAAAAATCTACTCTTTATCAGTGTTTATCTGTTTGTCATAGTTTCCAGTGTGTGGTCTGCTATTTACTCATCTTGGTGTACAATCTGTTGTCCTTTAGATTGTAAACTTCAGTAGGCGAGACCATGGGTGTCCTGCCTGGATTTATACAGGTAGAGCACCAAGCCACAAGCATAGAGGCATCAGATGCTATTTGATAAGTGGATTACATTACACTTATACTAACTCTATAACAGATTAAATTTGTTCTACCGAAACAGTGGGGATTAGCACTAACTAGGCCATTTGGCCTTAGGTATACTGTTCTCTGGCATTCACACAGTTAGCTAACAAGCAGCTGCAATGCCTTCACTTGTTCTTCATATCCCAGATAATATATATGCTTCCCTACTTCATTTAACTGCTCCAAAATAAAACATCTGATAGTCCAGGGTCTTTTTATCTCCCTGCTAAATACACATTTTAGGGGGAAACTGCCCCATTAATTTACAAAAGATATGGAAAAAACAACAGCAGCAGCAAGAACAACCTTAAGATAATGCTTCAAACTTGAACCACACCTGTCAGTCACTGGGCATAGCGTGGCTTGAAAACGTCCTGGCCTTAAATCCTAGGTAACCAAGAATATAATTCTATTTCTGACTTGAGTCACTGCACACATCATTTTTTTTTTGGGGGGGGGGGTCCTAATTTATTTTCTGGTACAAAGCATTATTCAAATGTAAATACCATAATCATATAGCATTTTTGACTACTTCTCCCAAATACGTAAGTTTGATCAATCGTGATTTCTTTTGTTTTCCTAGCAACCTGTTTCCTCAAAGCTATGAAAAGGGCTTTCTGTCAAGATCCTAAAGGAAATACTCCAGAAGAAATCTTGACTGTGATGATACTGTTTTTAGATGAAATGCCAGGAAGCATGAAGTCCTGAAAATGACCTGTGAGATAAACTAGTTATATTGGACAACAGATTTCCTCTCTAATCAAGTGTGTAAAAACTGGAGGAATGAGAACAGTCATAAGCCCAGCGAAGGGACTAGGAAGTGCACAAGAGTAAAATGACTAACAACAAGGGCAAAACAATTCTGAGAAAAGTTTAAAATAACCAGTGAAAGTCCATCATGGAAACAGAAGATGTATGAACTCTAAAACAAACAAAAAGTTGGATCTTAGATTTTCCCCCATATACATTACAAAACTGCCCCAAAAGTCTACCTGAATCCTCAGTGAATTTTCAATCTCCAGATAAACAAGTTACATCCTGTATTTAAATGCACTAAAGAATACAAATTCATGTTAGGAATACTTGATTTTTAATCTAAGCGTTTTACCTTCACTTCTAAAACTCTATTCAACTACAAGGTAGGTTCCCAAGGGCAGCTAATGCCCTGCAATAAGGCACCTTGTTCTCCCCGAAGTACATACCAGCTCCTATTTGGCAAAATCTGGATAAAATGAAACACAGGTTCACAATTTTTTAGGTAGAGAGAAAAATTTTCCTGGAAGCTTTCCCCAGGCCAGCTACACAGCATCTTAGAGTTAAGCCAGGTGAAAAGAGCAAATGGAAAGACTTGCTTGGGGTCTCCTTTGTCAGTCTGATGAGCACAGGATGGTTTGTTCCCATCTTCCAGCATCCTTGCTCACATCTGCTACTTTACTTTCTTTGCCATGGTGACCTCTATCAGGGACACTATTGAAGGGGGCCCTCATCAAGTAGGATGTTCAACTGGGATCCCCAAATTCTCCAAAAACATCAACCTCAAATACTTGTAGAAAATCCTAATGAGGTCAAAAAAAAAAAAAAGGCCATACTTGGCACGATTTTCTGTTCTTCATTATACACAAATGAGAAGTCAGAACACTACTGAAAATGTTCCCACAAAGTGGGAATCAATTTCCCTAATATGGCCCAAAGCCCTAAATATAGCCCCAATTTTTTTGGTTCAAATACACTCAAACTTGTGGATAGAGGAAGCGGTGGTCGGCAACTGGGCAAGGAGCACAGAAAACAATGACAATGTAACTGCCACTATGTCCTCCTGCATTCAAATGGCTTTAAATGTCCTTGGCAAAAGCTGCCAACATACAGACACCTGTAACATCACATGCCCCTTCCACTCCAGGCTTTGTACCCTTGATAGTCTGGGTTACAGGGAGGGAAGGGACGAAATTACACACCTTGGGTCCGAAGTAATTCTACCATTCTGAGAAGTACATGGCATCACTAGTACTCAGCCTAGCAAAAGGCATAGAATTCCCACTCAAATTATAAGGCTCGTTAGCCTAAAGAAAACATGAGAATTTAACTCGGGGAGTTTAAAGTCCTCACAATACGCCTTCCATGTGTGCGCGCGCGCACACACACACGTTATTTAATTTTCACATGACCACAGTGAGAGACTGTTTTAAATGATGGAATTCAAGAAAAGCAAAATCTAGAACATAAAACTTAATTCAGAATTTATTTCGAAGTTTCACTTCAAACTTTTAAAAGGTTTATTATACTGGGTCTAGATCTGTTTAACAATGAACTGTTTTTGCAAGACATTCTGGCCAAAAAGTACCTAGAAGAGTGTCAGACTTGGGAGTTAATGCTCAATTTTAAAATGTGCTGAAAAATTGTTAAAGATCAATAAACCCCTCGACATACTTGTGCTCAAAAGCAATATAGGACATTTTAAGGCATCTTTTAAAAGTTAGCCCTTGAAATCAGAATAGCATAGGGATTTTAAAGACTGGAATCTGTGGTCAAACTGCTTGGGTCAAAACACAGGCTCTACCACTGACAGCTGTGGATTTTGGGCAAGCCGCCTAAGTTCTCTGGGACTCTAAGTTTCCTCACCTGTAAAATGGGACTTATAATAGCACCTACCTCACCGCATTGATAGAAAAGTAAACGACAGAAATCAACATAAAGCATTTTAGATAGTAAGCTCCCCATAAATGCTATCAATATTCAAAGGTACGTGTTCGAGAGATCAAATCTATTAAATATACATTATCAGCTTTGATCACTTGAAATCTCGGAAATTTCATAATTGCATCTTACTCCCCCTTTCCACACATCATGCGGCTTCAACCTTCCAGATGATGTGGAAATTACATACTTTCATTCATCCGTTTGAGAGCTTGTCATATATGGCAAGAAAGAAGAAAGATGCCTTTTTCGTGACTGTTGCTCCTTCAGAACTTCAAAACACTGTCACGTACACAATAGGTTGGAGCTGCCCTCAAAATGACAGCTCACAGCTTTGCTGGGCCCGCAGAGGCGCCCAGGCGGCTCTGCCCGGAAGGGGTTCACCCCAATAACCAGAGAATCTCCCGTCGCCACAGCCAAGCAAGCGCACGCCTGGGAACCCCAAGGAACACAAGAGAACTCTGAAATGGGGAAGGACCCCGAGTTGTGGAGGAAGAGCGGGAGGAAGGGTCACGGAGGGTCCGGAGCCACACTCGGATCAGGCGCGTCCACGCTGACAAGCCCGGGACCAGGTGCCGGCGATGGGCAGAGCCGTCCCGGACGGCCCCTTCCCCTTCCCCTACCCGGCCCCTTCCCCTACCCGTCCCCTCCCCGGCGAGCACCGAAGCCAACTCGGGTCCCGCGCCAGAGTAGCCCCCCGGCGCCCCTCACCTAAAGGCGGGTCCTTCCTTAGGAACCCTGCCCTGGGCAGACGCCGCCGCGGAGCTGCCGCTGCTGCCCCTTTTGTTGAAGAGCTTCTGGAGCAGGGTCGGGGCCATGATGCCGCCGCCGCCGCCGCCGCAGCTCCGGCCGTGGCGCTTGGGGGGCCGGCAGCTCAGCGCGCAGCCGGGGGCGGCGGCCGCGGTGGCGGGGCCATCGCGGCGGCGCGGCCGCCCAGCCTTGCGGGAGCGCTGGGCCGCTGCAGCTGAGTAACTCTGCTCGGCGCCGGAGCTGCCGGCTGCCGGTCATATGACTGAGCCGGCCCGCCGCCGCCTCGCGCGCTGACAGTTATCTCCTGCGGGAGGAGCCCGCAGCCCCACGGCGGCGGCGGCGGCGCGGGAGGAGCGCGGCGGCCCCGGCGGCGGCCATTGGCCCGGCGGCCGCCCGCCCCGGGCTCACGTAACCCCGGCTGGAGGCGGGAGGCGGGAGGCGGGAGGCGGGAGGCGGGAGGTGGGAGGTGGGAGGTGGGAGGTGGGAGGCGGGAGGCGCGGCCCGGAGCGGGCGGGCGGCCCAGTACTCCGGGCACGCGGGGGACGCGGACGGGGGCAGGCGCGGCACTTAAAGGGGCCTGAGGGGCGGGAGCGGCAGCCAGGGCGCAGCTCCGCCAGTGGCGTGGGGTTCCCACGGAGCCTGAGTTCTTTCGCACAGCGAGCATGCAGCTAGGCCGATCTTTGTTCTTTAGAGACAAAGCCCCTGAACTTGGGTCCTCGCTTTGTTCAGGTACAAGAAGAGCCCGTTCACAGAAGGCGTGTGCTAGGGGAGAGGGCTTGGTGCGTGCGGTGACCGCTTCGGTGGGCTGTGATCTGAATCACATAGCACTCAAGGTTTTGTCAGGTTTTCTCTATATCCAGATTCGATTCCTCCAGGCTTTCACAAAATTTAAAGTGTTTATCCAAATCATTTGTTCTGTTTGACGTCTTGGGCCACCATACCATGGTTATATAAGAAGTTGCATTTGAAATGTTAAGCCCCCCCTTTAAAACACACACACACACACACACACACACACACACACACACACACACACACACACACGGAACTCACTACATAGATTTAGAAACAAGATATTTTATAACAAGGCATTGTTTTTCCTAATACATATTTAACAATCAATCAAGGTATATCAGCGGCAGACGTTTGGTTTGAGGAAGGGAGGAGTTCGTGTGTTTGAGTCCACTTTTCTGCCCTGTCCCACCCCAGTCCCCTTTGGAATTTAATCCTTGGTGGTGCAGGGCTGTAAACAGCCAGTGTAGGACACGTTACCAGACTCAAAGCAACTTCTTAATCTATGTTTTAGAGTGTTGGGCTTCACGAATTTTTCTGATGATGGGAAATAGAGATAAAGTTAGTAAGATCCCAACCATACCTCTTCTAGCTTCCGCATGAGTAGTGAATAGTGATTCACCTGGGCTCTCTTACACTTGTTGAGAGTAGGACTCTTGGAGACTCAAAAAGGGAAATATATTTCCAAAAACGTAAGTAATCAAAATAACCTATTCTGGGCCGATTTTACTTTGCATTTTCTTTTTTTAATTGTGTTAGTTTCTGGACTTGGTTGGGAACTAGCTGTGAATAATGTGCTGAAATTTCACAAAGGTAAGAGAAAGGTGGTAGAAATGGAAACTTAGTCATTTGTTTCCTTCAGACTTTTACTGTTAAAATGGCGGATTAAGTGTTTATCCTGATGAGCAATCATCCTTTTGCACAATTGAGTGTACACAGAACCCTAATTTGCAACTTTGCTATTTCTGTTTACTGAAGGCCTTTACCTCATAGGGCTGCCAGTGTTGGTCAGGATGCTATACAGAAGGTATTGGCTTTATACGTTGTGACTTTCAGACACAGTCCCAGGTCATACTATGGCCAGCAACACACCACCTTTTCTTACTCCATCCTTGGTCAGAAAATGCCCTTTATTCTCCAGATTAAAATCTGCATGTTCCTCATGAGCCTAGCAGCTTTTGTAACTGCATATGGAAGAGGAATTTGACATACTGTGCCTCGTTCCTCACTTCCTAGGATTCTTTTGGTTCCAACCCAGTCCAAATAGACAAGATCATCCAAAAGAGGCAATTAAAAAATCATAACCTGCTCCAGCCATCATCTTCAATTTTGGTTTTGACTGGGCAACTATAAAGGAAGAGTGTGTATTTAAAACTATTAAAGCCAGGACTTCAGTTAAAGGAGACAAAAGGAACCAAAATGCTTCCCCTCTCCCCTCTTTCTCCCTTCGCTTCTTCTCAGCATCGCATTCTTCCTCATCCTGGTTCTGGTCACACCTTCTGCTTTGGATTTTTAAAGTATACAAAAATCCTAGCCAAAAACGTTCTGGGAGACAGTTCTAGCCAGCTCTCCCGGTCTTCTTGTTTTTTTATTTTCATTTTATTTTATTTTTTCTTGGCTATTCAAAGTCGCTACAAAAACCCAATCTTTTGCCCATCATCCATTGGTCACTGCCTGGTCCCGGAGTCTTGTCATAATCTCAGTCTCCAATACTGGTCACGTGGTCCATCGCCCAGTTCCATACATCTCCTTTATTCACCTCTTCCCACTCACCCTATCTTGGAAAATATACCAGCTGGCTGTTCCTGTATGCAGCTGTCAAGAGGAGCAGGGAATAAGACAATATCCTGAATGCTTGGAGATGACAGAACAACACTAAAATGGGAAAGGGGAAGTTGTAAAGGGCTGACTGACTTAGTCCAGTCCATTCTGAGTCCTGGTGACAGTTCTCAATTCGTGGGTATTATGTAAGTCATTTTAGTTCTGCTTCTGCAATTATACTGGCATTGATACTGTTTGTAGCCTGTGTAATACCTGTTACCCTTATTCCTAGCAGGAGGCAAGAGAGAAGGGAGCTGTAGGAAAAGGAGTAATTCTGGAAAGTTTCCTCACTCTTAATAGAAAGAGAGAGAGAGAGGTGGGTTTTTTTCTTCCTTTGGATGTTTTATGTCTAGGTCTAATGCCATCTTGCTACAAGACTAAAGATGAAACCAGAACTGGAGGTGGCAAAGAGACATAGAAGCAAGCTGGGTCCTTGATGGCATTATTGAGCCACAGTCCCTCTACCCTAACCTGACACTCTCCATTAGGTGAGATAATATTTCTATTTTCTTATAGACCAGTCTATAAGAGGCTAAGGCAGGTTCTTGTTTTCTGTCTTCTTTATTGCTTGTTATGTGAGACAAATAATGCCAATCTGTTTATCTGTCAATATGCCAGAGAAAATACTCGTCACCAATGGTCCTGGTTCTGTTTTTTCATACCGTTAAGTCATTTTGCAAATCATTTACAAAACTAAGATTAAAGGAGTAGTGAAAAATAATTCCTTAAAAAATTTTTAATTTAAATATAGCAAACCCATTTTTTATTCTATATTTTCCTGCATTTGAAGGATTATTTACCCTAAGTGGACAGTGTTCTTTGAACGTAACTGACGACTTATCAATTAGCATATGTGAACCAGAACACAATCATCTTATAACTATTGATTCCAGGCTTCAAATACATTTTTTTTTTTTTTTTTTTTGAGACAGAGTCTCAACCTGTCACCCAGGCTGGAGTACAGTGGCACAATCTCGGCTCACTGTAACCTCCGCCTCCTGGGTGCAAGCAATTCTCATGCCTAACCATCCAGGACTACAGGCACCCACCACCACGACCGGCTAATTTTTTGTATTTTTATTAGAGACAGAGTTTCGCCATGTTGGCCAGGCTGGTCTTGAACTCCTGACCTCAAGTGATCCACCTGCCTCAGCCTCCCAAAGTGCTGAGATTACAGGTGTGAACCACCACACCCGGCCTCAAATACATCTCTAATGATTCTAACTGATCATTACCTTTGTGCTGCTTGCACTTGAATAAACAAAAAGCAGTGCTTTTGAAAACTTTGATGGCTCATCATTTTGTTGAAGAGACAGTAGTTATTTTCTTTGTTTCTTAGCTGCAAAATATTTTCATTTTTAGATTTATAAACACCAATTAGAATTAGCAATCCAGTGAATTTTTTCATCTCTTCCTTACAGATTTCCTTCCCTTCACCTTTGTATATATACATCTGCCTTTATCATTTGTTATCTTATAAACTATATGAAATATACTGGATGCACATCATGAAAGATGACAGTATATCACACTTTTTTAGGATGGCTCAGGTTCTTGTTGCAAAATATTGAATAAGGAAGTAATTCCTATTAAATGTCAAAGTGGATGAGAATACCCTATTTCCTTTTTATCCTTAGGTATATGTTGTTGAACTGTCAGTTATTGAGTTTGAGAAAATGTATCTAGGATATCATCATCTAAAGACTCATAGTCTGAGATTTCACTTACATGTTTCAGGCCAGGCACAATGGCTCACACTGATAAATCCCAGCACTTTGGGAGGCCTAGGTGGAGGATTGCTTGAGCTCAGGAGTTCAAGACCAGTCTGGGCAACAGCATGAGACCCTCTCTCCACAAAAAGTAAAAAAAAATAGCCGGGCATGGTGGTATATACCCATAGTCCTACCTACTCAAGAGGCTGAGACAGGAGAATCACTTGAGCCCAGGAGTTCAAGGAAGCAGTGAGCTATGATCATACCACCGTACTCCAGTCTGGGCAACAGAGCAAGGTCCTGTCTCTAAAATAAAATAAAATAAATAAAATTTCACCATCATCTTTATAGAGTCCTCTGTTTTTTTGCATTAGACATCTGCTTTTTCTAATTATTAGAAATATTTTTCTTTATCAATTTTCTTCTATTTGCCATTATGGGGAAAAATGAAAAATTCTGAATATTTATCAATGAAAACTTTAAAAAAAAACAAACAACAAATACTATAAAAATAATGCCTCCAGATTTTTTTTCTGCCCTCTTAAAAGATGATACAGTGTTTGGGGCATTACAATAAGATAACAGAAGAATCATCTAATAGCGATTTATTTCACTTTTGTTCCCAGTGTTTCTGTTATAGCACCCACCTTACTATTTTTGTCTTGTCTTACACAGTTGGAAATTGCTGAAAAATGTTGAAATAATCCCTAAGATAGTGATATAGCAAAATTTCTGGAGCTAGAGGAAATCAGAATCACCAAGATCCTGTTAAGTTATGAAAGGGTCCAGTGGAACCTATGTGGGACTTGCAAGATAGAGTTTTATTATATGTTTTAAAATGGAAATTTACATATTTGGAAAAAGTAAGAGACTAAGAAAGAATGCAAATAATGAAATAGACATCCTTATAAGCAATTAGAACCAGCCAGGCACAGTGGCTCACACCTGTAATCCCAGCACTCTAGGAGGCCGATGCAGGAGGATTCCTTGAGCCCAGGAGTTAAAGACCAGCCTGGGCAGCATAGTGAGACTGTGTCTCTACAAAAAGTTAAAAAGAAATTAGGCATGGTGGCATGCACCTGTAGTCCCAGCTACTTGGGAAGCTAAAGTGGGAGAATCACTTAAGCCTGGGAAGTTGAGGCTGCAGTGAGCCTTGATCATGCCACTGCACTCCAGTCTAGGTGACAAAGGGAGACCCTGCTTTAAAACAAGCAACAACAACAAATAAAAGCAGAAGCTCTCAGGGAAGAAAACCTCAAAATCTAACATTGAATCTAATGAATCCTATAAATTGATTATTTCGGTATTTGCAGCAGAACTCCATCCACCTGACAATCTTAGAGTGGCAATCAGTGACTCCATGGTGCTGAAATCAAGGGACATTTTTCTCTTCTCTGAAATCAATTCAACTGACCATTTCTCCTTTTGGAAACTTTCATCTTTCAGTATTGCAGACCTCTTCTAGTTTTAACTAAACTTGTAGGCTACTCATTCTCCACTAGTGGGTCTTCTTTTCCCATCCTTTATTTATTTAGAGACAGTATATCGCTTTGTTGCCCAGGCTGGAGTGCAGTGGCACACTCACTCACTACTGCCTCGACCTACTGAGTTCAAGCAGTCCTCCTGCCTCAGCCTCCTGAGTAGCTGGGACCACCGGCACTCACCACCACACCCAGCTAATTTTTTTCAGGTCTTTTTTTAGAGATGGTATCTCACTATGTAGCCCAGGCTGGTCTAGAACTGCTGGGCTCAAGTGATCCTCCTGCCTCAGCCTCCTAAAGTGCTGGGATATTGCAGGCATGAACCACTCTCTTATCCTTTAAAGTATGAAATTCCTTGGGCTTCTCTTCTCTCACTTCTATTCTTCTCATTTGTATTCTTTAGCTCACTAGATAAACTCATCCATCCCTGCGACTTTAAATGCCGTTTATCTGTCGATGACACCTAATTTTTAACCTTCGATCCTGACCTCTCTTCAGAACTTTACAACCAGCTACCTACTTGATATCTCCACTGGGATGTCTTAAAAGCATCACACACTGAACTCTTGATCTTTGCTTGTTCCAAATCCTGCTTCCTTTGCCATCTTCCCTATCCCAGTAAATGGCACCTTCCTTCTACACATTTGTTTAAACTGAAACTTAAGAAGCATCCTTAACCCTTCTATTTCTCTCATCATCCAAAATATTTCTCATCCATTTATCTCTCTATTCATTGCCACCACCCTAGTCCAAGCCCCGTTTATCTCTTGGACTTTGGCAGTAGTAATTGGTTACCTTCTTGCCCAACTCCTATCTACTCTAGTGTAGCTGCTGTAGGGATAACTTATAAATGTAACTTTTTATCATATCCCTTCTTCGATTAAAAATTTTTAGTGGTTTCTCATCACGCTTGGTAAATTCCAAAATTTGTAGCATTGCCAAGAGAGGTTTAGGTCCCCGCCTCCCTCTCCAAATTCATCTCATATCATGCACCCCTGACCTCACCCTTGCTGTCTTCCAGCCACATTGGTGTGCTTTCATTTCTTCAACCAAGCCTTCTCTGTCAGGAATGCTCCCACCCACCCCCATCCCACAGTTCTGCCTGGTTAACTCCTATCTTTTTTTTTTCTTTTTTTTTTTTTGAGACAGGGTCTCACTCTGTCACCCAGACTGGAGGGCAGTAGCGTGATCTTGGCCTACTGCAACCTCTGCTTCCTGGGCTCAGGCGATCCTCCTACCTCAGCCTCCTGAGTAGCTAGGACTACAGGCACACACTATCACACCTGGTAGTGATGGGGTTTTTCCTTGTTGCTCAGGCTGGTCTCAAACTCCTGAGCTCAAGCAATCCACTGGCCTCAGACTCCCAAAGTGCTGGGATTACTGGTGTGTGCCACTGCACCCAGCACTCCCATTTATCTTTCAGGTCTCAACTTAATGTCACTTATTCACATGTTGACTGGCTGATTCCCTCAATCTATGTTCTTAATTAAAGGCCTCCACCATGCCCCCAGTGTTTCTGTTATAGCACCCTTTTCTATTTCTTTAAAGCACTTACCATAATTTGTAATTAACCAATAAATAAATTTATAACACCTTTGTCCCACACTAAACATATATTCCTTTAGGTCAGGGACTATGTCTGACTTGCTGACTAACATGCCTGGCACATGGTATCTCCTCAGATACCATTGTTGACTGAATGAATGAATGAGTCAATAAATGAATGGAGTTTGCAATCCCTACACCATGGTAAGCTCTAGACCCTCACAAAAGGATTTGCCATGGAAATTGCTAGATGAGGAAGACTTTCTTAACTTTTTCCATTTATTTATTTTGGGAGGAAGAAGAGATCATTGCTGTTCAGTTGTAAGTCGCCATTAAGAAACTGATTGTATAGGGGACTTAGACTTTTGTTTTTGATTACCTGGCTTAACCCCAAAGCCCTTTTGCTTCAGCATCACCAAATTGGGTCTCCTACCCCGAATGTGAATTTTGCCTTTCTGAATCACCTAACATGTAATACTATCTGCTTCCTCTCTTTTCCCTCTTATACCAAATCCCCTTCCTGAGACAAAGCAGACTGTATCAGTTATTGCCTTTTACTTCAAGTAATAGAAGCTCCAGCCCAAATTGGCTTAAACAATAAAAGGATATTCTACCTCATAAAATACTAGGGCTAAAGGTAGTACAGGGGCCAGTCATGGCATACTAGAGCCACACCTGCTTCTCTGGGATTCCCTTGGCTCCGTTCTCCTCTGTGTGTTAAATTCTTTCTCGGGCTGGCACCAAGATGGCCTCACACTTCTGGAGACTATGTGTAGGTGCAACTATATCCAGCAGGAGATGGGGCTGGTTTCTCCCTGTGTGTTTCATTTTCTCAGAAGCTCTGCAGCATCTAATCACTGGCAAGGGGGATGTGGTGTTATTATGATTGTCTTGGACTAATGAGACTATTCTCTGAGTCATCTGGTGGAGTGATACCAGAACAAAACCAAGTCTCTCAAAAAGAGAAGGGGGAGTGGGGAAAATGACTGTTGGCCAAACATCCACGAGAATTGGCTGCATATAAATTAATTTATAAATTACAAAATCAGACAGCTGTATTTTTCCTGAGTATTATTCAGGAACCTACTACATGATGACCACAGATCTTTCTTAAGGGATGAAATGGGGGATTTTTGGATTTTTGCATCTCTAACTCCATGCATAGATTCTGTGAGATATTAGGCACAGAATACATTTTTTTTTTTAGTTTTTGAGACGGAGTCTCACTCTGTCACCCAGGCTGGAGTACAGTGGCGTGATCTTGGCTCACTGCAACCTCTGCCTCCTGGGTTCAAGCAGTTCTCCTGCCTCACTCAGCCTCTTGAGTAGCTGGGATTACAGGTGTGTGCTACCATGCCGAGCTAATTTTTGTATCTTTAGTAGAGATGGGGTTTCTCCATTATGGCCAGGCTGGTCTCGAACTCCTGACCTCAGGTGATCCGCCCACCTTGACCTCCCAACGTGCTGGGATTACAGGCATAAGCCACCGCACCCGGCCCTGAATACATTTTTTAAAACAAATGTAAAAATGTTCATATGATTCCATGTCTTCTCAGTTTAAAAAAATTGCTCCCAAGACACTTTCTTCTCCCAACCCAAACTTTTTTTTAAAAAAAATAGCTTTTCAGGTTATGATTCAGAAAATATTTAGCTGCCAGGTGCAGTGGCTCACGCCTGTAATCCCATAATCCCAGTACTTTGGGAGGCCAAGGCAGGCGGATCACTTGAGACCAGGAGTTCGAGACCAGCCTGGGCAACATGGCAAAACTCTGCCGCTATGAAAAAAATACAAAAAGTAGCCAGACGTGGTGGAGTGGATCAAATGAGCCCAGGAGGTTGAGGTTGCAATAAGCTGAGATTGTGCCACTACACTTCAGCCTGGGTAACAGTGACAACCTGTCTTTAAAAAAAAAAAAAAAGCGAGAAAATATTTACCTATTTCTTCATGCTTCTGTGGTATTTAACTTTGGCTTAGGCACTCAATAAAAGCTTGTTCAATTAATGTATATGTTTCAGACTCTGGACTTTATTTTACCTCTAGAGGTGAGGTGTTGAGAGAGGTACAGAAATTCTCCCGTACATGCAGTCATGCGCACTGCATAAAATTTAGAAAATGCAGAAAAGTACAAAGATGAATATAATAAGGTATCTATTCCACAACCTGGATAGATAAAATAGGTACAGTTAACATACTTAGGACCTTTCTTTCTTCCTTCTTTTTCTTTCTTGTTATTTATTTATTTAGCAGGGATTTTTATTTTGGGATCTGATGAGACTCCTTAGGTCAGTAGTTCAACAAATATCATTTTTGCTGCTTCTAAATATTTAATTCTTTCTAAATTCATCTAGTTCATGACATAATTAGTCAATAGTCAGCCAGTATTCCAGCACCCACTGTATTCTAGCTAGTGACCCTCAAGCGTGTGTGGCACAAGAGTTACTTAGGAATTCCATTTACAGATTGTAATTTCACCACAAGCATTCCCTTTCCCACCTCTCACTTCTTCAAAGCCCAATAAAATGACAGTAGAGGAATAAAAACACATTAATCTACAATAATAAAGACAAAGAGAAGGGAGAGACAATTAGAATTAGAGATTTCAACAAATATTTGGACAAAGACACATGTTTGGAAGATGGAAAGTGGGTGAAGGAGTAGTAATTAACTTAGCAGAGAGGAAGAGGTCAAAACTTAAGTGTAAAGATAGGGGCCAGTTCCCCTCAGAGATCCCTTAAAGTGTCAACATTTGGGATATAGGAAGTGTCACTAAAGGATAGATCAGGTGTGTAGGCTCAAAATATGAGAGATGTTTGAAAGTCTACATGTAAAGTAAATAGACCCCAGGTTTTGTTTTTTGTTTTGTTTTGTTTTCTAGAATGGAGTTTTGCTCTGTTGCCCAGACTGGAATACATTGGTGCCATCTTGGCTCACTGCAACCTCTGCCTCCTGGGTTCAAGCGATTCTCCTGCGTCAGCCTCCCAATTAACTGAGACTACAGGCGTACACCACCACACCCAACTAATTTGTGTATTTTTAGTAGAGGTAGGGTTTCACCAGTTGGCCAGGCTGGTCTCGAACTCCGACCTCAGGTAATCGACCTGCCTCGGCCTTCCAAAATGCTGGAATTACAGGCATGAGCCACCACGCCTGGCTGACCCCAGGTTCCTTTCCGCACCTACCCTGCACGGATGGACGACTGTCCCTCAGTGGACCAAAAGAGGAGAATCAAGTGAATGCTCAGCTCCTGGAGAAGTGGAATGGTGGCAGAGAAAAGCTCTCCAGACATTTACAGCTGGGAAAGTTCAGTGAAGAGATGGTTCACTGCTGGAGCATCTATTTGTGAACTTCATAAATCAGTACTCCATACAGAGACTTCAAATCAAGTGTTTGGGGTGTCATTCTTAAATATGAAGGGTAATCCAAGAATCACTAGACATTTGATGAATACCTCCAAAATGGTAAGGAAAATACATACTCAGAACTAAGAGGGACCGGGAGGAGTGGAGACAGTGCAAGGAGAAGGCAACTTCCAAAAAAAAAAAAAGATAATAAGCCAGGCATGGTGGCTCACACCTGTAATCTCAGCACTTTGGGAAGCTGAGGTGGGTGGATCACTTGAGGCCAGGAGTTCAAAACCAGCCTGGTCAACATGGTGAAGCCCCATCTCTACAAAAGATACAAAAGTTAGCCAGGAGTGGTGGCGTGTGCCTGTAATCCTAGCTACTCGGGAGGCTGAGGCACAAGAATTGCTTGAACCCAGGAGGTGGAGGTTGCAGTGAGCTGAGATCATACCACTGCACTGCAGCCTGGGCAACAAAGCAAAACTCCATCTCAAAAAACAAAAACAAAAACAAAAAAACCTACAATTGATTAATGTAAAAGAGACAAAAAGATATGTCTATAAAACAAATTGGAAGCCATGAAAAAGGAAAGCAAGAAAGAGCTCTGAAAATTAAATATACAGTGATGTGAATAAAATAGGAGTTTCAGAAAGATCAGAGAAAACAGACGGGGAACAAATCATCAAAGAAATAATAGAAGAAAATTTCCCAGAACTGAAGGAGAGAGGTCCTCATATTCATAGGGCCCACCCAGAATAACGTAAAAACAAAACAATTTCAGGACACATCATCATCAAATTTCAGAACATCTTGGATGAGGAAAATAATTCTAGAATCTTTCAGAGAGACAAAGCTGATCATAAAAAAAAAAAATGGAACAGGACTCAGAAAAGTGTTAGAGTTATCACCAGCCACCCTTGATGATTGAAGATAATGGAGTACAACCTAAAAAATTCAGAGGGAAAACTTTTTAGCATAGAATCCTTTATCAAAGTAAACTATCAATCAAGTCATAGAGAATACCCACATGTTCAGATGTATGAGGTCTTAAACATTACACCATCTGCATCCTTTCTTACGAAGCTGTGGTTAGCAAAATAGGGAAGTAAAACAAGAAAATAGAGATACAGGAGAGAAGATGCAATAAGGAAAAGCAACAAGAAAATTTCTAAGGTTGTAGGAAGGGATGTCCCAGGATCTCTAAAACACAATCAGGCCAGGGCTGGGTGTGGTGGCTCACACCTGTAATCCCTGCACTTTGGGAGCCTGGGGCGGGTGGATGACTTGAGGTCAGGAATTTGAGACCAGCCTGGCCAACATGGTGAAACCCCATCTCTACTAAAAATACAACAATTAGCCAGAGAATCGCTTGAACCTGGGAGGCAGAGGTTGCAATGAGTCGAGATTGCACCACTGCACTCCAGCCTGGGTAACAGAGCGAGACTCCACCTCAAAGAAAAACAAAACAAAACAACCAGGTCAGAGAGGAGAGGGAAAGAAGAGGGCACCAGAAGTAGCTCAGAAAAATGGAACTTAGATGTTTGGGCATAAAAAATATCATTGTTGGCTGGGTGTGATGGCTCACGCCTGTAATCCCAGCACTTTGGGAGGCTGACCTCACTTGAGGTCAGGAGTTCAAGACCAGCCTGGCCAACATGGTGGAACCCTGTCTCTACTAAAAATAAAAAAATTAGCTGGGCGATCTGGTGCATGCCTGTAGTCCCAGCTACTCTGAAGGCTGAGAAAGGAGAACTGCTTGAACTTGGGAGGCGAGGTTGCAGTGAGCCGAGATAGTGCTACTGCACTCCAGCCTGGGCAGCAGAGTGAGACTCTGTCTCAAAAAAAAAAAAAAAAAAAAAAAGTCAGTGATAAGCATATGCAAAGACGCTGGAACACTGGGAAAAAAATTACCTATAGGTAAATGGAAAACCAAACGAAGCAATGGGGCAGTTACTAAGTTCAGAAAAAAATGAAAGCTATGCAGGAAAAGAGGTTGTAATGCATTATCTGGCTCTGAGCAATATATTGTCTTAATAATTAATGTTGACTATTGATTTAACAAAAAGTTATATACAACTATACTGGGACATGGGGGAAGGAAAGTAAAGTTAGTATAGGGTAGCAAGATCCTAGTGTTTATTCACCATGGTGGGAAGTCAATGGACAAGGACTAAAATTGGCTAGTCAAGACATAGTGACATGAGCATATAAATTTTTAAAGATATAGGGTAAAATATCAGTGAAATTAGCTAGAAAAGTTGAGGGTGGTAACCTGTAGGGCTGGGACTGGGTGTGGGAAAGAGTGCAATAGGAGACTTTTGTTTTTTTGCTTTGTTTTTGAGACAGGGTCTTGCTCTGTCTCTTAGGATGGAGTGCAATGGCTCAATCATGCCTCACTGCAGCCTCCATCTCCTGGGCTCAAGCGATCCTCTCACCTCAGCCTTCCAAGTAGCTGGAACCACAGGCATGCACCAGCACACACTGCTAATTTTTAAAATTTTTTGGGAAAAACAGGGCCTCACTATATTGCCCGAGCTGTTCCCAAATTCCTGGTTCAAGCAATCCTCCCACCTCAGGATTACAGGCATGAGCCACCGTACCCAGCCTGACTCTTGTTGGCTTTTTAAAAAAATTTCAATCTTTTTAGTACTATTTGACTTTCAAACTGTTACACATGAATATGCTATTTGTGCATTCTTCTTTGATTAAAAAAATACAGTCTATCTTAAAATAATCTCATCTGTGAACACTGTTAAAAATCTTCTTTCTGGGCCAATCTGGTAAATCTGTAGTGGTGCTCAGGAATCTGAACTTTTAACTAGAAGTTCAAGAAATTTGGAAGCAGATGGTCTATGGATGATACTTTGAGAAACAGCACTTAGATCCCTCAAATTGTGCACAAAGTATTGTAGGAATGTGCAGCTTTTTGAAGAGAGCTCATAATTTTTCAGATTCTCTTGTGTTGCCTAAAACCTAAACAAGTTTAAAAATTACTGTTTTCTGACTCCTGCTCGCCTGCCTTTATCCAAGAATAATTGAGATTCCATTAATTATTTAAGATCAAAAGCAGAGCTAATTATTGTTAAATGAGTTAAACACTTTATAAAATTCATCAAATGATACAGACTAGAAAGCACTGGCTAAATTTTCAGTCCATTGCTTAGTATATACCTATGATGAAAACCAGTGCATTACTACTTGGAATGTGTTGACTAGAAATCTAGAGGCTTGAAAAAGTATGAATCCATTGTTACCTACCATGATATTGACCAACCCTGTAGCTAAATTATATTCAGCTGAAAAAAAAATGTTCATATGTGGTTATTCAACAATATTTTAAATGGTTATAACTGCCACTTACAAGTACTATAGTCCAACTAGAAAAGTTTAATGCAGGTATTTTGCCAATTGCATACATTTAGACAACATTTTAGTAATTTTATTGTGCAAGTCAGTCTCTTCCAAACTTTTTCAACACTTAAAAAAGAAAATTTAGCTGGGTGCAGTGGCTCGTGCCTGTAATCCCAAA
Source organism: Macaca nemestrina (assembly GCF_043159975.1). NCBI lineage: Eukaryota > Metazoa > Chordata > Mammalia > Primates > Cercopithecidae > Macaca > Macaca nemestrina. Next base: position 30,940,944 of record NC_092127.1, read on the forward strand.
ACTTTGGGAGGCTGAGGCGGGCAGATTACCTGAGGTCAGGAGTTCGAGACCAACCAACATGAAAAAACCCCGTCTCTACTAAAAATACAAATTAGCTGGGTGTGGTGGTGCATGCCTGTAATCCCAGCTACTCAGGAGGCTGAGGCAGGAGAATCGCTTGAACCCAGGAAGCGGAGGTTGCAAAAAAAAGAAAAAATAGCCACCAGGTCTTGCCACGTTGCCCAGGCTTGTCTCAAATCCCTGGGCTAAGCAACCCTCCTGCCTCAGCTTCCCAAGTAGCTGAGAGTACAGGCATGTTCCAGTATGCCCAGCTTTTTTCAACCTTTAAAAATTTGCTTTTGTCTTTATAAAACATTATAGGAGTTCTTAAGATGTAATTTGTATACCTACCAAAATGTAATTTTATTTTTGGCATGAAATCCAAAACCGAAGGGATTAAATTTTGATTCATTTTTTATAAACCCTTATACATTAAGAAATTAGAGAAATTAAGTTTTATTTTTGTGGAAATAAAAAGTATAAAACATTTTTAAAAGAAGACGCATCACATAGAAAAGTACAAACCAGCAAGTGACAAGTTAATATTTGTTGAATGAACAGTAACGTATAGCATGACCATTATTAGTATTTAAGCTGATTATGTAGTAATTCACATATCAGAGGTGCCTCATTCATATGTCATCTCTGACATTCTTAGGTGTGGCATACCATTTCTTAAAAGTAATAGCAATCCCATGCACAGCACTTACTATATCTCAGGCCTTGTTCTAAGCATTTTCCTTGTGTGTATCTCATATTTCCTTTAACCCTGGCAACAATCCTTTGAGGGAAGTAGTAGTAGTATTCCCACTTTTTTTTTTTTTTTTTTTTTTTTTAAGAGAGAGAGTCTTGCTCTGTCACCCAGGCTGGAGTGCAGTGGTACAATCATAGTTCATTGCAGCCTTGAGCTCCTGAGTTCATGTGATTCTACCACCTTAGCCTCCCAAGTAGCTGGGATGACAGGCGTACACCATCACACGTAACTTTAAAAAACAATTTTTTTAGAGACGAGGTCTCAGTATGTCACCCAGGCTGGTCTCAAACTCCTGGGCTCAAGCAATCCTCCTGCCTCAGCCTCCCAAAGTGCTGGGATTACAGACATGAGCCACTGTGCCCAGCCTCAAATTTGTAATTCTTAAACATAAACAAAATTGCATTGTTCTCAATGACAGATGGAGCTAAATTTAATTTATTCACTCTTTCACTCTTATGAATGAAGATTACACTGCAAGAATGAGACAGGTTCAATGTTGATTTATATTTTTTAATTTTTTAATAGTTGTAAATGCTAAGAAACCTTATTCACATAAATAAGTAGGTGAAAATAGAAGGAGTTTATAATAGCATGTAATTATAATATTTCTTCCAAAATATATTTTTAAAAATCACCATATTCTCCCCATTTACTCTGATGTAATTATTATGCATTGAATACTATATAAAAGTATCTCAGTCAGGTGGGGTGGCTCACGCCTGTAATCCCAGCACTTTGGCAGGCTGAGGCAGGTGGATCACCTGAGGTCAGGAGTTCAAGACCAGCCTGGCCAACATGGTGAAACCCCCTCTCTACTACAAACACAAAAATTAGCTGGGCATGGTATCAGACACCTGTAATGGTGTCAGACAGCTATTCGGGAGGCTGGGGCAGGAGAATCTCTTGAACCCGGGAGGTGGAGGTTGCAGTAAGCCAAGATCGCGCCATTGCACTCCAGCCTGAGTGTCAAGAGTGAAACTCTATCTCAAAAAAAAAAAAGTATCTCATATACCCCATAAATATATACACCTATGTATCCACAAAAATTAAAAATTGAAAACTGAAAAAAATCACCATGTTCTATCATCAAAAATTAGATTGGTGTCCAGCACATGAAAACTCCTTATTAAAAGTTAACATTAACTTCCAATTGTTTTTAAACAGACTTTCTATTATTTTTCCAGTCCTTATAGGATTGTAATCCTTATAGGATTACAAGGTATTTTGACATCTGTGAGGGCAAAATTTTCACTTACTCTTTGTCATATTTTCCTGTTTTTCTAATTTAAATTTTTATTTTTAATAGACAATAATTGTATATATTCGTGAGGTACTATGTGGTGTTTTGATATTTGTATACATTATGGAATGATTATGTCAAGCTTATCTATCACCTCATATACTTTTTTGCAGTGATAGCATTTAAAATATATATATTTTTGCAATTTTGAAATATACATTATTACTAGCAATGGTCACTGTGCTGTGCAATACATCTCGAAAACTTATTCCTCCTAAATAAAACTTTGTACCCTTTGGTCAACATCTCCCTGTCCCCATCCGACATTCTACCCCCAATCCCTGGTAACTGTACTCTCTGCTTCTATGAGCTCCACTTTTTTAGATTCTACATAAAAGTGAGATCACATGGTATTTGTGTCTTTGTGCCTGGCTTATTTCACTTGCATAATGTCCTCCATCCAGGTGTATCTGTGTTTCAAATGACAGAATTTCTTTCCTTTTTTAAGGCTGAATAGTATTCCATTGTGTATATATACCACATTTTCTTTATCCATTCCCGTTGATGGACACTTAGGTTGATTCCTATCTTGGCTATTGTGAATAGTGCTGCAATGAACATGGGCATGAGGACATCTTTTCAAAATACTGATGTCAGTTCTTTTGAATATATACCTGAAAGTGGGATTGCTGGCTTTTCTCTTTCAAAACAAATTTTTTGGACTCATAGATATCTTTCCTAGTAGATTTTATGATTGACTTGTCAAGTTTTAAAAATTTGAGTAGCAGTATTTATTAAAATAAATTAAATTTTAGGTTAATTTCAGCATATTTGATATCATTCCATACTGCTTCTTCTCACCCAGGAACCCAATAAGTCTCTCCATTTTACAAGCCTTTTCTCATGTTCCACAATAATGTTTTATAGTTTTCTTTTCATGGATTTCACATATTTCTTTTTGAATTTACAATCACATGTATTTTAGTTACTTTAAATGTATTTTTTATTTCTCCTCCCTCTCTCTCTTGCTTTCTTCCTTTTTTCTTTTCTCTTTCTTTCTCTCTTGTCATCCCAAATAGACCGTAAACTCTTGTAGGATTGGGAATGGATTGCCCTTATAACTTCGTAAGTGCCTAGGATAAAGCCATGCTAGACTGGTTGCTAAGGAAAGAAATACTTGTTGAATAAATAAATAAATGAAAGGTTTGATTCACAAACTAGAAATGCAACGAGAAGAATCTGGGGGGTTTGCCAGGAAAAGCCTCAAAAGAATTATAATCCCTCACAAATGGATAATAAATTGCGGCTTGGTTATTCCATAGACCAGACCTAACGAGAAAAAAATGACTTGGCTGTTGGACAAATTCTCCCAACGTGGATTCGCTCAGACAAGATCCAGAGGAGATAAATATATGCTTCTGATTTCTTCAGACTTTGAGAAAAAACGCCAACTTTTTCTACCTGTGAGGCCCTTTGAAACACTATTTCTATTGAATAATACAAGGATAAATGCCTCCTGAATGTTACAGATTTAAATTGCCTTTTAAACAAGAAATGTGGGCTGGGCGCGGTGGCTTATACCTGTAATCCCAGCATTAGTAGAGATGGGGTTTCACTGTATTGGCCAGACTGATCTTGAACTCCCAACCTCAGGTGATCCACTCGCCTTGGCCTCCCAAAGTGCTGGAATTACAGGCGTGAGCCACCGCGCCCGGCCCATGTTTCTTATTTAAAAGGCAATTTCAATCTGTAACATTCAGGAGGCATACATCCTTTTTAAAAGAAAATTTTTGTTTATCCTTGTATTATTCAATGGAAATAGTGTTTCAAAGGGTCTCACAGGTACAAAAAGTTGGCATTTTTTTCTCAAAGAAATCAGAAGCATATATTTATCTCCTCTGGATCTTCTCTGAGCGAATCCACATCTACATGATGTTGGTCCTGGAGATGGGATAAAGGTTCCTTTTGTACCTCATTTTCACTTTCAAACCACTCCTAAATCTCCCTAAAAATCTCCAGCTTTGAATCTCATGGCATCAGTTTATACCACCTACTATCCCTCATGGTCACTTGCCGTCATTTCTCAGATGTTAGCAGCTTAGTGTGGGCTCACTTTCTCCAACAGTACACATAGCATAATTCTAAGTAATTTTAATATCCAGAAGGGTCAGCCTTCATGTCTTAGCCTCACTTCTTTCACCTCCCTTCTTCCTGTGATTGGGCCTTTCACCCTGTATCAGCCACTCACAGTGAGATCAGACCCTAGACTTTAACATACTCAGTAACAGTAACTCCATATTTCCCATGTCCAGCATTCTCCATGTCTCATACCCCTACCCCAGCCATTCTTTCACTCCATTGAAGTCTACCATCCCTGACTCTACTGCCTTTACTCTATGCCTCCTTATTTCCAGATTCTCTCATTCCTTGTTGCTTAGCATACATCCGTTGGTCAACTGTAATCACTCCCTGGCAGACGGTTATAGTTGTCCACAAAAATCCATCCTCTCCTTTCTCAAAAGTGACAGAATTGTAGCTAAGCACATAGTTAATCGTACATATGACATTTCCTGATATTTAAGTGTAGCCATCAGACTAAAATTTTGCCAGTGGAATATAAACCGAAGTACTATGTGGCACCTGCAGGCTAGGCCCTTAAAGCAAGGGCTTCCTCTTCAAGCTTTTCTTCCGCCTCCTGGTAACTGGTAAAAGATGTGTCTGCCAATCAGTTTCTATGATTCAAATGAGGAAAATGCACTAGGATGTGGAAGAGAAACAAGATGGAAAGATGGATCCCCAGTCCCTAAATGATTCTTTGAAGATGAGACCCAGTGACCTGAAATGGTCACTTCTGACTATTGCTTGAAGTAGAAATAAATATCTGACTTAAGTCACAGAATTAATGTTGGGTTGCTTTGTTACAGCAATCTAGCTGTGTTCTAAATGACACAACTCTCAACTTATTTGGCGCTCTCTCACTTGCTAATACTAGCATGGAAAAACCACAACCCTGGTTAAAACTCTCTCTCTTCCTCTCCTGCATTCATCCATGGAGTCTGGCCAGAGAAAACTCTTGATGATTAGATTCTTGGCCACCAAATTCCAGTATGATTTTAATGCTGCCTAGCAATCATACCATATCTTTCCAGTACCTTCACTTCCCACCCACCTAGACAAATGATTTTTGCCCTTTCTCAGACCTCCAACACTTTGTCTCCCAACCTCACTCTTCACGGATAACCAGCATCTGTTTCATGAAGGGAACTGAGGCTTCAGAAGAGAATTTCAACCACCTCTTATTTCCCTACCCTCTCACATCTGTGCCCATGTTTTCGTCCATTTTGTGCTGCTGTAAAAAAATACCCGAGACTGGGTAATTTATGAAGAAGAGAAATTAATTTTCTCGCAGTCTGGAGACTGAGAAGTTTAAGGCACCAACAGTTTTGGTTTTCTGGTGAGAGCTGTTCTCTGCTTCCAAGATGGTGCATCATCCGAGGAGATGCAGGCTATGTTCTCACATGGTGGAAGGCAGAGGAGCAAGTGAGCTGAATGCCGAATGAAGCCTCGTTTATAAAGGGCTTTAACCCACTCATGAGAGAGGAGCCCTTGTGGCCTAATCATCTGTTAAGGCCCCAGCTCTGAGTACTGTCACACTGACAACACCTGAATTTCAGAGGGGACACATTCAACCCATAGCAGCCAATATTCTGTCTTCCCTTGCCTCCTGTTATTGTGGATATAATGTTCTGTACTCCTATTTATGACCAACACGTCCACATTTGCACCAGCTCTCATCCCTTCTTGGCTATTCAAAGACATTCCTCCAAAGAGTCTCCTTTCTCCCCCACATCATCACATTAAACCGGGTGTGGTGGCTCATGACTGTAATTCCAGCAACTTGGGAGGCTGAGGTGGAAGGATGGCTTGAGCCCAGGAATTTGAGATCACCCTGGGCAACATAGCAAGACCTCCATCTCTAAAAATAAAAAGAACTATTTTAAAAATGTTTAGCCTGGCATGGTGGCTCACACCTGTAACCTCAGCACTTTGAATGGCTGAAGTGGGTAGATGGCTTGAGCCGAGGAGTTTGAGACCGGCCTGGGCAACATGGTGAGACTCCGTCTCTACAAAAAAAAGTTTTAAATTAGCTGGGTGTGGTGGTGCACATTTGTAGTCCCGGCTATTCGAGATGCTGAGGTGGGACGATTGCTTGAGCCCAGCAGGTTGAGGCTGCAGTGAGTCATGGTCACGCCACTGCACTCCAGCCTGGGCAACTGAGTAAGACCCTGTCTCAAAAAAACAAAATTTTTTTTTCAAGTATACACAAAAGTAGACAGGATAATGAACCTTGTATATCATTACCCAGTTTCAACTATTAGAAACATTTTACCAATCTTATGTCATTTACTCTTCTTCCCTACATTTTCTAAAGTTTTTTTCTTATTTTGAAAACCTTGCCTTTGTCTGTTTTCTGAAGTATTTTAAAGCAAATCCCAGACATCATATTATTTTGCCTATAAATACTCCAATACACATTTCTAACATAATGACTTTTAAAAATGTCAGTCACAACAGCAATTATCATATCTAACAAGTTTAAATATACAACTAGGTATTAAATTTCCCAGATTGTTTCAAAAAACTTTTTTTTTATGTGGATTTGTTCAAATCAGCCTTTGAACACATTATATTTGGCTGGCATGTTTTTTAAGTCTTTTGTCATCTCTTAACAGTATTCCCCCCCCCATGTTTTCATGCCATTTATTTGACTTATTTTTAAAAAACAGATCATTGTTTCCTGTAGAAGTTCCCACATTCTGGATTTGGCTCTTGCATCCTCATCGTTTTGTTTAACATGTTCATCTTTCTTCCATATTTCCTGTGTATTGGTAGTTATATCTAGACACTTGATTCCCTTCTCTCTTGAATTCATCCCAGTCATGCTTTCACCATGCTGGGGCTCAGAACAGGATACCCCAAAGTATGGCACTTTGCCATGCTATGTATTTCGAATGAAAAGGGATTTGAAGGCCTCAGAAGCAAGGTCTCTCTGATGTTCTTCTATTCTCCTGTCTCTCACCCCATTTTCTCCCCAAAAGCCAATCATGGAAACCAGAATTCTCTTCCCCAAGGTGGTTCACAGAAATGAGAATTCCTGTCCCCAAAAGCAAGCCATAAAACCTAGAAAGATCACTCTCTCCCTTCTTCCTTCTCTCTTCTCCCTGGAGACCCTCACTCCAGAGGGGTCATGCCCCACACCAGAGAGGAAGAAACGTTACACAGAGAGGCCAAGAAGAATCTGGACAGGCCTTGCTGGACATCCCCTCTTAGCCTGTTACTATTAGAGCACACACTTTTTGCCTAATCACATGTCTACATGGCTGTCCATTCTTTGTTGAATCTATGCATAAAAAGTTCTCCCACGACTTTAGGGCTTCATTTCTGAAGGCTCTTGTGTCATGTCAAACTTTGATTATATCAATCTGTTGCTTTTCTCCTGTTAACCTGTTTCGTTATAGGAATGTCAGCTGTGATCCTTACGATGGGGAGGAAAGGTACCACCTTCCTCTTCCTGCAACCACAATTGTTGCTCTAAAGCTATGTGTGTCTTCAAGTTTGTTAGTGACCCGCGTTGCTAAATCTAATGGTCTCAACCCTCATCTTCCTCGATCCATCAGCAGTATTTGACACTATCAATCACTTTCTCCTCATTAGTGGGTTTCATTATTAGGCTTACAGGACACCACACTTTTTGTTGTTTTACTTTTACCTCATTTTTTGCTCCCTGTCAGTCTCTTTTCCTGCTGGCTCCTCTTTATGATTCCTACCTCTAAATGGTGGCATGCTCTTGGATTAGTTCTTACTCTCTTTTCCTCTGCATCTGCATTGACTCCATGGTGACCTCATCTAGTTCTCAGGCTTTAATAACTGTTTTTACATGCTGAATTCTGGTTTTGGGGTTGTTGTTGTTGTTGTTTTGAGACAGTGTCTCATTCTGTCGCTCAGGCTGGAGTGCAGCGGCGTGATCATGGGGCTCACTGCAGCTTCGACTTCCTAGGCTCAGATGATCCTCCCCCTTCAGCCTCCCGAGTAGCTGGGACCACAGGCGAGTGCAACCACACCTGGCTAATTTTTGTATTTTTTGTAGAGATGGGGTTTTGTCATGTTGCCCAGGTTGGTCTCTAACTCCTGGGCTCAAGTAATCGGCCCACCTTAGCCTCCCAAAGTTATGGGTTTACAGGCGTGAGCCACCATGCCTGACCCCTGTACGGGCTGACTTCTTAATTTGTAGCTTCAGCCTGGATCTCACCCAAGAAATCAGAATTCATATAACCAAACTGTGTCTTTGATATATCCATTCGAATGTCTAAAAAGTGTCTCAGGTTGATCACATTAATCATTTAACACATGACTTCCTTCCAAATCTGCTTCTCTTGTAGTTTGCTTCATTTCAGTTGATGGCAACTCTGCCTTTCCAGTTTTTCAGGCCAAAAATCTTACAGTCATTCTAGACTTTTTCTTTCTCTCTACCCGTATCCAATCTGTTGGCAAATTCAGGTGACTCTACTTTCAAAATATACCCCAAATCTGGTCATTTCTCACCACCTCTACTACCATCATCTTGATTCGGTCCACTGCCACCTCTTACCTCATATCGTGGCCTCCTAACTGTTCTCTCCTCTGTTCTTATCACAGCAGTAAAGTGGTTTTTTAGAAATGTAAGTTACATGAGGACACTCCTCTGCTCAAAATGCCCCAATGATTTTCTATCTGCTTAGAGTAAAAGCCGACAGACCCTCCACGTCCTGCCCTACTAATATTTCCCTGACACATCTCCCAATATTCTCCTTCTTCACTTATACCACTCCAGCCACTCTTGTTTCTAGCATATGCCTCACACTGTTCTCAACTTGGGCCTTAGTATTTGGTGTTCTGCCTGGGCTGTTCTTCCCTGAACCTTTCTCACCTCCTTCAGGTTTTGTCCTTTCCCAACCACCCTCTTCAAAACTACATTCCCCTAAAAGTACAAGTGAGGAATCAATAGGCATAGCATTTGTGTTTCTTTTTGACTTTTATTATTACTTTCTCAATCTTCCCATTCTTTGCCAGCATTTGTGTTTTGATAAATATTGCCAGATTACCATCACCAATAATGTATAAGCATGTAAGTTTCCCCCATAGATTGACCAACTGAGGCTACTGTTGAATTTTTGACAATCACCGTATAGTTTTAATTGGCATTCCTTATGAGAGCCATTTTAATTGGCATTCCTTTGAGAGCCATTTTTATTTCCATGTCTGAAAACTGTAAGCTCATATCCTAGGCTCACTTTTCTAAGGATATTGGTGTTTCTCTTATTTGTAGAAGCTGTTTGTACATTAGGGAAATGAGTACTTTGTCTATGATATGAGTTGGAATAAAATTTTCCTAGTTTGTCATTTGTCTTTGACTTTATTTATGGTGGGTTTTTCTACGCAGAATTTTTTTTAATTGGAAGTCTAATTTATTCATATTTTCTTTTATGTGTTCTAAGTATTATATTTTAAAAGTCCTCTCCCACCTGAGATAAATATACATATTTTTTCATCAAACTTTTGAACATATTTATATTTTTTTATCTATCTGGAATTCGTTTTGGGACAAGATGTGAAGTATACTTCTAACTTTAATTTTTTTTCCAATATGGCCACCCATTTGTCTCCATACCATTTATTGGATACTCCACTGTTTTCTCCATGACATGAAATGCAGAATGAAAGGCAGAATTTAATGGTTGTGAACTGAAGTTGAGGTACCAGCATTTTCTCTTTGTGAAACCTGTTCTGGCAGAGCCCTTCTGCATGCCACTGAGAGCGGCAAACAAGTCAAACCTGTAAAGTGCTGAAAGCCCACACCCAGAAAGTGCATGGATAATGTCTCCAAATTGTAGCTTGAGATGTTGTGAGCACATGATTCTGATATAATTAGTTCTCCACCCCACGCACATTCTCTCCAATATTGTTAAAGGGTGGCAAAGAATAGTCACATAGTTTTTGGTTGTTTGTTTTGCAGACTGATTCCATCTCCATTCGATGAAGACCACACCTTAATACTTGCAAATCATCTTGAACTATGGATAACAAAGGTGCTACTGCAATCCTCACGTTATCTTTTAGATTTTCAGACTTTTGTGATTTCAGCATTCTAGGCTTAATGAAGTTTTATTTAAATTGTATAAATGTATCCATCTGTGCTTAACTAACTGAAACAGAGCCACTGGATGTAGAGAATGAGGGCTGAAGCTTTGGGGGATGGGATACAACTTTCAAATTGGTGATATCATATGAGACCATTATAGGTAGTTTACCTGGCATCTGTCTACTAGGCTGCTTTTTAAACTAGGACACACATCTATTGTTTAGTGATAATTATACTGATAAGGACACGAAGAGACTGTAAAATCCTGCTGAACTATCTGAAATAGTTTTGTATCATTAAAAGTAATTATGAGAAATACATTTTACATTTTAAGGCTATTTGACTGTATTTCTTAATGGAAGTACTTAGTGGTTAGGAGTTTTTTCAAGACACAAACAGGAGTGCAATCTGGATTCTTCTATTTTTTCTCTGAATGACTTTAGCTAGTTATCTAACCTCTGTAAGCCTTAATTTTTTCCTATGTAAAATGGTGATGATAATAATAGTACTTACTATTATAGAGATTAGTGAGAAACTCTATTTAGAACATAAGTGCTAAGGCATTTCCACTGAATCTTATTAGCAAAGATCAAAAAGTTTAAAAATACATTTGTTGGTAAGAGTCTGGTGGAGATAGGTACTCTCATACACTGCTTGGGAGAGTGTAAATTAGTGTAGCCATTACATAAGACAGTTTGGCAATACTTACCAAAAATTAAAGCCCACATACTTTATTTTTTAATTGTATGTATGTATATTTGAGACAGGATCTCACTCTGTTGCCCACGGTGCAGTGCAGAGGCGTGGCTCACCCGAACCTCGACCTCCTGGGCTAAAGTGATCCTCCCATCTCGACCTCCCAAGTAGCTGGGACTACAGGCATGCACCACCATGCCCGGCTAATTTTTGTATTTTATGTAGAGATGGAATTTCGCCATGTTGTCCAGGCTGGTCTTAAACTCCTAGGTTCAAGAGATCTGCCCACCTCAGACTCCCAAAGTGCTGGGATTATAGGCATGAGCCACTGTGCCTGGCTCACATACATACTTTACCACCAGCAATTCCTCTTGCTAGAATTTTTCAAACAGATGTACTTGTAAATGAGTGAATTGATACCTATATGTGGATATTTATTGTAATACTGTTATGGTAGGAAAAGTATGGAAACAACTAAAATCTCCATCTATAAGGGGCTGCTTTGATGGATTTATGCAATCAAATACAGGTTGAAAATCCCTTATCCAAAATTCTTAGGAACAGACATGTTTCAGATTTTGGATATTTTTGGATTTTGGAATATTTGCATATACATGATGAGATATCTTGGGACTCAAGTCTAAACACAAAATTCATTTATATTTCATGTATACTTTATACACATAGCCCGAAGGTAATTTTATACAATATTTTTAACAATTTTGTGCATGAAACAAAGTTTTGACTTCAACCTGTCACATGAGGCCAGGTATGGAATTTTCCACTGTGGCATGTGAGCCCTCAAAAAGTTTTGGATTTAGGGAGCATTTCAGATTTCAGATTTTTGGATTAGAGATACGCAATGCTATGGTTTGGAAGTTTGTTCCACTAAACCCCATGTTGACATGTGATTCCCGATGTTAGAGGTGGAGCCTAATGCAAGGTGTTTGGGCCTTGGCAGTGGATCCCTCATGAATGGATGAATCCCCTCCCACCTCCCAGGGGAGAGGAGTGAATCAATTTTCACTCTATTAGTTCCCACAAGAGCTGGTTGTTAAAAAGAGCCTGGCACCTCCTCTTTCTCTCTTGATCTCTGCACACACCAGCTCCCCTTCACATTCTTCTAGGAGTGCAAGCAGCCCATGGCCCTTACCAGATGCAGAATCACAATCATGAACTTTTTCAGACATCACAATAATGAGCCAAATAAACCCTTTTTTCTTTATAAATTACCCAGTCTCGAGGCACAGTGGCTCATTCTTTAATCCCAGCATTTTGGGGGGCTGAGGCAGGTGGATCGCTTGAGCCCAAGAGTTCAAGATGAGCCTGGGTAACAAAATGAGACCCTGTCTCCACAAAAAAAAAAAAAAAAAAAAAAGGCTGGTGTGATGGTACACGCCTGTGGTCCCAGCTACAAGGGAGGCTGAGGCAGGAGGATTGCTTGATTCTGGAAGGTAGAGGCTGCAGTGAGCCATGATCATGCCGCTGCACTCCAGCTTGAGTGATAAAGTGAGACCTTGTCTAAAAAAAATAAAAAATTAAAAATAAATAAATAAATAAATAAAATAAATTACCCAGCCTCAGGTTTTTCTCTATAACAACACTAAATGACTAAGACACTCAACCTGAACCATGCCAGAAAAAAGAATGAGGAAACATTCATGTTACGACATGGGGTATTGCCAAGATATGGTGTTAACTAGAAGAAGGAAAGTATAAAACAGTGCAAAAATGAGTGGCAAGTAGATGATACATGTACATATTTGCTGTATAATCACAGAAAATGGTAGCACTAAATTTCTCTAAAGCTTGAATTTGGGTAGTTGAGTGGCCAAGAAAATTTTCACTATGTATTCCTTTTCATCTTTTGATTGTACTTTGTGAATGTGTAGCTTTTTAAAAAATAAAATGGGCTGGGCACAGTGGCTCATGCTACTTTGAGAGGCCGTGGTAGGAGGATCACTTGAGTTCAGGAGTTCAAGATCAGCCTCAGCAACAAGATGAGACCTCCATCTCTGCAAAAAATTAAAATTTTAGTGAGGCATTGGGGAACAGGCCTGTAGCCCCAGCTATTCGGGAGGCTGAGGCAGGAGCATTACGTGAGCCCAGGAGGTCCACGGTGCACTTCAGCCTGGGTGACAAAGTGAGACCCTGCCTCTAAAAAATAAGTAAATAAATAAATAAATAAAATAAAATAAAACATATATAAAATATATGGAACACTCATGACACAGGATAAGCATGCAATAAATGTCAACACTTATTTAAAATGTTCACTTAATGATAAGGATTATCTTCCACTAAAATGAAGATATCCAGAGACTAAAAAAAAAAATACCTGTTTAAAAATGGAAATACTAGGCCAGATGCGGTGGCTCACACCTGTAACCCTAGCACTTTGGGAGGCCGAAGGAGGAGGATCACATGAGCCTAGGAGTTTGAGGCTGCAGTGAGTTATGGTTCCACCATTGCACTCCAGCCTGAGTGACAGAGACCCTGTCTCAAAAAATATTATGATATATAAGTACTTTTAAACAATTGGTCTTAGTTTTAAGTTATAAGGGCATTTTTTGGGGGGACACATGAAGTCCTACAATCTGGTCCTTTATCATTTACATCTCTAATAAAGGTATTAAAATATCCGTAATTTTAAAAAATCTACTTATATGCAAAGAATATGACTAGAAGGAAAAGTTTTCATATACAAATGAAAATTTCTCATGATTTAGTCTTTGAGCCATTGGAGGTTTGGTAGATAATAGATGTCATTTAAACTTCTCTCAAACATTACCAGATTTTGAAAAATGAATAAAAATATTGAACATATTTTAGATAGATTTATTTATATATAGTTGTGTTTTGTTTATAGTCCTGAGCTTTGAGCAAATCTGGATAAATTGAGAAAAAATGAAAAATGGATAATTTGTTTCCATTTGTGTTTTCTTTCTTTCTTTTCTTTTTATCTTTTCTTTTTTTTTTTGAGATGGAGTTTCACTCTGTTGCCTAGGCTGGAGTGCAGTGGTGCGATCTTGGCTCACTGCAACCTCCACCTCCCAGGTTCAAGTGATTTTCCTGCCTCAGGCTCCTGAGTAGCTGTCACTACAGGCATGCGCCACCATGCCCGGCTAATTTTTGTATTTTCAGTAGAGACGGGGTTTCAACATGTTGGCCAGGCTGGTCTCGGACTCCTGACCTCAAGTGATCTGCTCGCCTCAGCCTCCCAATGTGCTGGTACTACAGCCAAGAGCCACTGCACCTGGCTCTTCCTCCCTCCCTCTTTTCTTTTTTTTTCTCTTTCTCCTTTCCTTTCCTCTCCTCTCCTCTCCTCTCTCCTTTCCTCTCCTTTCTTCTTTTCCTTTCTGTCTCCCTCCTTCCCTCCCTCCCTTCCTCCCTCCCTTCCTCCCTCCCTCTTTTCTTTCTCCCCTCCCCTCCCCTCCCCTCTCCTCTCCTCTCCTTCCAACAGATCTCACTATGTTGTCCATGCTGGAGTGAGTGGCTACTCACAGGTGCCATTATAGCACACTGCAGCCTTGAACTCCTGGCCTCAAGTAGTCCCACCTCAGCCTCCTGAATAGCTGGAACTACAGGTGCACACCACATGCCTCACTTCTTTTTCCATTTGACTTATATGTATTCAGGCCATCAGGCTGTTCTGCCTTTTTTTTCAATAAGCTACACATGTAGGTTTCTCACTTTTATTAAATATTCCGTTATTGACATTCTATTTTGTTCTCTCTTACACTTGGTAATAACAGCTTCACATATTTTATCGGTTTTTAATTTCTTAGACATAAACATTGATATGGTTTGGCTGTGTCGCCAACCAAATCTCATCTTGAATTGTAGTTTCCATAATCCCCGCGTCATGAAGAGAAGTGAATCATGGAAGTGGTTTCTCCAATCCTGTTCTCGTGATAGTGAGTTAGTTCTCACAAGATCTGGTGGTTTTATAAGGGGCTTGCTTCCCCCTTAGCTGGGCATTCATACTTCTCCTTGCTGCCACCATGTGAAGAAGGATGTGTTTGTTTTCCCTTCCGCCATAATTATAAGTTTCCTGAGCCCTCCCCAACCATCCTGAACTGAACTGTGAGTCAATTAAACCTCTTTCCCCCTTTTTTTTTTTTGGAGATGGAGTCTCACTCTGTTGCCCAGGCTGGGTTCAGTGTCACAGTCATAGGTCACTATAGCCTTCAGCTGTTGGGCTCAAGCAATTCTCCCACCTCAACCTCCCATGTAGCTGGGACTACAAGCATCCACCACCACACCTGGCTAACTTTTGTATTTTTAGTAGAGATGGGGTTTTACCATGTTGGTCAGGCTGGTCTTGAACTCCTGGTCTCAACTGACCCACCCACCTCGGCCCCGCAAAGTGCTGAGATTACAGGCGTGAGCTACCATGCCTGGCCAAACCTCTTTCCTTTATAACTTACCCAGTCTTGCCAGGCACACTGGCTCATGCCTGTAATCTCAGCACTTTGGGAGGCCAAGGCAGGTGGATCACCTGAGGTCAGGAGTTCAAGACCAGCCTGGCCAACATGGTGAAACTCCATCTCTACTAAAAATACAAAAATTAGCTGGATGTGGTGGTGTGCACCTGTGATTTCAGCTACTTGGGAGGCTGAGGCAGGAGAATCGCTTGAACCTGGAGGGCGGAAGTTGCAGTGAGCCAAGATGGCACCACTGCACTCCAGCCTGGTGACAGAGAGACACCTCGTCTCCAAAAAAAAAAAAGTTACCCGTCTCAGGGATGTCTTTATTAGCACCGTGAGAATGGACTAATATAAAGTTTTTAGGCCTTGTTACATATATGTTAGCATATGTCCCTCTAGACTCTAATCTTGTAGCCTAGTATTTTCCAACATTTAAGAACACTTAGATCAAATAGCACATCTCCTATGAAATTGTTAGAAACCTGCAAAGTTGGATAGCCCAATTTTTCTCCCATTATTGTTAATGCAACCTCCATTTTACAACACATTTTATAATGCTCTGTCTCTTTCAGTAAACAGTGAACTCCTCAAAAGCAACAGCACTATTTTTCACTATTATAACTACCTGCACAGCCCAACATGTATTAGGTACTCAATAGTATCTGCAGAATAAAGACTAATTTTTCCCAGTAGATATGTTACATCTTAATGGAATTACTTCAGCAAATATTATCACCATATTGTAATATTGGGGTATTTTAATTTAATATAAAAGTAAATCAAATGAAGAGTGCACAGAGTCTTTATCTGGCATATCTCAAAATTAGACTACAGAGGAATTCTGTTTTCCAAGATCAAATTTCAAATTAATTTCATAATAAATAATTGTGATCTAAATTGCCCATGTTAAGCTTAAATGATTGATATGTGTGGTTGGTTGTGTGTGTGTGTGTGTGTGTGTGTGTGTGTGTATGAGCTGAACATGTAGCCTCCTTCTGACAACATGGTTCCATGATCACTTTTAAGAAAATATTCAAGAAGTAATTGACCCTGTTGGCTAATTTTTCTCAGGAGCAACACTCATATCACTAACGATCAAAACAAAATGGTCATTTTTTGACAGTTGTCCCCAAACATCTAGACAGACTGTTAGATTAATGCTTTTAGCAACTTAGGATGGCATGTTTTACAGTCTGCTGTAGAAACAAGATTAGCTGTGACAGTTTGGCTATGGGGTAACTTCTTTCCTTCTTTGTGAAATAGGAGCATAATACCAGCCTCACAGGTATGTTTTTATGTTTTACATATATTAAATGTTTATTTTAGCTTTACTTGTACTGTCAGAAACTTACACCACACTGAGGTCAGTCTGAAAAGAAATAGTTGAATAAAACTGGTACATTCCTGCAATGGAACTATACATCTATTAAAAACAAATGATCATATCTATGTCAGTTGAACTGAATATATGTCCATCGTATAGTAAGTGAGAAAAACATATCACAGGGTAAATAATTGCACTTTTATATTTAAAAAGCCACAATTTCTGTTTATATAGCATTTTGTTTATGCTTAAAAGGAATGGAGGAATAACTTTCTCTCCATACCTCTTTGGTAGAGTCACTTGAGCATGTATCCTGTTTTTTTCCCACCTCACAGGTTTAGTAGCCAAGGTCTACTTTTTTAAATTGACAAATAAAAATTATATATATTTATTGTGTAAAATATGGTGTTTTGATATACGTATACATTGTGGAATGATGGCTAACTTTTTTTTTATGATGCTTTGCACAGATTTCTGGAACTCCAACAGAGTTCCACAATTTAAACAGATCCATTGCTGCAATTTGAGAAGTGTCATAACCCTCACTGAAACCCTCCTTCTTAGTGAAGTGAGATACTCCTTTCAGTTGGCAACAATAGAAACCCGTTTTTTTTTTTGCTCTTCACTAGTATCCAGGGCACATACGTTACTCTTTAGTCAACAGCATAGAAATCCTGAATTTCTTACTGTCGTTAGTGATCTCAGTTATGACATAATCCCAGCACGTTGGGAGGCTGAGGCAGGTGGATCACTTGAGATCAGGAGTTTGAGACCAGCCTTGCCAACATAGTGAAACCCTGTTTCTACTAAAAATACAAAAATTAGCCAGATGTGGTGGCACGCACCTGTAATCCCAGCTACTCAGGAGGTTGAGGTGGGAGAATCGCTTGGATCCAGGAGGTGGAGGTTGCAGTGAGCCGAGATCATGCCATTGCACTCCAGGCTGGGCAACCGAGCAAGACTCCATCTCAAAAAAAAAAAAAAAAGTTCAGCTGATACAGGTAAAAGTCAGGAAGAATTGCATAAGGAATCTGATAGCCATTAAGGCTTGTGGCTTCACTAAACTTATTCATCCTTCAAATTTGAATTCTAGAAATCTATACAATTAGACAGTATTATTTGGCCACTTGCAAAAATAGTATGTATTCATTTGTTTGTTTTTGATGGTTAATACAAGAAAATGCCTTGGGGAGGAGGAATTCTCTGTTTTGGTATTATCAAGAATGGTACCCATTATATTATTTAATGTTTCTCTTATAATGTAGAGAAACCATAGAGATGGAAAACCATTAATAGATTGTTTACATATAAAATTTCCTGAACAGAAGGGAGATAAATTGGAGAGACGTTATACAAGAAGAATTGACAGATTGTGACAGTAAACGTTCCTGAGATCTACTGTGTGCAGAAGTAGAGTGAGATCTTAAGGGTTTCTAGCCCAAGGTAGCCTCAAATAGAGAGGGTAACAGGAGAAGGTAATTTGAGTGTAAAGTATAGACGAGAGTTCACTTTGGGATATATCAACTTTGGTGGGATGTGATATTGGAAAGGGGACTCAAAAATTCCCATATGCCAATTCATCTTCTTTGAAATTCAAACCAATCAAATTCAAACTGTTAGTAATCAAACTGCTAACAAATTCAAACTGCTAGTAATCAATATTTATCTAGGATGGTTAATATTGGCATTAGGATACAGAAGGTACCTATATGTGAAAGCACCTGACACACAGTAGGTATGGAGTAATGTTTGCTTTTGTATCTTTAATTCCCAGAAATCATTCTGCCAAAGAAACAGAATCTCAAGGAGCAAAACTCTCTATTATTAAGAAGAGATTTTTATGTTTATAGGATTTTTAAACTGTATGCATCATTTTCAATAAATTTTAAGGGTATTACAATAGTAAGATTACTAGGAATAAATGTTAATGCAAGGAATGTAAAAAAATGAAAAATCATAGGTTATTTTATTTGAGATATACCATTCATTTTTAACATCTCAGCAAGCTCATTAATTGCCTCCATGTCACTATATTCAATGGATATCTATCAGTCTTCTTTTTGCTTAATTTCCTAGTCAACTTGTTCATCACTCTCTCCTTGAAACACTTTTTCCCTTCAATTTCATAATACCACAGTTTCCTCCTGGCTTGTCTTTCTACTCTTCTTCTCTGCCTCCATTGCAGACTCATTCTTCTCTCCTCTTGGCCTTTAAAAAGTGCAGTTTCTCAGGGCTCTGTCCTAGGATCTTTTCTCTATTCACCCTCTATTCTCCTTGCCCAACTATCATACCTTTCCCCACTAAATTATCATCTGTATACCATGATACCTAAATTTATGTCTCAATCTTAGACATTTCCCTTTATATGTCCAACTAACTACTCAGTATTTCTATTTGGATGTCTCGAAGGTACCTCAAATTCAACATGTCTGAGACCAAGGTGATGACATTCCACTCAAATGCTATCTTTTTCTTCCAGTGTTCCTCATCTCAGTAAACAGCCTCACCATCCATGCAATTGTGTAGCTCAGGAAGCCAGGTGTCATCCTTTTTCCATGCTGCACAGTCATATCCCACATCCAGTCCAACGCTTGTTACTGTTGATCACCCCTGTACTTTTCTCATCCATTCATTTTTATCCATCTTTACTATCACAACTTTAGTACAGGTGGAGTCATTGCTCACCAATAGTAACCTGCTTGGTGTTCTTTTTCAATCCATTATGGCTCCCCTCCATTTTGTTCTCTATGCTAGAACCAGAAGAGTCTTTTTTTTTTTTTTTTTTTTTCTTTAAGACGGAGTCTTGTTCTGTCACCCAGGCTGGAGTGCAGTGGTATGATCTCAGCTCACTGCAGCCTCTGCCTCCCGGGTTCAAGTGATTCTCCTGTCTCAGCCTCCCAAGTAGCTGAGATTACAGGTGCCTGCCACCACACCCAGCTAATTTTTCTATTTGTTGTAGAGATGGGTTTTTGCCATATTGGCCAGTTGGGTCTTGAACTCCTGACTTCGGGTGAGGTGATCCCCTGCCTCGGCCTCCCAAAGTGCTGGAATTACAGGCGTGAGCCATGGCTCTTGGTCCAGAATAGTCTTTTAAACATGCAAATCTTTTCATGTCAACCCTGCTGAAAATCATTTTCATTGGTTTGCTGTTGCTGTTGGGAAAATATCTTAAATCCTCAACAGGTCACAAAAGTCATGTCAATCAATAAGCTCTAACAGATCCTCTCTATATAAACTCTTCTACTTAGCATAACCTTTTTCAGAGACACCAGTGTCTGTTAGTTGCACATCTATTTATTTCTTTTGGCTGCTATCTCTGCCCAGAATTAGGGAAGTTCATGGAGATGCCAAAAGATTGGCACTAGTTCTCTAACCTTTCTCACTCCATGCAAAGTGATTCGGTGGAAATTTTATTATTGTTTTTATTTCCTGTGGAAAAAAGTTTTATTTGCCTCTATTCACAACCTATAAATATAGAATATCTTACAAAAGGTATAAAAACTTAAACCATTTTATGATGATATCTGAAAACCAAATTTTATGGGGATAAAGCAACTCCAGCATTAATGTCAGAAGGAGCTCAGGGGCCCTTTATATATCATGTAATTTTAAAACAAGTATTTAAACCTATCAAGATTGTTAGATTATATTTTTCTAGTGTACAGTAGAAGTGGTTTTAGAATCATATTGGGCAACATTTTTTACCTCTCTAACCCTTATTTGCCTTGTAAGTAAAATGGGATAATAAAGTTACCTACATCCCAAATTATTCTGAGGACTAACTAAGATCAAGTATGTAAAGTACCTAGCATAAGTGTGGCACATAGTAATGATCAATAGGTGCTAATTATTACTATTTTTGTTTATGATAGTCACAAAGTCATTGTTTTAAAAGTTCTTTTGGGTCCATGTAATTTTTTTTTTTTCAGAGAAAAGAAATACTGAGGATTTGAACAAGTCTATCATTGGTTTTGTTCTATCAAATATGGGTAAATACACTTTTTCAACTGAAAACAGTAAACATTAATCCTACTACTCTGCAGAGAAGAAAATAATCTTACTGCTCTTCAGAAAGATTTTACTATTACTCCTTATTGCACATAAGCCCTGTCTACCTGGTGCTGTTGTGAACTGATAATCAATATCCTTTTTTGCCATGTCACTTCCAGCTCCTAGATGAAGAAGCTTGTCCTGTTGGGAGTCCTCAGGCACAAAGTCCACTGCACCACTTCTGTCTGTGCAATGATTTCTGCCAGTGGAGACTCTACTGTCCCCTGGTGGCATTTGCTGTCTTTCATGTATTCAATGTTCTGGCTCAGAAGACCTAGTTATGCTTAGATACTCATAAATTTAGCAGGCAAAACCTGAGAATTGCTCTCTCATTCTGATCTGTAATTATGACTCTTGTAGTGGAAGCATCATTTTCTCTACATGGTTCAGAGCAGGGGTTCTTGGTTAGGAAACTCTCCCATATGTTACTGTCTCATCAACACCAGTGCTTCCTTTAGGAAGGAGCAGACTCATTTCATCTCCTCTTTAAGGAGCCACATGCTAAACTGTTCTTTGGAGTTCTATCTTTGGTTTCAGAGTCTGATTCTACAGACAGGATCCTGAAATTTCCTCTTCTAACTCTACTGTCCTTCCTAATTTCTTACCTTTGACAAAGAGGTTGGATGTTACTTCAAATTTGTCCAGGATCCTAGTAAGGACCTCAGTGATCTACAACCTATGCCCATGTAAAGGAATACAGTTAGATCTGAATGAAATACAACTTTATTTTTCTATAACTCCTCTGAAATTCAATTTTGAATTGCCTGTTTCAAAGGGCTGGTAATATCATAATCCGTGTCTATTTCTGGTATTCCTCCTTTTTCTCCCTTGGGGTTGGATCTAAATTCAAAAAGGCCTAAGATAACAGCAAATTTAGGGGTTGGGAGCCTCTGGTTCTCAATGTGATCTGTCTACACAGGCATCCAGTGAGAAATTCATGATCCTAACTCAGTTATCAGTTCTACAAACCTCTAATGAGTCCAGAGTTCTCTTCTGTAAGCTCCCTTTAAATGTGGAGGCTGCCTTTCTTTTCCATGTCAAACATGGGTGTACAGGGATATTTTGTTTCCACTTCAAGTTAGGGCATACAAAATCTCTGGGACCCTGTCTAGTTCCTATCTACCTACTCATACCGTGAATCTTGTTCACTTTCTGGGGCCTGTTGCCTTCCTGGGACAGTTCAGGAATCAGGGAACACATCCCTCTGCTCCTGGATTTCACAAACCCATCTATGGAGGTTTGGTGGCTTCCCAGGTGTGTGACGGGGACCATCGTAAGACTTCCTGTTTCTGGGACTGTGGAAATCTGCCTTGCCATTGCCTCCTCTCTTACTTTCCCCTGTACACCATCCACAATCTTGTCATCTCCCAACACAGAAAGTGGGTTCTTTCTGTTTGATTTTTTTTTTTTTTTCCTGAGAATGGAAAGCCATGATCTTACAAAAGATGTTTTGTCCAAATCTTTTGCTATGCCAAGAGTTTTATCTGTTTCTGTAAAGCCAAGCCTTTTGCAACACCAAAGCCAGGAAAAGACTCCCTTTGTTACCTCTGCTTTCTTTGCTGTCACTTCTTTCTTTAAAAGCAAAGAACACAGAATACCTAGCTGCTTGTTTAGGGTGATGGGCACTGAGATCGAGAGAAGAGAATATTGGGGAGGAAGGCAATCTATTAATATTATTCTACCACATTTATGAGCAACAGACAGAAATTATAACAAGGTTATCAGGAAAACTCCCCACTCCATCCAGATGAAACTGTGTCCTCAGCCCTAAGAAACGGGGCATGATTGTCTCTCTCCTGCTCTTTTCCTTGCTAAGCACAGACAAGATGTCAGCACTCAGACGTCCTATTCCAGGTAAGCAGACTGACAGTAGGACAAGTGTTTTCTAGGAAAAGGTTTATCTTTTCACTAGAGATCCAGTTCTGAGTGGTTTGAAAGGGACAATTCTTTTATTTGGTTTGGTTCTAGGAATATGACAGTTTATATAAAGCTGTTGCTTTGCTGTGAAAAACCTAGACATAGTGAGAATCTGAATTAATCTTTTACACCCAGAAACCTGCAGAGCAGGAAGACTCACTTTTTTTCCTTGTAAGAATGCAAAGAAATCCTCAAAACCTCTTTGCAGTTTTAACATTCATTTTGAAATATGTTGATGTTAGTAACTACTATAATGAAGTATTAGCTACTTATGGTTAATAATTGCTTACACTTATTGAGTACTTACTATGTGTCAGATACTGAAACACTTTAACTTAATCTTCTTCATTTCATCTTCATAATAACCTTAGGAGATACATATTATTATTCTAATTTACAGATTAGGAAAGTGAGGCACAAAGAGGCTAAGTAACTCGTCCAAAGGCACAAACTATGATCTGTTAGAGACTGAATGTGAACTCCAGAATTCTGATGGCAGAGAAGATACGCTTACCTAAGTATATTCATCATGATAATAATGGTTGAGAGGCTATGGCATATGTGTGACAATTCTTGTAATAAAATGTTAAATTGAAGCTAGTACATCAGAATAAAAATGTTAATGGGAACTTATTGTGATACATGTGAGACCAAGAATAAGTTAACAGTTTGCAACCAAGACATGAAACTGGATTAGTGAATGATTTTGACACTCTAGTTTATCAAGGGACACAGAAGTTTTGTTCTGAGTCGTCCTGGGTCTTCAGAGAACCACCATGAATAAATACCATGAATAAACACCAGGAATTGGAGAACATAAGAAATTAACATTTGATATTAATTTTAATGTGCTGGAATTTGAAAGGATCAGCATGGAAATCTGATACAGAGAATCATTTTGAATTACACTTGAAGGTATGGAAATAAAATCTCTTGTTAACATTATTTTATAAAATTCTCAAAGCCATTAGTATTTTGTATAACTCATTCATTCAAAAATATTTACTGAGCACCTACTATGTGTCAGGCACTGTTAGAAGTGCTGGGGATAGAGTAATGAAAAAAAAAAAGGTTCTTGTCCTTGTGGAGCTAAATTTTGTTTTTTTAAACTCCTCTTACTATTTATCATTCCCAAGGAGCTGATTTTTAATGAGTAGGTGAAATAAATAAGTAAACAGTATATTACAAAGCTATAAGTGCTATGGAAAAATAAATTAGGGGTACCTTTGGGTTTGTTCCTCTTAGTGTTCCTTTTCCTTTCTATTTCAGTGATAAAATGGGCTAGGTTATAAAACTGTTAGTCATTCTGAAAACTCAATCTGAAGGAGTTGGACAAATATATAAACCAAAGTATGATTTCTGATTTCAACGTTGAAGACAGTTGATATGGCTAGGCTTTGTGACACAACCCAAATCTCATCCTGAATTGTAATCCCCACAATCCCCATGTGTCTAGGGAGACTGGATCATGGAAGTGGTTTCTCCATGCTGTTCTTGTGAGAGTGAGTTCTCATGAGATCTGATGGTTTTATAAGGGGCTGTTCCCGCTCCACTCCTCACTCTTCTATCTCATGCTGCCACGTAAGAAGGTCCAAGCATGCTTCCCCCTCACCTTCCGCCATGATTGTAAGTTTCCTGAGGCCTCCTGCGCCATGTGGAACTGTGAGTCAATTAAACCTCTTTCCTTTACAAATTACCCAGTCTCAGGTATTCCTTTATAGTAGTGTGAAAATGGACTAATACACAAGTGGTCCAGACCCACCTGAAGTAGCAGTACTATCTGAAAAACTGGCTTCTCATGGAGAAATAACATTCTTGTTGCCCAATTTCACTTTATAAGTATATGTAGTTCCCCCCCGCTTTGAAGGTGCTTTTTACCTGTTCCCTCCTTACCTGTCTTACTTGCCACATATGCTGCTGTGACTGATCTTACTCATATTTCTGACCTTAGAAAAGGCTACTGTGTTCAGTGCCCCCTGCTGTGTGCTGAATGTGACTGTCTTTTTCCTATTAAAACACTAATTATATTGCATTGTAGAGGTTTATTCAATAGTCTTTCTCTCCCAAAAGACTGTATAATTTGTGTAGTTAAGGATAAGGGGCCAGGCGTGGTGGCTCGCGCTTGCAACACTCTTGGAGGCCAACGTGGGTAAAATGCTTGAGCCCAGGAATTCAAGACCAGCCTGGGCAATAAGGCGAAACCTCATCTCTACTAAAATGTTAAATTTAAGCTAGTAGATCAGAAAAAAAGTGTTAATGTGAACTTATTGTGATATATATGAGACAAAGTATAAGTTATCAGTTTGCAGCCCAGATATGAGACTGGATTAATGAATGATTTTGATGCTCTTGTTTATCAAGGGACATGGAAGTTTTGTTCTGAGTCATCCTGGGTCTTCAGGGGACCACCATGAATAAATACCATGAATAAACACCAGGAATTGGAGAACATAAGAAATTAACATTTTATATTAATTTTAATGTGCTGGAATTTGAAAGGATCAGTAAGGAAATCTGATAGGGAATCATTTTGAATTACACTTAAGAATTAAAAAAAAAAATTACCCGGGCATGGTGGCATGTGCCTGTAGTCCCAGCTACTCAGGAGGCTAGGTGGGAGGATCACTTGGGTCCAGGAGGTTGAGGCTACAGTGAGCTGTGATTGCACCACTGCACTCCAGCCTGGGTGATAGCATGAGATCCTGTCTCAAGAAAAAAAAAAAAAAAAGATAAGGATTATGTTTTTTCATCATTGTATCATTAGCACTCAGAATGGAGGCTGGCATATAGTAACAGTAAGAGCTAAATCTTTGTCATATAATTCAATCAACTTTTGCCGAGTTACCTATGTGGGCATGCCTATGTAGGTATGCATTTTGTTAATGAGGCAAATTTGTGATTATGAAGAAAAATTCAATCAATATAACATCCTTACTGATTTGTCCTAAAATTTCACCAACACCTATTGTTTATTTTTTCACAAAAGGTATGTTGGTATTTTAATTAAAAATGACTTCATAAATTGGTTTTATTTTATTATTTATTTATTTATTGTTTAGAACAAGTTTTTTTTGTAGAGATGAGGTTTCACCACACTGTCTGGGCTGGTCTTGAACTCCTGGGTTCAAGCCTTCCACCCACCTTGGCCTCCTAAAGTGCTGGGATTACAGGCATGAGCCACCACACTCGGCCAACAAATTGGTTTTATTATGAGTACCTAGTACTACATGTAATTTCTCTTTTACTTTTTAAAATATTTATTGTGAAAAAATGTAAATGTGCAAAATAAAGAAGAGGAGTATAATAAACTCCCAGGCACCAATCATCTGCCTGGCCAATTATGTTTCATCCACAACCCCACCCGCTTACCTGACTCCAGGTTATTTTAAAACAACTTCGGGCACCATAGTGTCTAATTTTCAGTGATTTAAAATAGAGTGTATAAGAATGCTTTAGATATTACAAGGCAAATGCTTACACATTATCTTTTTCCATTCTCATACCCTGTTCTTTGGCATTTTACTGAAAAGGAAATGAGAAGGGTTCAGAGAAATTATGTGACTTTTCTTTGGTAACATTCCTAGTATATGCTGTAGTCAGAACTTCAAGCTTTTGCTTTTTTTTTCCTTTTTTAACATCAACTTTCGTGCTTTGTCCAGTGTATAACATCATAGGCAAATTCAAATTGAGAATAGGAACCAGTTATTCTTTAACCATAACCCTTCTAACTTTTACATATCCTAAGACCAGGTAGCAAATAGGGCAGGAGCCTTCATCTGGAGGGATGGTGGCAGTTCTGATAGGGGAAAATCAGCATTAGCCTTTCCTTCCAAAAAGCCACTCTGGCTGCTGCTGTTGACACAAGGCTCCTGGCTTTTGAGACATAATTTGAGTGCTGGATTCCAATACTTTTTACTTCCTCATAAGAAAAAAAAAATGTTAAGCATCTAAGGATATCTCATGCTTTATTGATAAAGTCAGTCTCAGGCTGAATCCAAATTGCTGAGCTCCAACAGACCTACAAGGCAAAGCATCTACACAGGGAATTGCCACTCTTCTCCAAAATCAGGCTTTATTAAGAGGCAAGACTATGTTCTCCTCATATATATATACACATACACACACATATATATGTAGAAAGTAAATATTTTACACAGATTCCCCATAAAGGAAAAGTGGGCTATAGTAATACAGTATTTTTTTTTTTTTTTTTTTTGCGGGGGACAGTGTCGCTCTGTCACCCAGTGTGGAGTACAGTGGCACGATCTCGGTTCACTACAACCTCCTCCTCCCGGGTTCAAGCGATTCCCCTGCCTCAGTCTCCCGAGTAGCTGGGATTACAGGCATGCACCACCAGGCCCGGCTGATTTTTTTTTGTATTTTTAGTAGAGACGGGGTTTCATCATGTTGGTCAGACTGGTCTCGAACTCCTGACCTCAAATGATCCGCCCGCCTCGGCCTCCCAAAGTGCTGGGATTACAGGCGTGAGCCACCTCGCCCGGCCAGATACAGTTTTATCAGGAATCAAAACTGTGCTCTCTTCTGGCCTCTCGGCTTTAGCTGTTTGGAGCGTTTAGTCTAATCCTTATCACTTACATTGTAATGTGAACATCAAATTGCAACGACATGGCAATAATAAGGCTCCTATTGGTTGGGTACCACCAGTTTGTGCCAGGCATTGCACTGATTCACGTCTTTAATCCTCAAAACGACCTTCCGAGGTCAGCGTTTTTATTCACTTTTTCCAGACGAGCAAACTGAGTTTCTGAGAAATCACACCCAAGTCGGTGGCAGAGCTGACGCTAGCATGGGGCTGACTCCAAAGCTCTCCACGCCACGATGGTAGGAAAGACAACGAAACACAAGCGAGAAGAATAATGAGAAATGGGACCGTAACTTCCATGAAGTGAGAAGCCAGGAAGAGGTGGCGGAGGGTACGCGGTTCTCGCTACGAAGTCGCTCACGCGCTTTGAAACACCGCGCGGGGGAGCGGGGCGGTGTCGGAAGTCAGACCATGGCTTCCGGTCTCGCGCCGGAAGTGGCCGGTCAGCGTCGCTGCTAGTCTCCGGCGGAGACTAGCGCTCTGGAGTTTGAGGTGCCGGGCGGCCACGAGGTGCGGGGATCCTGCGTCCAAACGCGTCTGCAAGTCGAGATGTCGCATCCGTCCCCCCAAGTCAAGCCCTCCAACCCCAGTAACCCTCGAGTCTTCTTTGACGTGGACATAGGAGGGGAGCGAGGTGAGCGGAGTCTGACACTGGCGGAAAAGCCCCGAGAAGGCGGGGGTTCCCTGGATTTGGGAGATTCCAAGGGTGGAAGGCGGCTCCGGCCGGTGGCTGCTCAGTGTCGCGGAGGGGATGGCTGCCTAGACTGGTCCACCGGAGCAAGCCCGGGCATCTAGGGCTAGATCGATCCAGCGCCTTTGTATCAATGCCATCGGTCGTGCGGAAGTTTCTGGAAATTTCTAATTCGGGAATTGTGGCGTCCTTTAGGTTTGCCTCTCCTGATTTGGTTACACTTCCATGCCACCTCTGCACTACCAAGTTAGCATGAAATAAGATTATTTTATGTTTGCAGTGGGACAGTTCAGAAAGCATATCCTGGGATATGCGTCTGCGGGGTCCCAGGAACTATATTTGCCACATGAGATAATATATCAGCACGTGCTGTATTATTTATACGTTAAAGGGACTTGTTTGCTTATTGCCTTTGCTTTATTACTGATTCTTAACTTAGAGGTCCATTCAGATGGGCCAGCATTTTCTCTTAATTTGCCATTGGGAAAATGCGCTCAACGTAGTGATGGTGTTGCCTAGGTTACACAGCCGCTCAGAAGTTCCTAAGGCCTGGTGAATTAGGGAGCGTGTTGCTTTGTAACTGGATTGGCCTTGTTCTGGAACATGTTAGAATTGCTGGCCAGGCAGTGTATTTGAATGCGTGTACAGGACACACACACGTTTACACGTACATTCAGTTTGTTGCAACTAGCTAGGGCTAGGTTTATTCTCACCTGTCTTACGTGCTGTCTAGAGGAGGAACTTTTACAGCTTTTGCTTCAGAGGTTGCACGAGGCAGTTTGCTCAGAGCACAAAGGCTGCAGGTATACATAACACGTGGCCAGTTCACCCATCCAAAGACTGTTTAATTTTCTCCTGTTGGTTGCTTGGTGATTGGAGATTCTCAGTACCTCTTGAAGAAATTATTCAGGATTTAAAACTATTTGTATTGAATGATATCTCTTACATGGTGCTAATCTTTTGGCTACTATAATTGGTTATGATCCTTGGTATGATGTTTCAAATCTGTTTATATACCTATATGACAGTAGGTAGACTAAATTTGAATATTAGAAAAATGACAATAAGATTCACTAATTCTACTAGTAAGTATATTCAAAGGAAATGAAGTTTGTATGTCAAAGAGGTATCTGCACTATTATAACATTATTCATGATAGCCAAGATAATGGAATCAAACTAGGTTTCCATCTACAGATGGATTTTTTTTTAATGTGGTATATGTGCATAATGGAGTACTAGTCACCCATAAAAAATAATGAAATCTTGTCACTTTTGACAATGTGAATTAATATGGAGGACATTATGTTACATGAAATAAGCTGAGC
Source organism: Macaca nemestrina (assembly GCF_043159975.1). Classification (NCBI taxonomy): domain Eukaryota; kingdom Metazoa; phylum Chordata; class Mammalia; order Primates; family Cercopithecidae; genus Macaca; species Macaca nemestrina. The sequence goes on from NC_092127.1 coordinate 30,970,194, forward strand.
ACAGGAAGACAAGTAACTGCATGATCTCACTTACATGTGGTTTCTAAAAAGCTGACCTTGAAGTAGAGAATGGAATGATGGATTTCAGGGGTTGGGTAGATGGTGATCACAAGAGACCTAATTTCAGTTAGAAAGGGGGAATAAATTCAAGAGATCTACTGTATAACATAATGACTATAATTAGTAACAATGTGTTGTGTTCTTGAATTTGCAAAGAAGAAAAATTACAATAAAAGGGAACTTGGTAATTCATGATTGATCTGCTACCATAATTATACCAACCTTTTTATCATTTGCCTATTTGGTTGTTTTGCATACTGACAAGATTTTCTTTTCTTTTAGTTGGTCGAATTGTCTTAGAATTGTTTGCAGATATTGTACCCAAAACTGCGGAAAATTTTCGTGCACTGTGTACAGGAGAAAAAGGCATTGGACCCACGACTGGGAAACCTCTCCATTTCAAAGGATGCCCTTTTCATCGAAGTATGTGTAAATTTTCTGAATCTTGTTATTCTTCACATAGACAAGTCCTGTTCTTTAGGAGTTAGGGAAGAAAACGCTAAGTAGGAAGTGAAGCTCAAAAAGTACTATTAGCTTCCCCATTTGAGGCAGTAACTCAGTTTCTTAAAGGTTAGGCTGTGCGAGGTGGAATTACTCATGGTACTAAGGTTTATCTGTAGAGAAATGGACTTCCCTGGCTTTACCCATCTTCTCATTCTTCTTCACTCTAAGATGATTTGATGGAGAAAGGAAGGCCATAGTCAGCCGAGCTTAGGTAGCTTCATTGCCTGGTAACAAAAAAGTTATGTGTAATTTTGGGACATGAGTGCTTGGGAAGGCAGCAGATTTGAAGATTCAGTGTTTTGGGCACATGGGTGATAATGTGGTCAAAATATGCCCTTTTCTACTGCTTATCACACTTGGTAATGAATCATACTTTTGTTTAGTGATAATGGCTCTCCTAATAGACTGCAGGCTCTATGGGTTCAAGAACTGTATGTTTTCACCATTTTGTTTTCAGTGTCTAGTATAGTTATTGAGTAGGAACTCAGTAAATATTTGTTTAATAAATAGGCAAATAAGCAATAATCACATGAGCAATGTTTTTTTAAACGATTTATTAAGGAAAAATTAACTTTTTAAAAAGTATTTAAACTATTTACTTTCATGTTTAATAAAAACTCAAAATATGCTAATAAACTACATGCAGAAAATATTTAACATAGCAAGTGTGAGACTGCTATCCTTAGAAAGGTCTGCCTGCAAGAGTAGCACTTGGTTGGAGTTGGGGAACTTGACACTTGAGCCATTTCCTAAATAGAGTGATTTACTCTGCCTAGTCTATTTGTACAAACATGAACGTGTGCTTTCTTTTGGGGAGTCTGGAATTTTGGTACATATTAGGTGGAGTGTGCCCAATAAATACCTTGGGTGCTGAGTGTCTAATTGGCTTTCCTGGGTAGAGATACTGTGTACATGTTGCTGCATTTTTGTTGCTGGGGGAAGTGTGTGTTCTGTGGCACTTCATGGGAGGGAGAAAGCATAAGGAAGCTTGCATATGGATTTTTCCAGATTCAGCCTGTGTCTTCGCCCTCATCATCTCACTGTGTATCGTTACCACTGTGATCCCACCAAATACTGATTTGTGTGAGCTCTAGGGTTCTCTGAACATGAAAGCAGTCTTGGTAACCTTTGACACAAAGTGATATATTTGCTGAAAATTTTCCATTAGGGCAGTACAAATCTACTGGGAATAATTGGTCTTTATTCAGCAGACATTGTTGAGTAACTAATATGTGTACATGCACATAGTTACGAGGATGTAAAACAATACAGTTGGTGTACTTAAGGACATCATTGTTTGCTGGAAGGGGCAGATCATAATGCCGTATGTTATGTAGGCAGAGTCAAGATACTGTGGGAGAAAAATTAGGACATAGAGCTTTGGGATTTCAGTGACAGTTTTATAGGGGAGGTATCATTTGAACCGATTTTCTGAATGTTAGCGGGGATCAGGCAGGGAAAGTAGGTTGGATTCAGACGGTGAAAAGCGTGACCCATTTGAAATTGCGGGGACGGGTGGGGAAGGGCAGACAGGAGAGTGACATGACTAGAGTAATGCACTAGAAAGTTGTGTTACACACATATCCATTAGTAAGCATTGCTAAAGGCATCCATGTCTCAGTCACTAATAGCCATTTCCTTTTTTGTAGTTATTAAGAAATTTATGATTCAGGGTGGAGACTTCTCAAATCAGAATGGGACAGGTGGAGAAAGTATTTATGGTGAAAAATTTGAAGATGAAAATTTCCACTATAAGGTAATGTTATTGCTGATAAAAAGATCATTATATATCTGGAATACTTGTTGGATTAAGACACCAAAAAATGTCTCAAGTGTGCTTAGATTCTCCCATTTCTTGTAAAAGGAATCACTTTTGTAAATAACGGTTCTTTAATATGGAAAAGTTTTCATGCAGTAAAGATTTATTTAGCATTATTTCATTGTGATCCAGTTTTTATATGCTTCAGTTAAGCCAATGAGTTTTTACATGCGACCAGCATCTGGCAAAATTGTTTCCAGGAAAAATGTTTTCGTTGTTGGAAGGATGGTAACTTGTGCATCTTTATCCTTGAATTTGAAGAGCAACAAAACCATCACTAATATCCAGGATGTCAGGGGATTTGCACAATAGTAGATGTAGTTAAATGTCCAACCTCCTAAAGGACTTTAGTGGTGCCTGTGCCTTCTTATCTTCATTGTCCCAAGATGTAATGGGGGTATATTGCATCATTCAAGTTATAAGAATGGACATGTAAATACAAAAGTAAAGTGATATCTTTAGAAATAAGAAATATGAGCAAGGTTATTAGGATAATTTGAAAAAATGTCATCAGTCTTCCTGCCAGTGTCTATTGAGACTACAATTCTATGTGCAGCACTATCACTGGCACCAAAGGTTTATAAAAATGAAAGGCCTTGATGTCAAGGAATTTATAATCCTACCTCAGAGACAAGATTAAGATACATGGAACTACTGGAGGATAATAGTATATAAATAAATGCTAAATTGATTGAATAACCTTGCTTGTATGACATTGCTAATACATACTGTCTGTATACTGTAGGAGAAAGATGTGATTAATGCAGTCTGAATTATTATGGAAGTCATTGAGGAGGAATGACTGGCTACATAGGCTGTGCAGACTGGGTCTTGCAAGGTGGCAACGTGGCTGAAATTTGGTTAGGCAGGAACCGTAGTATTGATGCAGAATTTAAAAAGGGACGTGGGTGAGGAAAGACACGTCAAGGAAATAAAGTTCTAGTTACTGTTGTACCAAAGGAAGCTACCAGAAGGATGAAAACTAAAGGTTATGTGATGATCAGGTTGATATAGAGAAAAGGGGCCTATAGACAAGATACATGGTTCTTGCTTTCTATAAACTTGGTGGCCTTAAAATCTGAATTTGATTTAGATTGAGGGGAGTAAAAGGCATTTTGGTGGGGTGGGGGGGTGTTGTGAGACATTATATAACATGAGAGTTACAGTGCGTGCACCAACAAGGAATACATTTAGAAAGCCTAGGAGATAAAGTGAAAAGGTTCAGAAATTGGGTTTCATAGATGCTTTGACAGTATTATGCCAAGGTAGAATTTTGATTTCAAGATGCATGCAGCAGTTTCTTTTGAGCACTCTCTGAAGAGTTGATTCATCTGGGATGAAAACCTAATCCAAATCCTGTATGATTTGGATTCTTTTGAGATTAGGAAAGTAGCAAACTGAATGTCTTGGGTAAATTCAATATCCCATTACTGTTCCCAGTTTATTGATACGTAAAGGAAAACTCATACTGTAGGCATATTTATGAATTTGGAAGACTATTCAGATCTTCTCAGAAAAAAAGAGCATTCATCATAAAAAGGGCAAAATATATGACAAGAGTTTCATAATGCTGCATCTTCATTTTAAAGGTGAAGTATAAGTATCTTCTCATGGCCGGTTTAGAAATAAGCTTCCCCCGGACTATTGTTTCTGTCACCTATTTACTTTGATAAGGTTTTTTAAAGTTTAAAAAGTGATTAAGTGTGTCCCATGTTTTGTGACTTAAAGGTTGCAGTTTATAAAAAAAAGTAATTAAAAATGTCATAAGTGAAAAGTAAAAGAGAGTACAGTTTGATCTAAATGGTAGTATAGTGCACCTCAGTTTTATGTTCAGTAAAAGAACAGTTCAGACTAACACACGATTCAGAAAGAACACATCTAACCTTGGTTTTCTTTTAATGATTTTTATTTCTACAGCATGATCGGGAGGGTTTACTGAGCATGGCAAACGCAGGCCGCAACACAAATGGTTCTCAGTTTTTTATCACAACAGTTCCAACTCCTCATTTGGATGGGAAACATGTGGTGTTTGGCCAAGTAATTAAAGGAATAGGTGTGACAAGGATATTGGAAAATGTGGAAGTGAAAGGTGAAAAACCTGCTAAAGTAAGTAAAAAGTTACAGTGAAACGCACTTATTATCTTAGTTGCTATCTTTTTTTTTTTTTTATTTTTGAGGTGGAGTCTCGCTCTGTTACAGGCTGGAGTGCAGTGGTGCAATCTTGGCTCACTGCAGCCTCTGCCTCCTGGGCTTAAGCTATTCTCCTGCCTCAGCCTCCAGAGTAGCAGGGATTACAGGTGCACGCTACCACACCTGGCTAATTTTTTTTGTATTTTTAATAGAGACGGGGTTTCACCATGTTGGCCAGGCTGGTCTCGAACTCCTGACCTTGTGATCCGCCCACCTCGGCCTCCCAAAGTGCCGGGATTACAGGCATGAGCCACCGTGCCCAGCTTATTAGTTGCGATATTAAAGAAATGTAAGTAAAAGGATCAGTGATTATTAGCTGGAAAAATGTTACAATAATTTTGGGTATAGGAGCCTGGATCTGCCACTTTTTTTTTTTTTTTTTTTTTACTTTTCTGCAATGGGAAAGACAATTAGGGTAGTTTTAAAGGAGATTTTTATTATTTCAACTTTCTTTTGGTTATCTTTGCTAGTTTACATTAAGCCTTCTTATACCTGCAAAACTTTTGAGTCGGTATGTATAGTAGTACATAGCAGCATGAGGATAATAAACCTAAAATCTTGTCTGGATTGTAGCATTAACTAGAGGCATGGCCTTGACCTCGTTACTTAACTTTTCCACACCTGTTTTCTCCTGTCTAAATTATTTATGGGTTTAGACTAGATTATCTCTGAAGACCCTTGTGTACTTAATGTCTGTGAATCAAAATGACCTTAATATTGGCTGGGCATGATAGCTCATGCTTGTAATCCCAGCACTTTGGGAGGCTGAGGTGGGAGGATCACTTGAGACCAGGAGTTGGAAACCAGCTTTGGCAACATAGTGAGAAGCTGTCTCTTAAAAAATAAAAAAGAAAAAGAAAAACCCCTAAATGACCGTAATACTACCCAGCCTAAGTGACAGGGTTGTGAGTGGTGAGTGGGAGTTGGAAGCTCAGTTACTTCTAGGAGGTAGGCTGTCACTCAGTGTGTGACGAGAATAGTAGTAAACCGGAAGCTCATGCCCCACCTGATGCCACTTACATAGACAGTGATAAAATTGCCAATTTATTCTGTGTTTATTGAGCTCCTAAGTAGCAGTAAAACGCTTATGTAAATGTAACATTGTCATATTAGTTGGAATGTATAAAACAGCATTATAGTAAATAAATGAGCCTCCTCACATAAATCTGTGGACAGTGTTGCACTGACTTCAGCTGTATAACTTATCTCTCATTATTATGATAGTGCACTTCTACAATTTAGGGTTATTTTTACAGTTGTGCATTATTGCAGAATGTGGAGAATTGAAGGAAGGAGATGACTGGGGAATATTCCCAAAAGATGGCTCTGGCGACAGTCATCCAGATTTCCCTGAGGATGCGGATGTAGATTTAAAAGACGTGAGTACTTGCAGATTAGTCAAACGTTAATTACTTTAGTAAGTGAAAATATTTAGTACTAAAAGTTTGAGTTTTTGTTTCAGTCTCTCATATGATAGAATCTAGCATTAATCTATATTACTTACTAAAATCCAACATTTTTGTATTTTTTTATACAGGTAGATAAAATTTTATTAATAACAGAAGACTTAAAAAATATTGGAAATACTTTTTTCAAATCCCAGAACTGGGAGATGGCCATTAAAAAATATGCAAAAGTTTTAAGGTAATATTATTTCTATCAAATTATTTTTAAGAAATTATAAATTGAATTATAAACTAAAATTAAGAATTGCTCATTATATTTTTTCAAATTACTTGTTGAATAAGCAGTTGTATTGAAATAGTTGCATTTCCTTTTTTTCCCCTCAGCTTATTTTGAGAAATTTCAAAAGACAAGTTGAAAGAGTAGTACATAATTATTCATATGTTTTACTTACATTCACCAGTTTTTAACTTTTGCTGTTTATGTTTTTACAGAACTGTTTTAATAGGAAGTTGTTGATACTGTGATACTTTACCCTAAGTATTTCAGCATGTATTTCCTAAGAAACAAAGACATTCTACATAAGTTCAATACCATTAAAACACCCCAAAGTAATATTGATAGGTAATATCAATCCATATTTAGGCTGGGCATGGTGGCTCACGCCTATAATCCCAGCACTTTGGGAGGCCAAGGTGGGTGGATCACCTGAGGTCAGGAGTTGGAGACCAGCCTGCCCAATATGGTGAAATCCCGTCTCTACTAAAAGTACAAAAATTAGCTGGGCATGGTGGTGCACACCTGTAATCCTAGCTACTCAGGAGGCTGAGGCACAAGAATGACTTGAACCCGGGAGGTGGAGGTTGCAGCAAGCTGAGATTATGCCACTGCACTCCAGCCTGGGTGACAGAGTGAGATTCTGTCTCAAAAAAAAAAAAAAAAAAAAAAAAGTAATCCATATTCCAGCATCCCCAGTTGTTTCAATTTTTTAGAAAAATCCTGGGGCCAAACTAAGATGATATGTTGTATTTAGTGATAGTATCTCTTTAGTTACTTATGTTTCCTGCCTCCCCTGGTTTTTTATTCATTTGCGTTTTTGTGGAGTCCAAGTCAGTTGTTTTTATAGACTTCCATCTGTATGTGTTTGTTTCCTTAAGATTAGTTTGAGGTGTAATATTTTGGCAAAAAGACTTAGGTGTTGTTTTGTATCACCTATGATATCACATCCTGAAGACACATTTCCCTTTGGCCTGTTTGAGTTCACACACGTGGTTAAAGTAGTGTCAGCCAGAAGCATTTGTTATGTAGTCTGAGGTAGTACTGTGAAATTGTGTGAATATCTAGTCCCCAGCAACCTTTCACCCAGTGGATCTTGGCATCATTGAAAATCCATGCCTGAATCTGTTATTATACTGATCTTCTAATTTTATCATCATACAGTTATTAACTAGCATTCTTCTGTTTGCAAGAGCCTCCTGCATATTTTCTAAGTATCACTGTAGACCTATGGATATTTTTCTTTTTCTTTTTATAGAAACAAGGCCTCCTTATATTATATTGCCCAGGCTGGTCTGGAACTTTTGGGCCCAAGCAATCCTCCCTCCTCAACCTCCCAAGTAGCAGGGACTAGAGGATTTCTTATGGGTAGTTTTCAGTTCTGTTTGTCAGTACACTATTACTGTCATTCTTTTTCATGCCCAAAGGGTTCCAGATTTGTTCAGTGGAAGGCCCCTTTCCTTTGGCATGTTCCTATTAGTCTGTGAGCACTTGCTTGCTTTTTTGCACAAGATGTTCTAAGCTCATCTTGCCTTGCTTTCAGATCTGATCCAGCAGTTTTTCCAAGGACCTCTGATTTCTTTCAGAGAAAGGAAGCTTTAGAAACCAAATTCTGGGGGCCAAGTGTGCTCAGTTTCTGGGCCCTTTTCAGGGACAACGCAAAATCAACGCAATAGAGTTCTCCTTCATCTTTCCCCTATTGAATTCCCTTCTCCTATTATGAGAATCCTGGTTCCAAACATAATTATGTTGGAAAGTACATAGTGGAGACCTGAGTTTCAAAAATAGAAAAGTGTTACTAGTGCATAATTAGATTTGGGAATTGGTCTTACATTGGCCTCTTTGAACACTTTGGGGAAAAAAGTTGGAACAAAAATAATTTTTTTTTAAGCCTTCTTAAGAAAAATTTTAAAAAGTGTGATCATTAAGATTATTGATAGCATTTTTAGAGCTTTTTATATCAGAAATGACAACACTTCTGGACATACAGAAGAAGAGTAATTCCTGTTTATGTGGCCTTTCATACTGCTTTTATTAATGCGTTCTACAGATACGTGGACAGTTCAAAGGCTGTTATTGAGACAGCAGATAGAGCCAAGCTGCAACCTATAGCTTTAAGCTGTGTACTGAATATTGGTGCTTGTAAACTGAAGATGTCAAATTGGCAGGGAGCAATTGACAGTTGTTTGGAGGTAAGTCTGTTTAATCTTGAACTTTTTAAGTAAGTTGGATTAAGACTTAGTTTGAATAGTAGCAATTTTTATATATATTAATATATCTTATTGCATAGGACCTATTGAGGCTTAAGAAAACATTTTGTTTCTAAATATTTTGGACCCTCAATTCTTTCCCTGCATTCATTTTGCTTATAACTGTCACTCAACAGCCATGAAGATCCTTGCCTTTTTTTCTCGAAGCACATATATCAGCTCATGTATTTACTTAAGAGCACCTATTATATGTTAGGCATTGGAAGACAAAGTTAGGAATGATTAAGAATGTGGGTTATGGAGTCAGTCAGGTGTGGCTTTTTTTCTTCTTCTTTTTTTTTTTTTTTGAGACGGAGTGTGGCTCTGTCGTCCAGGGTGGAGTGCAGTGGTGCAGTCTCGGCTCACTGCAACTTCTGCCTCCCGGGTTCAAGTGATTCTCCTGTCTCATCCTCCCGAGTAGCTGGGATTATAGGCGCATGCCACCATGCCCAGATAATTTTTGTATTTTTAGTAGAGACAGGGTTTCACCATGTTGGCCAGACTGGTCTCAATCTCCTGATCTCAGGTGATCCACCCGCCTCAGCCTCCCAAAGTGCTGGGATTACAGGTGTGAGCTACCATGGAGTAGTTATAGAAAGTTATATAACATAATGTAAGGCATTTAGTGTAGTGCCTGGCACATTTTAAGCACCTAACAGAGACGAGTTATTTTAATTAAAAGATCCATACCCTCAAGAAGCTTAGTAAGTGATTCAGTTTCAATTTAGGTTCATCAGGACTTGTGTATGGAGAATGGGTTCTATTGGAACAGGTCATTTATCTTTAGGAGGGCCATCCAGGTATGCTAACTGATAAAGCTAGAAAGGTGGCAGTTTTACCTTCCTCAAATAGAGCAATTATGACTCTCTTCCCTGTTGTACAGTTTGAAAAGTTTTCCAAATGAAACATTTTAAGAATTTTACATATTAAGCCATGTACCTAGACTAGCTATGCTCAGAGCAAGTAGAACTAAAATGAGATCCTAATTTGGTAGGGTAGATGACATAAGGGATAGGAATATATTTAGAAGGGAGCATACAACAGAGGAAAAAACTTATCAAAAGAAAAGATGGGTCTTCACTCTGGGTTTCTTTTTTGTTTGTTTTTTTTGCTCTGTCACCCATGCTGGAGTGTAGTGGTGCAATCAAAGCTCACTGCAGCCTCAACCTCCTGGGCTTGGGTGATCCTCCCACCTCAGCCTCCTAAGTAGCTGGGACTACAGGCACTCGTCACCATACCCTGCTGAGTTTTACATTTTTTGTAGGATGGGTTTTTGCCATGTTGCCCAGGCTGGTCTCTTAACTCCTGGGCTCAAGCTGTCCACCCACCTTGGCCTCCTAAAGTGCTGGGATTACAGTTAAGAGCCTCTGTGCCCAGCCCGGATCTCTTTTTGACCTGTGAGGCAGATAATAAAATCTAAGTATGGGCCGTTAAAAGATGTTACATAAACAAAAGATAATTTTAAAATGTTTGTTCTAGGGGAGAGACCTGATGCATAAAGTCTCTTAGGTTAAAAGACCTTTTGTAAGAAAAAACCTAGGTTGGGTATGGTGGTTCATGCTTGTAATTCCAGCACTTAGGGAGGCCACGGCAGGTGGATTGCTTGATCCCAGGAGTTTGAAACCAGCCTGAGCAACATGGTGAAACCCTGTCTTAAAAAAAAAAAAAAAAATTAACCTGGTGTGATGGCACATACCTGTAGTCCCAGCTACTCGGAGGCTGAGGTGGGAGAAGCACTTGAGCTTGGGAGGTTGAGGCAGCAGTGAGCTGTGATCAGGCCACTGTACTCCAGCCAGGGTCACAGAGGTGAGACCTTGTCTTTAAAAAAAAAAAACTTAAGAGTTTATAACTTAAGAGTTATTAAGTTATTAATGTTCCTAAAAAACTTACAATTCAAGTAAAAAGTATATACAAATTTTTCTTCAAAATGATTTTCTCTCATAAGTGTTAGTTCAGGCCTATTTGGGAGATTGAAACCACAGTGTGGGGAGCATACTGGAAACTGGTAGAGAAATGTCTTTCTCCCCCATGTCCATTCAGTGCCCTCTGCTGACAAAACTTACTGCCCACTGGCAGAGGAGAGCTATTTGCAGGTTTCAGCTCCATTTTCACAGAGCAGTGAAGGATGGGTTTGGAGTTGATAGGCAATGAATTGAAATCTGGCATATAAGCTTAATATGTAATAATTTGATATAAATACTAGCTTTATACTTTTTTGTAGGCTCTTGAAATAGACCCATCAAATACCAAAGCATTGTACCGCAGAGCTCAAGGATGGCAAGGATTAAAAGAATATGATCAAGCATTGGTAAATCTTGTTCCAAATGTTTAATTTTTTAAAATAGACAACTACCTTTATAAATCATACACCTAACTTGAATGTTTTTTTCCAATTAAAGGCTGATCTTAAGAAAGCACAGGAGATAGCACCAGAAGATAAAGGTAAGTTGGCAGCTTGTGTAGTGAAAGTTAGTTTTGTTATTTAAAAATGTATCCTCAGGAACCATTGTTCACTTTGCCAGATTTTAGATGTTTGTTCAAAAGATATTACAGAATGCCTGCTGTTGGGCCAGGCGTTATCATACAGCAATGAACAAGACAGTCAAAGTCCCTGTCCTCAAAGAGCTTACATTCTACTCCCGCTCAAGAATATACTAGTTTTTCACGTTATTTATTCTTCAAGTTATCATCTCTGTAGTTTTTTGTATGTCTAAATACTCTTTGTCTTATGGTATCCTTTGAGACTGTTCCTATTCTGGTTATTCTAGTCGAGAGCTCAGCATCGTAAGACACAGTATTCATGGTAAATTTAACATTTGGGACCATTCTTCAAGCTGAATGTAGCCATAACCTTAGTACTGAAGTACTGGTTATATGTTTTAGGAAACTATGACAAAAATAAGCTTGTTTTTCAAATAAACCAACTATGAATAGTGACACTAGATCTGGATATTACAAAATGTCTTTGGTCTCTTATTACTAAAATGAAACAAGGGAAGCAGTTACCGTTCCCTAATGTAGAGGGAGAAGGCAAGTCTTGATGTGCTTGAGTTCTCTCAGTTGACAGTCCTCTAAAATTACGTTTCATTTCTGTTGTTTGTGAGATTGCTCAGATTTTCTGTTACTAGGGCTTACTTACTTTATGGAGAAGTTTTTTCATGTTAACTACTTAACATTAAAACAGTTTGTTAGTCACCATAATTTTTTTGGATATTTTGAGAAATAACTCACATTGCATATTTATTTTACAGCTATCCAGGCAGAACTGCTGAAAGTCAAACAAAAGATAAAGGCACAGAAAGATAAAGAGAAGGCAGTATATGCAAAAATGTTTGCTTAGAAAGGATTCAGTTTTGCTTATTGTGTGTTGATTGTGTAAATGCAATAAGAAAATGTAAAGGTTTTTGTCTATTAATATGATCCCTAATGTGTTTCTTTTGAAACCTTAGTTCCTCATTGTTTACAGTTTAGGAGTACTGATAGGGGTTCATGCTTAATAAACGTGTCACAATACAGTCAGTAAAGTGGTTTTGTTTCGTTTCTTTGAGATGGAGTCTTGCTCTGTCACCCAGGCTGGAGTGCAGTGGCGCGATCTCAGCTCACTGCATCCTCTGCCACCCGGGTTCAAGTGATTCTCCTGCCTCAGCTTCCCAAGTAGCTGGGATTACAAGCATATGCCACCACACCCAGCTAATTTTTGTATTTTTAGTAGAGACAGGGTTTCACCATATTGGTCACGTCACGCTGGTCTTGAACTCCTGACCTCGTGATCTGCCCCTGCCTTGGCCTCCCAAAGTGCTGGGATTACAGGTGTGAGCCACTGTGCCCGACCAAGTAAAATGTTTTTTAAAATGGTTATCTGCATTATTCATAAAGGATAATGGTGTCCAGTCTTTTTAAACTTGTAAAGACACATCTTATTGAATAAAGAGATGACAGTTTAGTTTGTATATTGTTTCCTTCAATTCTTTGATGTATCTGTGGTTGGATGATGCTAAGTTTTCATGCTTATAGATAATACGCACACACACAAACACACAAACTTGTTCAGGGATGGGCATACTTTTTCTGCAAGGGCCAGATCATAAAGTTTTTAGGCTTTGTGGACCATGTAATCTGTCATACCCACTCAACTCTGTGGTTGTAACTCAAAATCAGCCATAGACAATGTGTAACCATTGGGTATGGCTGTGTTTCAATAAAACTTTGGTCTAGAATATATATTGATTTTTATATTTGAATACTTAACATTGGCAAGTCAAATGGAAAGTCCAGTAGTGAATTTTGCTCTTGGTACTGAATCTCTGAAGAACTGAAGAGGTAGGAAGATGCTGCATTCTTATAAAGTTTATTTAAAAGAAATACTCATAATTTTTTTATGGGACAATCTTAGATATAGTATAAAATTTTTATTTCATAATCATTCTGTGTATATTCTGTTCAGTACTATGCAGAAAGACATTTTGACATCTGTTAATCTCTAAACATTTTAAAGTTAGCTTGCCATACTTTAAAGAAACTGGTTAGCTGCAGTTTACATTCCATTGTAAGCAGGTCCTCCTCCACCTTCAGGTACCACCCAGTTAATATTCTGACTTGGATCTTTAATATCACATGTTTTACAGTGCACACAGTTCTGAGCATTTATCTGTAACCGAAAGCCATCACCTTGTTCCACAGGTACAAATTCATAAACTCCTGAAAAGTAAAAATAAATCATATTGAAGTGCCTAACTTTAAAAATGTTTTAAATTCAAAAATAGAAATTTGAAGAAAGAGTAGCCACAGAAACCTTAAAGGTTGCTTTCTGAATGCTGACCCATAGAGGGTATTATGAAGACCTTGGTGCATTGCTGTTGATGTGAGTAGAAATTACATGTACATAATAAAAGGAGGTACAGCAGTACTCGGCTGAGTTGTCTCACTATCAAGGGTACTCGACACAGTGTTTGAGTTCCACACAACCTCGAAGTTCTCCCTTATTGACAGTTGTCCTCTCTCCACAGAGGACAAGTTCCAAGATCCCCAGTACCTGAAACCTCAGGTAGTACCCAACTGAACGCTGTCATTCAGAAGACATTTCTGTTCTGTATTTCACCCACAAATGTGATGCCTTTTCCATCTTAAGGAAGCACTTGCCACACTCTGGCCATAACTTCTACAGTTTGAGGTCCAACAGCAAAATGCACAAATTTCTTTTTCCTCTTTCACAGAAGATACAGTCTTATGTAGACTTTAGCAACCTCAGCATAGGATTTTTTTCTCTATAGAGAACTTTCTCCTTTTCACTTAAAGGAAGCACTTCATGGCATCTCTGAATTGTCAGCATTACTACTCTTGCGTTGTGGGGACATTTTTAAGAGTTACTGGACAGAAGCATGATACTGTGACAGTCAATCTGATGATAACTGAGATGGCTACCAAGTGACATAACGAATGTTATGCGTGAATATGCTGGACAAAGGGATAATTCACATCCAGGGTGGGACAAGCCAGAATGGTACACAATTTAAAACTTAACGTGCACAATTTAAGACTCGAGAATTACTTGTTTCTGGAATTTTCTTATTTTCAGACCATGGGTGCCTGGGGGTAAGAGGAGCCTGATGGTACAGCTAAAAAACCAAATTAGATCCAGTCCTTAGTAACCTCAGGGAGTTTAAAACCCACTGTAACGACAAAAGTCAAAAGACCAAGTCACACTATCGCTGCTTTTGTGAATGTACTAGTTTTCAAGTATCTGAGTACTATTTTGTTCTACCATGTCATTTGAGATCTCGTTCCTACTACTGTAATTTCAGTTGAAAGCTCAGCACTAAAAGAATATTCATGGTGAATTGAAAGTTTCAGAGCATTTTTTGGACTGAATGTAACCATAATGTGTTATTCTAGCACATGCACCCAAAGACGTACAGATGAGCTGCCCATACGTACAGAAATGACTTTAAATAGTCACATGAACATGCAAAGAGAGGTATTTCATCTTCAAGAATCTTCATCTTAGTCTGAGCGTACACAAAGGGCTTTTTTTTTTTTTTTTTTTGAGAAATGTCATCTGAACTAGGCTTAACAAAACCAGTAGTTAAAAGTGTAAGTTTCCTAAAGGAAGCCGGAGGAAGTCATTTACAATTTCTAAGCAATGGAAGGAGATACAGAAATCAGTTTTTAAAAGAACAGAATCACATTACTAAAATGTTTAAAGCAAATATTTAGGAATGGATGGAAATTATTACCTGCAGGACAGAATCGCTGCTCGGGCCCATCATATATCGACAGATTTCTCTTTACAGGTATACTGTCATCCCTTAAGGTTAAATGTGCCGGCTGGTCATGTTCATGATTAGTACCACTCAGAGCCACAGATGACAAGAGGTCAAAACTGATCTGTCCATCGGGTTTTGGATACTCAATAGGTGTACAATCCTTGGCTGGCTTGAGCCGTTCAAAGTCAGAACCTTCAACAATTTTGAGGGAAATGCTTAACAAAATATAATTTTGAAGTACTTTTTCTTAAGCCTATTTGTATAAAAACTTCAAAATGTTATTACACGAAAGAAATACGACTAGCCCTCAAGTAATAATATACTGTTCTTAGATACTAAATTTATAATTTCTCCAAGCAAGTTTAAAACATTAAAACGATCACTTTGTCAAATTAATGGATCCCATTCATGATTTTTTAATGATCATGTTACTCATACTCTCATTTGAATTACCTTTATGTTTCAGAGTCCATGGCTCCATTCCTCTCAATATCCAGTAAAAGATTCCAGTGTAAATCATCCCTCCATATACACCCAGTACTCCATGGCAAGACGGTCTTATATTTCTAACAGAATATAGCTCTTTCCATACCCAGGAGTTCTTCAAATTGTCTTCATATTCAGTTACATGGAGTCCTTTTATTGAAAACATGAAATGTTAGTGCGAAACTGCCCAAATGTGCATAAAATACGCTAAAGTATTTTGCTACTTTGATACCTGATGAGTGAATTTTTTTTTTTTTTTTTTTTTTTGAGACAGGGTCTTGCTCTGTCACGCAGGTTGCAGTACAGCGGTGTGATCATGGCTCACTGCAACCTCCACCTCCCAGATTCAAGTCATCCTCCCACCTTAGCCTCCTGAGTAGGTGGGACTAGGGGCACATGCCACCATGCCCTGCTAATTTTTGTATTTTTGGTAGAAAGAGGGTTTTGCCATGTTGCCCAGGCTGGTCTTGAACTCCTGAGCTCAAGTGATATGCCTGCCTTGGCCTCCCAAAGTGCTGGGATCACAGGCATGAGCCACCGCACCTGGCTGATGGTGAATCTTCAGTAATTTTTAAAAACATGGTCCACACTGAAGACTCTCACGTATAAATGTTGGCATCTTCCAAAAAGACAACCATTAGATACAGATGTTATTAATAGGCAGTAAGGCATTTGATTTCTTATATTGGTAGCATGGAAAATTAGTTTAAAATTTTAGTGAAACTGAGAAGCTTTAAGATAAAAAGTTCATGCCAGGCGTGGTGGCTCAAGCCTGTAATCCCAGCACTTTGGGAGGCCGAGACGGGTGGATCACGAGGTCAGGAGATCGAGACCATCCTGGCTAACACAGTGAAACCCCGTCTCTACTAAAAATACAAAAAAACTAGCTGGGCGAGGTGGCGGGCGCCTGTAGTTCCCAGTTACTCAGGAGGCTGAGGCAGGAGAATGGCGTAAACCCGGGAGGCAGAGCTTGCAGTGAGCTGAGATCTGGCCACTGTACTCTAGCCTGGGCGACAGAGCGAGACTCCGTCTCAAAAAAAAAAAAAAAATAGAAATAAAAATAAAAAGTTCATGCTACCTGTAACAGTGAAAAAATTTCTTAATTTACAACTCTAAACTATTTCTACCTGCTATGGGTTGAAATATGTCCCCCAAAAAATAGGTTTTGAAGTCCTAACCTCCAGTACCTTAGACTGTGACCTTAGTAGTGGCTGTAGATATAATTAGTTAAGATGAGGTCTACTACAGTACAGTGGGTCTCTAATCCAATATGACTGGTATGCTTAGAAGAAGAGACAGAACTGGGCACAGTGGCTCTAGCCTGTAATTTCCAGCTACTTGGGAGGCCAAAGTGGGAGGGCGGCTGGAGCCAAGGAATTTGAGATTGCAGAGACCGAGGATTGCACCACTGCACTCCAGCTTGGGGAACAGAGCGAGAACCTGTCTCTAAAAACAAAAACCCACCACTTCATAGAGAAAACTCAGTGCTTGCACTTAATATTTAAGAGGACAAATTGGTTCCCTTACGGCCTTTGGTGGATTCCACATGACTTCTTTTTCCAGTTATTGTTTCCTGTTCTGACTCCACTCCCCTTTTCTTTAGGCTTTAACCCTCAATCTAGTCTTTGGTGATATACTGGCTCCAGTATTATCTATGTGTGGTACTATATGCACATGATACAGTTCAAGTATGGCTGGTGGTCCAACAAGGAATGATACTTGACAAGAAAATCAGAAAAAAACTTCTACCCAGTCCCTGCACTCCATCTCGGCTATTCCATTCTCCCTGAAGTGCCCTTTGCCCTTTCTATTTTCCACTTCATCTCCCCATGCTAGGCCTCCATTCCTACAAAGATTTGAAGGCATAACCTGGTTACATATCTAACTAGAGGAACATATACTGGGGATTCTAAGAAATAAGACTCATTTATCAAGTATCTATGGAGTCGCTACTGTGTGCCAGGTGTTGAGGATTCACACTAAGCAACACCCCTAGTCTCCTGGAGTTTTCATCCAAGTGGCAGAAGATAAAAAGGTGATAAATAAGTAAATGATACAATGTACCAAAAGGTGGAAAATGTGCTAGAAAAGGCCATTCAAGGGGAACTGGGTGGGTGTGCGCTGTGTGTTGTGCGTTAATTGGTGTGGTCAAGGCAGAACCACTGTGAGTGCTACTTAAACAAAGGCAAAGAGAACAAAGGAGCCAGCCGTGACCAAAGACCATTAGGTGAGAGTGCTTGGCATGTTCCGGGAACTGTAAAGAAGCCAGTGTGGCTGGAGTTGGTAAAGGGTCTTTTTAGGTTAAAGGTTTACTGAGGTATGAGTGCTGGCTGTTTCTCTCCACCACAGCAGAAGAGTCATATACCTACACTTACAAAGCTTGCTGAAGAATAGGTAGCTAATTCTGCCTTCTGCAAAGGTGTTCTATTGATACTTTAGTATTTGGGAGGTATCTTAATTGTGTATATTACATGTATGCAATATAAATATGTGTGCAATATAAATGCAGTACTTTCATATTTGTAATAGTTTCTAACTATGTGGGACACTACTGGTACTTCTTTTTTGTGTGGGGGGGATGGAGTTTTGCTCTTGTTGCCCAGGCTGGAGTGCAATGGCATGATCTCAGCTCACTGCAACCTCCACCTCCCAGGTTCAAGCGATTCTCCCGCCTCAGCCTCCCAAGTAGCTGGGATTACAGGCACCTGCCACCACACCCAGCTAATTTTTTTCTATTTTTAGTAGAGACGGGGTTTCACCATGTGGGCCAGGCTGGTCTTGAGCTCCTGACTTCAGGTGATCCACCTGCCTCAGCCAACCAAAGTGCTGGGATTACAGGCGTGAGACACCGTGCCCGGCTACCACTCTTACTTTTTTACTTTTTGGATGTGAATAAAACAGAACATTGTAGTAAAAAATCACCGACTGTAATTACTGAGGTCATGTAGTTTTCTTTGCATAGCATGCTTCTTAATACTTCTAAAGTGACAGATGCAATACAAATCTTTTAATGTCAATTGAAATACACGTAACCCAGCAATTTTCTTTTTTCTACTTTACACAGGAATTTCTTACCTATTGTCTTTGATTGGAGATTTTCACTAGTTAGTTGATTAAAAATAGATTCTGCTGCTAAAATTCCACTTTTCATTGCTGTGTGAGTACCTTTGATCTTGGGAACATTCATAAAACCAGGACTACAACCAATTAGTAAACCACCAGGAAAGGTGAGTTTCGGTATAGACTGAGGAAAGAAAGATTCAGAATACATTTGTTAGCTCAAATTAAACAAGCACAACAGAATACTCCAAATCAGTCTTAAAGTCTTCTAGAGCTGTAGGGAAAGGTTGAAAAATAAATACATGAAAATGAATTGAGCAAAGGAATAAAACAGAGCAAGGGCAGTTTTCTTCTTCCTGCCCTAAGAGTGAGCATTAGGACTATTACTATTTTTCTGTGAGAGTTTTTCTTGTTTCCTCCTCATAACTAATCTACATGGGACAGACTTAGGACTGAAGCATCAATATGTTTTAAATAGAATGTTTTATTTATAGATATCCATGTCATAGTTAAAATATTCTCTAAACCTGAATGCTGTTATCTAAATTGTGATTTGCTTGCAAATCAAAACCACAATGAGATATCATTTCACCCTAGTTAGAATGGCTATTATCAAAAAGACAAAAAAGATTCTGGTGAGGATGTGGGGAAAACTCACACATTGTTGGTGGGAATGTCAATTAGTACAACCATTATGGAAAACAGTATAGAGGTTCCTAAAAAAGCTACAAATGGAACTACCATATGAGCCAGCAGTCCCACTATTGGGTATATATCCAAAAGAAAGCAAGTCAGTATGTGGAAGAGATATCTGCACTCTCATATTTATTGCAGCACTATTCACAATAACTGCCAAGATACAGAATCAAACTAAATGTCCATCAACAGATGAATGGATCAACAAAAGATGGTATATATATATACACAATGGAATACTATTCAGCTGGAAGAACGAATGAAATATTGTCATCTGTGACAACATGGATGAGCCTGGAAGACATTATGTTAAGTCAGTCAAGCACAGAAAGATAAACATCCTATGCTCTCACTCATATATGGAAACTTAAAAAGTTGATCTTATGGAAGTGGAGAGTAGAACAGTGGCTACTAGAGGATGGGAAGAGTAGAAAGGGATGCTGGGAGTGGGGGTGGGATACAGAGAGACTGGTTAATGGATTCAGAAATACAGCTAGATAGGAGGAATAAGTTCTGTTCTATAGCACTGTAGAGTAACTATAATAAAGAATAATTTATTATTTTTCAAATAGCTAGAAGAAAAGATTTTAAATATTACCAACACAAAGAAATGATAAAGGTTTGAGGTGATGGACATACTAATTACTCTGATTTGATCATTAAACATTATACACATGTATGGAAATATCACATTGTACCCTCTCTTCCCCCAAAATTAAGTGGACCTGAAAATTTCAAAGAGCATATAAAAAAACTGTGATCTGCTTTTACATGCATTCAGGGTAATACAAGACTTACAAAGGATACTATACACCCTCTTTGTTTTACTGTGACAGCTAGGGATATAAACCTATGCTCTAATCATGGCACCACTGCAACTAGCTACCACCCTAAACAATAGATTCTGATTAAGGACAAGCTGAATTTCCAAAATTAAATAAAGACAATTCTTTGGACCTTAGTATACATTTCTGATAAAAAAAAAAATGTAATAAAGAGTGGGATATTTTTCAGTTTAGACAATAAATGTCTATATGTACCCCACAATATAGCAACTGAACTATAGATGGTTTGCATGAGAAAATGTACTCTTATAGTTTAAAGAGAGCCAAGCAGTGCTGTTCTTTCCACATTCTGTATTTTTTTCTTCTATGAGGACTTCTTAAAGTAAGCCATGGGGTGTTTGTTGAGAAAATGGTGAGTGGTACATTTGGCTGATGGTATTAAGAGGGACTCAGAGGTGGGGGTTAACAAAACTATTGACATCAACTGCAAAAGAGACATGGTGAGCACTCTGTCGCCACAACGCTCATCAATGAGGGAATGGTAGTGAAAAGCAAAACTAGGGGGCAGAAGGAATGCTGGTAAGAGAGAAGGATCAGGTCCTTTCACAGTATATGTGGGGAATGAATTTATGACTGTGGTTCTCAGACCAAACTCAGTATTAGGACCACTTAGGTAAAAGAGCATTAAAATCAGGACCACAGAGCAGACAATGGGGAGGAGGTGCTATCTGGAGTGCTACTAGCTGAAAACAGATAAAGATTAGGGACTTAGATGATGACAATGCTTTTCTCAAATAAGGCTGTGGCTTTGTTGACACCAAGTTTGATTGAAGAACCAGAAGAATGTGAAATTTAATAAAAGGATATAAACTATGAGTTCAAGTTCGTCCAAAATAGGTGTTTAAATCCTAAGAATAAAAATATTATGCCCAAGGAAAAAGTATGTTTTTAAGTTCTAGGAGGATCCTACCTTGGGTGGGCTGGGTTACTGGCAGCTATGCACCTTGTTTGGGACATTCATTAAACTAGGGCTACAAGTAATTAGAAACCCACTAGGGGAAGGTGAGTTTTGGTATAGTCAGCTGAAGAAGGAGAAAAAAGCTAGACAGTATTTGTTAGCTCAAAATAAACAAAACTGAACGTTTCGAATTGTTGTCTCTTCTTTTTCTTTACCTAAATGGGAGCCACTCAGACTGCATCCTTTCCCTCCCACTCTCCCTAAGGAAGGGAAAAACAATCATCAATGCCGAATGGCAGCTGAGCAAAGCAGCATCCAGAGCGGGCGGCATCACGCTCGGGAGGGAATACTGCACTCTCCTGGTGGTTTCTGGTGCTTGCTACACCTTCAGAGGAACTTCTCTGGTATTGAACTACAGAAACCATTCCTTATAGTCGTTGTTGCCTCTTAAGGTCTTCAAGACCTTAACTGGAAATAACTTTCTGAATCTCTGGCCAATGAAATCAGAAAATACAGGTGAAAAGAGTGTGGGTGTGTGTTGTGGGGGGAGGGAAGAGTCATCTCTTCCTGTCAATTTGCAAATCATTTGACATGTTTGACATGCTTAAGTACACAAGGTAGATGGTTTTCAATAAAAATCTGTGTGTACTATTGAATATACTGAAACCTTTATAAATTACAGAGTAGGGTTAGGGTGACAGTAACTATTATGGACATTATTTTAAAAAGTTTAATAGGCTTGAATACAGTTATGTAATTCAATACATATTTCTACCAAAGGAATTGCTACCCTAGAAACAAAAACAATCTCATGAGAAGTAATCTCATGACAGACTTTGGGGACAGCAATATTTTAAGATTCTAGTGATTATGTTTCTAATGTAGCTATGGTTTTGAGTTTATGAAATACTATTACAGTAATAAAGTATTTAGAACCTCACTTTTAAAGATAAGTAAAGGCTGGACGCGGTGGCTCACACCTGTAATCCCAGCACTTTGGGAGGCCGAGGCGGGCGGATCACGAGGTCATGAGCTCGAGACCATCCTGGCTAACACGGTGAAACCCCGTCTCTACTAAAAATACAAAAAAATGAGCCAGGCATGGTGGTGGGCGCCTGTAGTCCCAGCTACTCAGGAGGCTGAGAAAGGAGAATGGTGTGAACCCGGGAGGCGGAGGTTGCAGTGAGCCGAGATCATCGTGCCACTGCACTCCAGCCTGGGCGATAGAGCAAGACTCTGCCTCAAAAAAAAAAGAAGATAAGTCAATTTTCCCTCCCTAAATTTTCCTATTATCTGTTACTTTTATAATAATTTTTTAAAAAAGAAATCCAATTTCCAAGATAGTCCTAGATTCCTAGAATATTAGAGACAGAGGGATCATCTTTATTTTACAGATGATCTCTTAAGGCCAGAAAAGTTAAGGAACTTGCTCCAAATAATTTGGTACAAGCTTTACAGCAGATTTTTAGATCATCTTAACCGTCTGATAACATTTCTACAACAGTATTAACAGCTTTTATGACAATTAGCTACTAGGTCTTATTTCACTGTTTAATACATAATGAATACATTATATTTGAGAAGATTCTGAATGTATATAAAAATAGGACAATTAAGGTAAAAGCTTAACAGAGGTAATCTAAAAGGCATGAATGTTACTAGGTAGTTGGAATGAATGAATTTTGTTTGCTGAAAACTAAATTTGCCTTTGAGTTTCCTGGCAGTTAAGGAATAAAGAGAAATATTATGGATTACAGTTTTAAATTTATGGTTAAAACAACAAACAAACAAAATGTCCATGAATTTATCTCTAGAGATCAATATATTATTTTTTGTTTTTGTTTTTGTTTTTGAGATGGAGTCTCATTCTGCTGCTCAGGCTGGATGGCACAATCTTGGCTCACTGCAACCTCCACCTCCCAGGCTCAAGTGATTCTCCTGTCTCAGCCTCCTGAGTAGCTGGGACCACAGGCGCTCATCACCACGCCTGGCTAATCTTTCTATTTTTTGTAGAGACGGGGTTTCGCCATGTTGCCCAGGCAGCCTGCCCAACTCGGCCTTCCAAAGTGCTGGGATTACAAGCATGAGCCACTGTGCCCAGCCTGATATATACTTAAAATTAAATTCATGGCGTAATTTTTTTTGTTTTGTTTTGTTTTTTTTTTTGAGGCGGAGTCTCGCTCTGTCGCCCAGGCTGGAGTGCAGTGGCGCGATCTCGGCTCACTGCAAGCTCCGCCTCCCGGGTTCCCGCCATTCTCCTGCCTCAGCCTCCCGAGGAGCTGGGACTACAGGCGCCGCCACCACGCCCGGCTAATTTTTTTGTATTTTTAGAGGAGACGGGGTTTCATTGTGTTAGCCAGGATGGTCTCGATCTCCTGACCTCGTGATCCGCCCGTCTCGGCCTCCCAAAGTGCTGGGATTACAGGCTTGAGCCACCGCGCCCGGCCCATGGCGTAATTTTGAAGTACTGTGTGATACAGTTTATTTATAAACGCTACATACTTTACTTATTTTGATATTGTTTTTATTCTTTATCTAAATTTGTTACATTATATGTTCAATTCTGAATTTACAATACAGAAATAAGGAAAATAAAAGTTGGAAGAGTTACCTGAAAGCCACCTTCATTGAGAGCTCTGGCTCCGTATGCAATCCTTTTTCCACCTTCCAAGGTTGGCCGAATGCTAGGATGGTGTTTCCACCTCTGGAATTCTCTAAATGGACTCAGGTATGGATTCTGATAGTCTAGACCAACCTTAAAAATTTACATTTATATTAAATTAGGCATTTTTATTTCAAATTAAATCAAGTGAAAATGAGCAATGTGTATCAGAAAACATGTATGTTAAATTTCTTGTACTCAAAAGTATTTGGAACACTATGTGCAGTAATGCAAATGTAAATTAAAAATTGTATAAAATCTGTTTGGAAAAGAAACGGTAAAGAAAAGGATAGCATGTGTTTATTATCATCAAAATTATGAAAATTTAGAACATATTAACAAATTCTTGTGCTCTGGAACTCAAAGTCCAAATTAGAAAAACAGAATCTATCATGAGATTAGAAAATAAAAATGAACAACAACAAAAAAACAAATTAGAACAGTATCTGTAGGTAAGCATCTCAGATTATGTTTCTATGAAAGCAGCTGTAATGATTAATTATACATTAATACCAACTTGAAATAAACTAATAATCTATACTATAGTACAACTGAGGCAAAAATAAAGAAAAAGGATGTAAACTACACTTAGAGAAAAAGAGGAAAATAAATATAGAAGGTTACATTTTATAAAGCTTTACCAAAGTGTTAAAATTGACCACATCTTTTTCCTTTGATACAATTAAGTCAGGCATAAATATCCAAAGGTGATGGGATGAACATTTGACTGGGGGTCAAAAAACACCAATAACATATAAATTTAACAGTGTATCATATGGAGGTCTAATCATGACACTAAACTATAAAGCTGCCACCAGTTGCAAGGTACAGAAACTAATTTTTCCATTCTTGGTAATGTTCAGTATGTAATTTACTGCAACGATGTGCAGGAGGCCAAAAAAGGAGAAACTGCTTGTATTTTTAAAAAGTTTTAAGTTCAAACTTAGTGCTAATTTCATTGTCAGTGGTAGCATGCCACAGTGGAAATGGAATTTGAGGTCAGACAAGGTCAGGCATTTCTGCCTGTTATTTAATGGGTGTATATGGGTAAGTTGTTTAACTTATTTGGACTTCAGTTTTCTCATCTGTAAAATAAAGATATACCTATTTCAGTGTTATTATGAAACTTATGTAGAAATCTCAGAAAAGCATCCAGCATAGTGCCTGGAGTGTAGCAGCTACTATTACTATTGCTATGTGTGTTTAGTAGACTTAATGACACAGCAGCCAGAAGCACTTTATATACTGATAAAATTAGAAAGTACGCTTTAAATGATAAGCATTTTACAGTCTTCAGATTCAAAACCCTTATTTTATAACACTGATGGTAATATAACTCTAGCAGTAGAATTTTCCATAATGGGAATATAACTTACCACAAGACCAAGAGCTACTAGGGGTTCACCTTCATTCAAATGATAGAGGAAAGATCCTCCATAGGTATGTCTGTCCAAGGGCCAACCAACTGTGTGATCTACTCTCCCAGGTTTCCAGTTCTTTTCATCAATAACCCATAACTAAAAACAAACAAACAAAAAATAAGTCCTGTAGTATTTTAAAAATGTTTTTATGTCACCACAATGCATAAAACTTGCCAGGTTTAATGTCTTATTTATGAAAATTACAAGTGAAAAACTGTAATATAAGTATACAACAAAATTACTTCAAATATCAAAGAAGGCTGGGCACAGTGGCTCACGCCTGTAATCCTAGCATCATGGGAGGCTGAGGTGGGCAGATCACTTGAGGTCAGGAGTTCGAGACCATCCTGGCCAACATGGTAAAACCCCATCTCTATTAAAAATACAAAAATTAGCTGGGCATGGTGGTGGATGCCTTGTAATCCGAGCTACTCCAGAGGGTGAGGCATGAGAATTGCTTGAACCCGGAGGCAGAGGTTGTGGTGAGCCGAGATCATGCCACTGCACTCCAGCCTGGCTGATACAGCATGACTCAATCTCAAAAAAAAAAAATAAATAAAATTAAAAAAATGCAGGTGGATCACCTTGAATATCAAAGAAAATTATATCAAACTGCAGCATGAGTTCCAGAGTAAAGAAACAGGTCAGAAAACTTATGAACTCTTAAAGACATTAAATAGATTCTCAAATTGATAAAGACTTTTATACAATTATAGGAAATCAGGAAATCCTACTGAAAGGCTGAGGGAAAGTTCTGTGGTACTGGTAGTGTTCTCTGTCTTCATCTGGGTGACAGCCACAAGGGTATGTTCACCATGTAAAAATTAATGTACACTTAAGGTCTCTTTGTAATAGACATGTATTCTCCAACAAAGTAATTTATTCCCTCTGCCCTGCCCTCCACAATTGAAATAAATTGTTCACCCTCTTTTCAGACTGGTAAATTTTAAATTTTGAACAATTTCTATCTGAAATATTATCTAAAAATCAGATAATATTGTGTGCAATCAGACATTATGTGCAATCTATCAAAACAAACCCTTATTCAGAATATAACGAATCTAGTTTTATATAGACTTTGAACCTTTCTGAGATTTAACCTAAAATAAATTTTTTGTTGTTAATTACTGTATTTTTTATTTTTTTAGAGATGGGATCTCACTCTGTCACCCAGGTTAGGGTGCAGTGGTATGATCACAGGTCACTGCAGTCTTGATCTCTTGAAGTGAAGTGGTTCTCCTGCCTCAGCCTCCAGAGTAGCTGAGACTACAGATGTGCACCACCACACCTGGCTAATTTGTAAATTTTTAGTAGAGATGAGGTATCACTACGTTGCCCAGGCAGGTCTTGAACTCCTGGACCCAAGCAATCATCTTGCCTTGGCCTCTCAAAATGCTTGGGTTATGGGTGTGGGCCACCATTACTAGCTCCACAACATTTAAGCAAAAGGGTTATAATGAAAATTTTACATTTACATTCTAATAAGCCTAGGGTTTGGGAAAACAAGACTAGAGAATGGATAAATTGAGGAAATGTAAAATACATAACCTAATTAAATTTTAGGCTGCAGATTAATATACTATGGCTGAATGTGTATTTCATAAACAAAATTATCTTCGCATTACCATTTTGAAAAAATAATGCTCTGTAGGATGTGGTCATCCTACAAACAGCATATGGATAACAAGAGCAATCCTAACAGGGCAGATGGCATTACAATGAAAAAAAAAAAAAAAAAAGATTCAAATATTCACAAGTTCAAGATTCATTTGAAGCAACACTTGATCACTTGATGCAACAATTCCAACATGTAAAACTAACTTAACCAATAATAGAATTTGATCAGTAGTTATCTTCTAGCCCCTTGAAAAATATCCCAAGTTAGGCCGGGCGCGGTGGCTCAAGCCTGTAATCCCAGCACTTTGGGAGGCCGAGACGGGCGGATCACAAGGTCAGGAGATCGAGACCATCCTGGCTAACACGGTGAAACCTCGTCTCTATTAAGAAATACAAAAAACTAGCCGGGCGAGGTGGCGGGCGCCTGTAGTCCCAGCTACTCGGGAGGCTGAGGCAGGAGAATGGCGTGAACCTGGGAGGCGGGGCTTGCAGTGAGCTGAGATCCGGCCACTGCACTCCAGCCTGGATGACAGAGCAAGACTCCGTCTCAAAAAAAAAAAAAAAAAAAAAAGAAAAATATCCCAAATTTTAGTCATAATGAACATTTCAAGACAATGAAAAAATATAACTAAAGTTAAGTCAGTATTATAAACTACCTGATAATACAAATAAATTTAAATTCCATCTTTCGAAATTAACATTACAGAAACAAACCCGGATACCTCCTTCAGTCCAATCCCATAGGTCTGAGGTTCACAATTGGCTCTCAAATCAAACTTCTTATATAGTTGCTTGGCTAGATGTCCGTGGCAACCTTCTGCAAAAATTGTGACTTTAGCATGTAGTTCTAGCCCTCTCTCAAATGTTGCCTGAAAAGCAAAAACGTGTTAAATGGCAACATTTGACAATTTAAAATATATTCACATTTTGGTCAGATTTAAATTGAACTATGATTCAGGTGTGGAAGAGACAGTGCAAATTATAATATAAAGAATCACATAGTAAATATATAGAATAATATAATCTTACTCTTCTCACTTAAAATACCTCATGCAAATCTTTTCAAGTCACTGTGGAGCTCAAATCTTTCTCTTTAATGGCTAGGTAGGAGTTCAGGTAGAGAGACAGGATAGATTATCCAGCTCCTCTGCCAATGGATAATAGCCATTCGCTCTTTCCAGTTTATGTATGAACAAAAACAATGTTATAAGATATAAACACTCTTGAATATATATTGAATATAGAGCTGATCCTTGAACGAGATGGGTTTGAATTGTGTGAGTTCGCATATACAAGAATTTATTTTTAACCAAATAAGGATTGAAAATACAATATTCACCGGATGTGAGACCTGAGTATATGGAGACTGATTTTTCTTTTTTTCTTTTTTTTTTTTTTTGAGACGGAGTCTCGCTCTGTCTCCCGAGCTGGAGTGCAGTGGCCGGATCTCAGCTCACTGCAAGCTCTGCCTCCCGGGTTCACGCCATTCTCCTGCCTCAGCCTCCCGAGTAGCTGGGACTACAGGCACCCGCCACCTCGCCCGGCTAGTTTTTTGTATTTTTTAGTAGAGACGGGGTTTCACCATGTTCGCCAGGATGGTCTCGATCTCCTGACCTTGTGATCTACCCGTCTCGGCCTCCCAAAGTGCTGGGATTACAGGCTTGAGCCACCGCGCCCGGCCGAGACTGATTTTTCATGTATGCGAGTTCTGCAGAGCTAACTTTGGGACTTGAGTATGCATGAATTTTGGCATACTTGGGGGTCCTAGAGCCAATCTACCGTACACACTAAGGGACACCTGTATACACATACAATACTGGGGCTTTTATTCCTATAAGATAGATTCCCAGGAGTGGCCCTCTTAGATCAAAGGGTACATCTACTTTTTTAAATTGATACTATCATATTACTTTCCAAAAAGCCTGAAGCAATGAATATATTTCCATCAGTAGTATATAAGACCCTTTCCCTATAGTACAGTTAGTGACAGATATAACTGTTCCTTTTACATTTTTGCTAGCGTATCAGGTGTCGTGATAACTCACTACTATTTTATTTTATTTTTATTTTTTTAATTTTTTTTTTTTTTGAGACGGAGTTGTGCTCTTGTTGCCCAGGCTGGAGTGCAATGGCACGATCTTGGCTCACTGCAACCTCTGCCTCCAGGGTTCAAGCAATGCTCCTGCCTCAGTCTCCCGAGTAGCTGAGATTACAGGCATCCGTCACCAAGCCCAGCTAAGTTTTTGTATTTTTAGTAGAGATGGGGTTTCATCATGTTGGCCAGGCTGGTCTCGAACTCCTGACCTCAGATGATCCACCCACATCGGCCTCCCAAAGTGCTGGGATTACAGGCGTGAGCCACGGCGCCTGGGCCTCAATACTATTTTAATTTGCATTTCCCTGATTACTATTTTGAGCATCTTTTCTTTTTGATTCAAGAAATAGTGAATGAATACCTACAATGTGCCAGGTTCTGTGCTAGGCACTGGGAATACATGGCTGAATTAAAAAAAGATATGTTCCTTTCCTTTGGACTAGCCATAGAGACAGACATTAAATAAATACATGAGTATGTAATTACAAATTGTTTAAGTGCCATGAAAGAGAGCAGAGGGTATTGCAAAGGGGAATAACAGAAGCCAGCTATTCCAGATTGAGTGAACAGGAAAGTCTTCTTAGAAGAAATGACATTTAACCTCTGGACTCTGAAAAAAACATATTTAAGTATCTTTCCTTATGATTAGTGGTCATTGAGTTCTTCTATGAATTGTTAATATTTTAGACTCTACCCATTTTTCCAATGTGTTGTCTTTTTTCTTATCGATGTTTAAGTACTCCTTGATATTACAGAGAGTCAAACATTTACAGACTTTATAGTATATTTTGGTATACAGAAGTGTTTTAACTTTTATATATTAAGTTAAAAAAGGTTTGTCTTTCTTTTTTTTAACAGGTTTTTAGTATCTTGTTGCTGTAGGGTGGCTTACCCTACCCCTAGATTGTTAACTGTCATCTCTTAGATTTCTTTTTGATTTGTATTGTTTTAAATCTTTAAATCACGAGAAAGAAACAACCAGCAAACCGGGGTCCAACTCTGTTTGCTTCCAGATGGATACAGAGTTTCCCCAGCACCACTTATAAAACAATTCAATCTGTATGAACTAAAATATTAATTCACATATTTCTGTTTCTTCTTAGAGGTAACATGCCCTTTAGTGTTCAAGGGACAGGCCGTGGAGCCACACAGCCTGTATTTAAATCCCAGCCCCAATACTTAGTAGGTGTCTGACCCCAGCCAAGTTACTTAGCCTCTGTAACTTAAAAATGTCCAAATCAGAATTCTTATAATAAAATGCATATTGGAGATAGGAACCAAGAGAAGGCTGTAAGAAGAGCCAAGTCAAAAAAGTGTTTCAAGAAGGAAAACATAATTGAACTGTGTCAAGTGCCATCCACTAGAAGGTCAAGTAAGGGAAAACAGAGGCCTGTCCACCAGATTGGCAAAATGGAGGTATTTGTGACTCTAACAAGAACCGTTTCAGTGAAATGGCAGGGAGAAAGCCTAACTACAGTGGGTTAAATAGAGAATGGAACAACACATTAAACAGAATCTTTGATTTTCCCCACTCTAACCTTGTGGTAGTACTATTTTTAAAAACTTAGATTTTGGGGCTCAAATTACTAAGACTCCATTGTACTCTTCTATGCTATTATATCTGCATAAATGCAACATACAAAATATAAACGGTTTTACAAATGCAAAGCATAAAGTTAAAAATCATATATATATATCTTTCTTTTTTAATTTTTATTTTTTTAGACGGAGTCTCACTCTGTCGCTTAAGGTGGAGTACAGTGGCACGATCTTGGCTCACTGCAACCTCTGCCACCTGAAATAAACTCATATTTGAACAAATGAGAACATGCAAAAATGAAATACCAAATACCAAAAATACCAAAATTGCTTCAATTTTGTTATAATATTAAATGCAAAAATATTTAAAGACTAAAATATAATTTATAATTAATCATAATATAGAAAAGAACCATAATATATGAACAACCATGTTCTTTTACTGAGAGGCAGTATAACAGTCTTTACAAACCTGGCTATGCACTGGAATCCCTGGAGGCTTGTTAAAAAACAGCTTCTTAGGCCTTACTGCAGGACAGGCTGAGCCCCAAGATGTCACATGATTCTGATGTGGCCAGTTAAACCACTAGGAGTCCCAAACAGGATTTGCCATTTCCTTTTTTTGTTTGTTTTTAGATGGCATCTCGCTCTGTCGCCCAGGCTGGAGTGCAGTGGCGTGATCTCGGCTCACTGCAAGGTCCGCCTCCCGGGTTCACGCCATTCTTCTGCCTCAACCTCCTGAGTAGCTGGGACCACAGGCACCCACCACTATGCCCGGTTAATTTTTCTGTATTTTTTTTAGTAGAGACGAGGTTTCACTGTGTTAGCCAGGATGGTCTTGATCTCCTGACCTCGTGATCCGCCCGCCTCAGACTCCCAAAGTGCTGGGATTACAGGCATGAGCCACTGCGC
The DNA here is from genome assembly GCF_043159975.1 of Macaca nemestrina. Taxonomy (NCBI): domain Eukaryota; kingdom Metazoa; phylum Chordata; class Mammalia; order Primates; family Cercopithecidae; genus Macaca; species Macaca nemestrina. Next base: position 31,001,190 of record NC_092127.1, read on the forward strand.
CCAGCCGCTATTTGCTTTTGAAGCAGGAAATGTGAGAAGCACAAAGTCTGCTGGAAGGGACTCTAGATTCCTAATTCTATTCCAAGAGTGGCAGAGAGGAGGATAAACTATCAGTTGACAAATATTTACTGAGACCTAATATGTACCTGGCATTATGCCAGGCATTGGAATAACCCAGGATCTCTATCCTTTGGGAGCTTATAATCTAGTTGGGAAATTGGATAATAAATAAACCTGAATAGACAGGCCAGTTGATTGAGATGTTAATTTGTGTTTTGTTCATATTATAGGACAGCAAGCTATTTTTTTCCTTATCTTTTCCAAAGAGTGACAGTTCTATGTTCTGATGGTTTTGCTTTCAGATTCAAAAATACAAGATGTGAAAATCTGAAAATTATGCAGGTTTATATTTTGAATGAGAGGTGGAGAATCAGTTTTACATCTACCAAAAGAGGTTAAAATCATGTCAAAGTGGCCGGGCACAGTGGCTCATGCCTGTAATCCCAGCACTTTGGGAGGCCGAGGCGGGTGGATCATGAGGTCAGGAGTTCAAGACCAGCCTGGCCAACATGACAAAACCCCATCTCTACTAAAAATACAAAAAGTAGCCAGGCGGTGGCACACAGATGTAATCCCAGCTACTCGGGAGGCTGAGGGCGGGGAATTGCTTGAACCTGGAAGGCAAAGGTTGCAGTGAGCCAAGCTCGCGCCACTGCACTCCAGCCTGGGCAACAAACAAACACGTCAAAGTATATCACTACTTACCTACTGATAGTAATGCAAAATGATTCTTGTCCAATGAAATGAAAATTGTGGAGAAATAAAAACTGCAGAAACTATTTTCATTTGATGTATTTGGTTAATGAAGTGGATTGATGGCCTGTAAATGTGTGTATGTTTGAATTCTTCTTGCACTGGTTGTAATATCTTACTGATTCTCTCCTTAACTAAATGAAATAAAATCTTTGACATGTGTTTGACTTATGTTTGTATATTTGTATGTCATTATCTTTAAAAAATTTTTTAAACATATTATAACTACTTGCCTAAATCACTGTTAGCTCAAAGTTGCTTCTATATTTTTTAATGAGAAAAATTCCATATTAATTACTGTATTCTAACACCCACATTTTTTGAAATTTTAAAAATTCTTATTTATTTATTTTCAGACAGGGTTGTAAGACTGGCTAATTTTGCATTTTTGGTAGAGACAGGGTCTCGCCATGTTGCTCAGGAAGTTCTCAAACTCATGGGTTCAAGTGATCCAACTGTCTGGGCCTCCGAACACCCACATAATTAATGTATAGTTTGTAGCAAGACCTTTATTGAGTCTAAGTTGGTTCTTTCTTCTTCTTTTTCTTTTTTAAGATAGGTTTTGCTCTGTCACTCACCCAAGCTGAAATGAAGTGGCATGATTATGACTCACTGCAGCCTCGAACTCCTGGGCTCAAGTGATCCTCCTGTTTCAGCCTCCAAAGTAGCTAGGACTACAGGTGCATACTATGAAGCCCAGCTAATTTTCTTTTTCTTTTTTTGGATAGATGGGATCTCATTTTGTTGCCCACATAGTTCTTTCTGTTGTTTGTCGGTTTGTTAAGCACGTAACTACTAAGAAGGTTTACCTTTGGTGCACCATCCTTTTGTATCCCTACATCGTTAGTGGCAATTCCTTTTACACTACCATCGTCATGAAAAAGGACCTAAAAACGATAAAAACAAATTTATTAATACCTTAGAATTCATAATAATCTTGAAAAAACAGTAAACAGCCTTAGGTTTCTTAGAAGGTGAACATCTTCTCTAGATTACAGATATACAGACTTTAAAATGTTCAGGCAATAAAGAGACATGTATTAAGGTACTCCCTTCTAGAGTATTAAAGAACAGAGCTCACACAATGGGAAATGAAAACAATGCCACAACCTTGATGAGAAAGAAAAGGGGAGACTACTAGAGAGATTACTAGGGAAACCAGTACGATTAAACAAGAAGTGCCCTTCAGATGTCAAATCATGTGTAAAGAATCTGAAATGGAGGCCTGTAACAAATGAAGAACATGAAGGTGGAGAGAAAGAAACTGTCAGGAAAGCTTACATCTCAAATGAGTGAAGACTTCAATAAACAAAAAAATAAAACAAAACAGGGAGAAGCTGAAGACAGACCAAGGATGATAAAAGTTTATTTTATTTTTGGAGCAAGAAAAAGGGGGAAAATAGGTCAAAAGTGTAATTCTGATGAGGAGAAATAGCAATAGTCTATAACCCTTGGTTTCTGTTTTCTCTGTGGAGGAAAATGCTCGTTGGATAGTAAAGTACAAAATTTACAATGCAATTACACAGCAGATTATAAGAAAGCATGGAAGTGGAGAGGTAAAAGAAAAGATTAGCAGCAATGGATATGAAACCTCCCCATAAAGAATATACATAAAGGTTTTATTTGATATCCTGAAAATGAACAAATCAGCAGTAGAATATGGCTAGAGACTAAACTGAAGTTTGGCTCAGAGTACTCTCAAAAAACCCTGGCAAAGAGATCAATAATCTGTTGATGATAATCATTAAGGACCTGAGAAAAAGAAGCATGATACAAGTGAGTCTGAGTGTTCATGTATGTATTCCAAAAGTGAGAATCATGGATTCTATAAACCACCTACCTGTGACTGTGGCACTGATTCCAGTCAACAATGTCTAACAAGGAGAAATACAAAATCCCACACTTGGGTCCAAAAACGCAAATGCATGTATATGGGCTAGGAAAACAGAAATTTATAGCAGCAAGTATAATACAGGGGCCAATGTGTTGTATTTGACTTACAAACTGTAAGGGTAAAAACAAACAGAAAAAAACCGAACTTTCCTTAGTGCCAATAACTTTTCTTTCAGCATTTCCTTTAGCAAACTTCCAACTGTAAATCCTTTGTCTCTCTGAGATACATGGCAGTCTTTTTAAAGTGTATTCCAAGAATGTCTTTTTTAGGGCTTTGGAGCCATTGCTTTGAAATGGAATACCAAGAAGGATGCCTCCTGTCTTCCTGTCTCTGTGGGAATTTGGGTAGGTGTTTGGCTTTAAGTTGTAACTTCCTGCTTGTCAAAAAAAAAAAAAAAAAAAAAAAAAAAAACCAAAACATTTTATTTTTCCTTTGAGTAAAGACAGTTAACATGCATGCAATGAATAGATTGTATCTGCCTGGCTATTTAAAAGGGTGAGATTTCTGTCTTGGCCTGTGATAGGCATCACAGTCTTGGTTTAAGGCTAATTCAAGAATAAAACTGTTTTGTTCTTTTTTTTTGAGACAGAGTCTCACTCTGTCACCCAGGCTGGAGTGCAGTGGCATGATCTAGGCTCACTGCAAGCTCCGCCTCCCGGGTTCACGCCATTCTGCTGCCTCAGAGTAGCTGGGACTACAGGTGCCCACCACCATGCCCAGCTAATTTTTTGTATTTTTAGTAGAGATGGTGTTTCACCATGTTGACCAGGATGGTCTTGATCTCCTGACCTCGTGATCCGCCCGCCTCGGCTTCCCAAAGTGCTGGGATTACAGGCGTGAGCCACCGCGCCCAGCCTTTTTTTGTTTGTTTATTTGAGATGGAGTCTCGCTCTGTCACCAGGCTGGAGTGCAGTGGCGCGATCTCAACTCACTGAAACCTCTGCCTCCTGGGTTCAAGTGATTCTTCTGCCTCAGCTTCCCGAGTAGCTGGGACTACAGGCGCCCACCACCACGCCCAGGTAATTTTTGTATTTTCAGTAGAAACGGGGTTTCATCATGTTGGCCAGGATGGTCTTGATCTCTTGACCTCGTGGTCTGCCCACCTCGGCCTCCCAAAGTGCTGGGAGTACAGGCATGAGCCACCGCGCCCAGCCTGTTTTGTTCTTTTTTATAATTTATGAAGAGAATTTTTCTGGGTCCTAGGAGATTTTATTTTTTATTTTTTGAGATGGAATCTCGCTCTGTCGCCCAGGCTAGAGTGCAGTGGCATGATCTCAGCTCACTGCAACCTTCGCCTCCTGGGTTCAAGTGATTCTCCTGCCTCAGCCTCCCAAGTAGCTAGGATTACAGGCATGTGCCACCATGTCCGGCTAAATTTTTGTATTTTTAGTAGAGACGGGGTTTCACTGTGTTAGCCAGGATGGTCTCGATCTCCTGACCTCGTGACCCGCCCACCTTGGCCTCCCAAAGTGCTGGGATTACAGGCGTGAGCCACCACGCCCAGCTGAGATTTTATTTTTAATAATTTCCCCAGTAATACATAATAAAAATCAACAGTGTGATGTGGTTGCCAAAAATGTAATTACTTTGAGGGAATCAATGGAAGACGAGTTTCTAGAATGGAGAAGATAACAGTTCTACACTAGACATGAAGTGGTTTATTTATTCTGGGTGCCACTTTGTAAAGGGGATAAAAAGAGGATCCATTCAGAAGCGGGCAGCAAGAATACTGAAAGAACTCAAAACTCAAATTATGGACCGTCATGGCTGAAAGAACTGAGAATATTTAAGCTAGTGTTGGGGCTCAGAACTGAGAATATTTAAGCTAGCTAGCGATGGGGCTCTGAAGATAATACCCTAAAAAGTATGGCACCCTGGCATGCTGAAGTTGAGGCTCAGAAACCGATATCCCAAAATATGGTGCTTTGACATGCTCAACTGAAGAAGCTTCAGTGTCTCTCTGACCTTCCCCGGCCAACTGTCCCTGTCTCTTAATCCTCCCTCTCTCCCAAAACACAGGATGAAGTTGTTCTCTGAAGTTCCCTTATCTTCCTAAAACACGGGCCTACCAAAGAAGCAAACAATTACTTCTGGTCCCTTTCCTGAGTTTTCATGAACTGAACTCATACTGCAGGAAGAATGACTGAAGTCTGTCAATAAACTTGGACAGGCTTCTGTCAGAAACCATTGTCTCCTCTGCAGGCTCAAGAGACTTTGTCCCAGGTCACTGTATATTCTTCAAGCCCATTGAATTCCCCTAAAAATCTTTTACTATCCCCCTAAAGTCATCCATACTTCCCCATCTCCATTTCCCCTACCAAGAAAGGCATATAACTGCACCCCATTGTCTGGTAGGGTAATCACTCTGTAATATTCTCTTCATGCATGCTGATCAACCTGTATGCCTTTTCTCCTACTAACCTGCCTCTTGTGAGCTGATTTTTCTATGACCCTTCAGAGGGAAAGGGGGATGTTTTCCCTTGGTCCTCAGCCCCTATGCTGAGTACCTGGAACTGAAGGAAGAGTGGAAGACCTCAGAAACAAGGTCTTTCTTACCTTCTCCCATTCCTCTTTCTCCCCTAAAGCAAGTCACAGAAACCAGGATTCCTCTTCCTCAAGGTGAGTCATAGAAACTAGAACTCCTCTCCCTTAATACAGGCCATAAAACCTAGAAAGGTTATTTTCTTCCTTGTCCCTTTCCCCTTGAAAACTCTCATTCCAGAGGATTTCTGCTCCAGCCATACCTCAGAGGAAGAAATGCTACACAGAAAGGCCAAAGAGAATGTGAACAGACAGGCCTTGCCTGGCTTCCTCTCTCAGTCTACTACCGTTAGATCATACCCTTCTGTCTAATCACATTTCCACAGGGCTGTCCATTCTTATTGTACTGAAGCATGAAAATGGTTTCCCCTGGGTCTTTGGGGCCTTTATTTCTGAAGGATTTCATATCGTGTAAAACTTTGATTAAATAAATTTGTTATGTTTTTCTTGTTACCCTGTTTTTGTTACAGGAGTGTCAGCTGTGACCCTTACGATGGGTGAGGAAGGGTATCACACGTTTCTGCTACTGGGGCTCAGAAAACGATAGGCTAAAATATGCCACTCTGGCATGCTAAACCAGAGCAGCAGCTTCAGGGTGTCTCTGACCTTCCCCTCCTCCTGTCTTTCAACCCTATCTCTTCTAAAGCACTGGATGCGGCTCTTCTCTGATATTCTATTCTCTACCTTAAGACTGGACCTGCCAAAGAGAACACATGGTCTTCCATCCCATTCCTGAAATCTTACTATTAATATCTATTGCAGAAAAGAAAACAGAAGAAGGCAACTACATCTAGACAAACACTTTTTCGTAAGATCATGCCTGCCTCTCAGGCTAATTCAAATTCCAAAGAGAATCATTTACAAGTTAATTTCTGTGTCTTGGGTGCATTCATTCTCCCTAAAAATCATTCACTTCCTTTCAAGATTGCTGAACACCCAATTTCCCCTTCCCCTCTGATGAGCATTTGGACCTCACTGGGTCATCGGGTCATCATTCTCTTGTGCTTATGCATGTTGTGCGTATGCTTTTTCTCCTGTTATTCTCTCTATTGTCAGTTCATTTCTGGTGAACCTTCAGAGGGCAGAGACAAACCTTTCCCTTAACTCCTATACCACCCCTACACTGGGGAAAAAAAATTCCAGAGTAAAGATAGGGAGGAAGACAGAGCAAGGAATAATTATGTTTAGAAAGTTGTCCTTGGAAGAGGGCATAGATTTGTTCTGGATAGTATAAAACTGTAGATAAGTTCTGTTCAAAATAAGGAAGAGATCACCAACAATCCACAATTTTTCATCCCTTATGGTGATCAATCATAAGTTGGACAATCACTTGATGGGGGTACAACATGAGGAATTCAAGTACTCTTTGGATTAGATATTTTAAAGATTCCTTCTAATCTTATAATTCTAAAATCCTCTGACTTTTAAAAAATACTTATTTCTTCAACTTTGCAAAATTCTCCACTTATTAAAAAAGGAGTTCCTATAAATATTAAAAACAAAATAAAACTATACAAACCTCAGCAGCTGCATAACCAGGGTATACTTCAACACCAAGGGCTTCTGCTTGTTCGCCCATCCAGCTCACTACATGTCCCAAGCGTACAATGTAATTGCCATGATTATTCATTGGAAGCCCTATAAATATATGCTTAATTTATAATTCTGACTTTTTATTGATAAGACATTACAAAAACATAAATACTTTAAAATCTCAAATCGGTATGTATTTCTACATAAGTGCTATATGGATGGTCACACCTTCAACTTATTTTCTACAATTTTGGCCTAGAGTTCTAATTTATTACATTACAAACAACATGAAAGCACTAAGTTAGAAATTCCTGCTTGGCTTACAAGGCTATCTCAATTCTTCTAGACTGGAAGTCAAAAGAACTGAGTTCTAGTCCTGCTTTCCCACCAGCTAGCTGTATAGCTTTGAGTAAATCCTTCAAATATCTGGGCCTTAGGTCTCATCTGTAAAAGGAGGAAATTTTGCCAGATGAAATGTAGTTCCTTCCAGCTGTGGAATTCCATAGTTCTATGAATATTCACTATACCTTACCTGGAAGAATTGGCACAGGAATTCTGTATTTCTCTGTTAAAATTCCAAATCTGTCTTCTGTTACAGGAGTGTTAAGTGGAGCCTAGAAATAAAAGAAGAAAAAGAAATGTTTTTAGTTTATATTTGCAAGTGTAAACATAAATATAAAAAAATATAAAATGTACTCTGATGACAAAGAAAGAACTTCCCCCTAATTTTCTTTTGGCATTTCCTTTAGAAAACTTGTCACTCTAAATCCTTTCTCTGTCTGAGATGTATGGGAATCTTTTTTTTTTCTTTTGAGACAGTGTCTCTTTCTGTCACCCAGGTTGGAGTACAGTGGTGCAATCTTGGCCCACTGCAGCCTCTCCCTCCTGGGTTCAAGTGATTCTCCTGCCTCAGCCTCCCAAGTGGCTGGACTTACAGGCACCTGTCACCATGCCCGGCTAATTTTTGTAGTTTTAGTAGAGAGGAGGTTTCACCATGTTGGCCAGGCTGGTCTCGAACTCCTGACCTCAAGTGATCCACCCCGCTTGGCCTCCCAAAGTGTTGGGATTATAGGCATAAGCCACCACGCCCGGCCAGCTGGGAATCTTTTAAAAATCTAAATAAATGTCTTGCCAGTTTTGTATCACAGGAATATATCTCTTGGGAGTCTTGGAAACATCTTTGAAACGTGACCATCATGTCTTTTTGTCTCTGTGGAGAGGTGCTTGGCTCTAAGTTGAAACTTCCTGGTTGGTGAAAGGTAAGAGAAATTTTATTTTCCTTTTGGATAAAGACAATTAACATGTTGTGACATTGTACCTGCTGAGTTTACATATTAAAAGGCACCAAAGGCTGTGTGTGATGGCTCACAGGCCTATAGTCCCAGCATTTTGGGAGGCTGAAGCCCGTGGATTTGAGCCCACATGGGAAAATCCCGTCTGTACTAAAAAAAGACAAAAATTAGCTGGGCGTGGTGGCGCACACTTGTAATCCCAGCTACTGAGGGGGCTGAAGTGGGAGAATTACTTGAGCTGGGAGGTTGAGGCTGCAGAGAGTCATGATTGTGCCACTGTACTCCAGCCTGGGTGACAGAGTGAGACCCTGTCTCAAAAAAAAAGGTGCCAAAGCAATAAAGGGCTTTAACATGAAAAACATTTTCTATTAGAATTGATATTATATCAATGTTAATTCAATAATATCCATTTCTGATATAATATCGAAAGGATAAATTCAATTGGGTCCAATTAAAGTATTTCTAGTTTAAGGGAGCTTGATATTTCAGAAAGGAGAGCACAGATGAAATTTTTGGAATTCAATTTATTCCATATGGAAAGAATACAGATGATATTCATTTTTTTTTAAATCTTTGCAAGTATATTCACAACCACTGAATAATCTAATCTTGGAGGTAGGACAGGTATAATATAACCTATCTTAGAGAAGAAAAAATTGACAGTCTAAGATTTTAACCAAATTCATACAAATTTTATTTAAGACAATAAAACTTGGACTTGGTCCTCTGGATATCACACCTGTGGTTTTTCTGCTTCGGTTCTCAGAAGCCATATTAATATGTTTCTTTAGAAAATCTATCCTCTTTGGCTTTAGATATTGCATTGTCCCAGAAATTATTACTTTATTAAGAACAATCATACAAAGACTTAAAGAACAAGTTTAAAAATACTCTCAAAATACAAAATGCCTCCCAAGAAATATTCAAAGGTCTTCTCAAGTTATTATCTTCTCATATACCCATTACACAAATACACGTAGAAAGAATTACACAAAACTATTTGTTAATATCATAAATTACAATTCTGATATAAATTATTTTTTTTTAATTTAAAAAGTATATAATTATTCCCTAAGATAGAGTTACACGGGCTGGGCGTGATGGCTCATGACTGTAATCCCAGAGCTTTGGGAGGTCAAGGTGGGTGGATCACCTGAGGTCAGGAGTTCGAGACCAGCCTGGCCAACACAGTGAAATAGTGGAACCCTGTCTCTACTAAAAATATAAAAAATTAGCTGGGTGTGGTGGCAGGTGCCTGTAATCCCAGCTACTAGGGAGACTGAGGCAGGAGAATCGCTTGAACCTGGGAGTTGGAGGTTGCAGTGAGCCGAGATCGCGCCATTGCACTCCAGCCTGGGCAACAAGAACGAAACTCTGTCTCAAAAAAAAAGAAAAAAAAAAAAAAGAGTTACATGAAAAGGGTTTTCTATATTCCAGTAATTTGGGAACAATTACTGAAATACAATTACAAAAGATTAGACTTTGTATAAAACACAATTTTTCATACTCCCTTCTCTTTCCAGTCTGGGAAGAGTTCTTTAAAAGCAGCTGGATCAAGGCAAGCCCCTGAGAGAGTATGAGCTCCTATCTGGGCAGCTTTCTCCACTAGACACACACGGATATCCTTTTCATGTGCCGCAGCCAACTGTTTTAGACGAACAGCTGCAGAGAGCCCTGCAGGGCCTGCACCAACTATTACAACATCCGCTTCTTCTGCAAACCTTTCCATGTTCACTCCTGGGAGAAATAAAAATTCTGGGATTAATATGACCCAATAATCACATGATAAATCACATGATAGTTAAAAAATATCCACTGTGCTTTAGAGCCTTATTTATGGAAATTCTCCCTGTGTTTTGCACAATAATTATATTAAGCATATTACTGTATTAGTATGAGTATATTCTTAGGTTCTGTTCCAGTATATACTTTATTTCAGTTTCCATAAACTAATTCTTGGCTTTGAGATTTATTATTATACATTTAGCAAATATTTACTTGTCTAAAATACAGTCACAAGTAGCTTAATGACATAAGTGCTTTCTGAGAAATATATCATTAGGCAATTTTGCCCTTTTGCAAACATCATAGAGTATACTTACACAAACTAGATTGTATAGCCTATGATACACCTAGGCAACAGGGTATAGACTGTTAGTCCTAGGCTACAAAGCTATATAGCATGTGACTATACCGCATACTGTAGGTAACTGTAACATAATAGTATTTATGTAACTAAACACATCTAAACACAGAAAAAGTACCAAATAAATACAGTATAAAACGTATATAGTATAAATAGAAATACATTATAAATACAGTATGAAAAGTACAAAACACAGTATAAAAGATTCAAAAATGGTATATCTGTACAGGGTACTTACCATGAACAGAACTTACAGGACTGGAAGCTGTTCTTGGTGAGTGACTGAGTGAGCAGTGAGAATGTGAAGGACAAGGACATTACACTACTATAGACTTCATAAACACTATACACTTAGGTCACACTCAATTTATACAAAAATATTTTTGTCAATAAATTAAACTTAGCTTACAGTAATGTTTTTAGTTTATAAGCTTTTAAATGCTTTAAACTTTTTAACTCTCTTGTAATAACACTTAGCTAAAACACAAACACATTGTACAGCTGTACAAAAAATGGTTTTATATCATTTTTCTGTAAGCTTTTTTCTATTTAAAAATTTTTTAGATTTTGTATAAAAAACAATTTTTCATACCCCCTTCTCTTTCCAGTCTGGGAAGAGTTCTTTAAAAGCACCTGGATCAAAGCAAGCCCCTGAGAGAGTATGAGCTCCTATCTGGGCAGCTTTCTCCATTAAACACATACCTTTTAAACCCTTTTATTAAAAATTAAGATACATCCCAGCATTTTGGGAAGCCGGGGTGGGTGGATCACGAGGTCAGGAGATCGAGACCACCCTGGCTAACATGGTGAAACCTGTCTCTACTAAAAATACAAAAAATTAGCTGGATGAGGTGGTGGGCGCCTATAGTCCCAGCTACATGGAAGGCTGAGGCAGGAGAATGGCGTGAACCTGGGAGGCGGAGCTTGCAGTGAGCCACTGCACTCCAGGCTGGACAACAGAGTGAGACTCTGTCTCAAAAAAAAATAATAATTAAGACACAAACACACACGTTAGTTAGGCCTACACAGGGTCAGGATCATCAGTATCTTCCACCTCCACATCTTCTCCCACTGGAAGGTCTTCAAAGACAATAACACGCATGGGCTGTCATCTCCTATGCAAATGTTAGCTTCTTCCAGAATACCTCCTGAAGGACCTGCCTGTGTCCGTTTTACAGTTAACTTTTTAAAAAATCAAGTAAGAGTACACTCTAAAATAATGACAAAAGTACAATACAGTACATACATAAACCAGTAACAGTCGTTTATTATCATGTATTATGTACTGTACATAATTGTATATGGTATACTTTTAAAGAACTGGCAGTAGAGTATGTTTGTTTACATCAGACTCACCACAAAGAATTGAGTAATGTGTTGAGCTACGATGGTCTGGAAGCTATGTTCTAAAAGATGTCACTAGGTGATAGGAATTTTTCAGCTCCATTATAATGTCAAGGGATTACCGTCATAAATGTTGTCAAGTTGTTGACTGAAGTGTCATTATGCAGCACGTGACTTGGTAAAGCCATAAAATATTATTGGATGCTTTTAAGTTATGAAAAATATTATACTCTCCTCCACAAAATGAAACAAAGTATCCAGAAAAGTCTCAGGAATTGTACACAAATTATTACTTACCTTCCCATCTCTTGTCCTTATCCCGGGGATAAATAGTATAATGGGTAGTAATTCGAGGCACAGTAGAAGTTGAAGACCATCTTGTAGCACACAGAGGTAGATAATTTTTCTTAATTTTTAAGGCATGAAAGCACTGATATGCTGCACAAAAATTATGAAAATTATTATCTTCCTTAAAATTAGTTTTCCTCAGTAGACTGAAAAAATATAAGTGAATATTTATAAAGATTCATATATATTATAATAAAAATATAAATAAGTATAGTGAATTAGACTATACTCTTTCCTAGGTGAACAATTTGAATAGCTGTTTCTCATAAAGCAATGTTTTCAAATCTTAAATATTTTAAAACTAATAAACAAATTTATTCAATTTAGCTCATGTCAGGCTCATGGATTAGTCATGAAAGCTGAACACTTTGAGAGTAATAGAGTAGTATAGTAACTGTGTAGGTCAATGGCTTTAAGCACAAACTTGGTTTTATGGTCAGGTTCTTTTTAAAATAAGCTGACCTACATATATGGCAGTAGCTGCTGCTGTTTCTTTTCTTTCTTTCTTTTTTTTTTTTTTTTGAGACAGAGTCTTGCTCTGTTATCCAGGCTGGAGTGCAGGGGTGCAATCTCGGCTCACCACAGCCTCTGCCTCCTGGTTTCAAGCGATTCTCATGCCTCAGCCTCCAGAGTATCCGGGACTACAGGTGTGCACCACCACACCCAGGTAATTTTTGGATTTTTTTTTTTTTAGTAGAGACGGGGTTTTGCCATGTTGGCCAGGCTGGTCTCGAACTCCTGGCCTCAAGTGATCTGCCTGCCTCAGCCTCTAAAACTGCTGGGATTACAGGCATGAGCCACTGTGCCTGGCCACAGTATCTTCTGATATCCTTAAAAATGTGTGCATTTTTGAGTCAGCAAAAAGTATTTTATGGAAATGAACAGAAATGTGCAAAGATTTATCTGCAAAAATGTTCACTGAACCTTCTCTGCTGTCCTCAAACCTTCAACTCTACCTTTTCTTTCCCTTATCCAGGGCAGGTACCCTAGCATCAAACCTAATAAAGACAGAGGCAATTAGATGGGAATTTTCTCAACTCCTTGGCAATAACTTCTAATATAATCTGTATTTGTGCCCATACTTTGTTCATTATCTCAGTTTATAGCAGGAGAGGTGTCTTTTCTCCCACTGATTGTACTCAGTGAATATAGTGAAACAGACTATATATTCTTCCCCACTGGGGTTAATCTTTCTAGCTGGATGATGAGGCTTATCTCTACCGTTGTCTTAGAGACATTCCTCCATCTGATCCCCTCCCTTCTGATCTTCAATTTTGACTCCCTTCTCAACCTCTGTTCTCCTTGATAATCATCCCTATCATTAAAAAAAGACAAAGAATCCTCCCATGAAACCACTCTTGACAGATATAAAAACCTATATTTGAAGCTATATTCATTAGAAGTCTGTTATAGGAGAAGGGATAGAATAATAAAAAAAAAAAAAAGAATAAAGACTTCAGAAATAGTACACATACGTATATGGTATATAATAAAGATACCATTTCAAATTAGGGAGAAGAAATGGTTACTCATTAAATGGTGCAGAGATAGCCAGAAAGCCATTCAGGAAAAAAAGTATACTCTGCTCCCTATGTCAAAATGAATTCTGTTTGATCGAACATTTTATTAGGGAAAGTTCAAAGTAGAGAAGACTATGGTGGGCTGGGCACAGTGGCTCATGACTGTAAATCTCAGCTAAGGCAGGAGGACTGCATGAGGCCAGGAGTTCAAGATCAGCCTAGGCAATATAGCAAGACCTCTTCTCTACAGAAACAAAAAATAAAAAGTAAAAAAATTAGCTAGGTGTGGTGGTATGCACCTGCAGTCCTACCTACTCAGGAGGCTGAGGTAGGATGATTGCTTGAGCCCAGTAATTCGAGGCTGCAGTGAGCTAGGACCATGTCACTGTACTCCAACCTGGGCGACGACCACTTTGTCTCAAAAAAAAAAAAAAAGACGGTGATATATCCATAAATCTTTCAGTTTTCTCCTCCCTTTGAGTAGTGTGGGATGAACGTACTGGGTAGCTTCTAACAAGTAGAGAATGGAAAGTGAAAAATGTTAACTTTACAGTAGAGAAATATGGCAGATACCACTTTAAGCAAGTGATCAAGTTTAACGCTACCAGCAATAAGACATATTGATACCATGTATCCCCTGATATGATGTGGTGAAAAGGGTTCTTTACCTCTGTGGTATTTATCCCCAAAAATCTTTAACCTCAGTCTAATCATGAGAAATCATCAGACAAACTCAGATTGAGGGACATTCTACAAAATGCTCGACCAGTACATATCAAAAGTGTAAAGGTCTTGGGACACAAGAAAACAGAGGAACTGTCAAACTGAAGTAGACTACGGAGACCTGCCAACTAAAGGCAACCTTGTGCTCTGGACTGGATCCTGGACCAGAAAAAGAAGATCTGAATAAAATCTGTAGTTTAATTAACTTTATTTCATCAATGTTAATATTTTAGTTTTGATAAATATACTATGGTTATATAAGACATTAAGCTCAGCAAAGGGCATATGGGAACTCAGTACTATCTTTGCAACTCATCTGTAAATCTAAAACTATTTCAAGGTTAAAAGTTGAAAAAAAGATTATGGTGATAAGAAAGATCAAACCCAAATATAAGAGCTAAAACCATAAAACTTTTTGAAGACATGAGTGTAAATCTTTGTGACCTTGTGTAAACCAAAAATAAAATTCTAATCCCCTAAACCAACTGAATGGACTCTCCTCTTGGCCAAGGGGATTCCAAAGAAACCCAAAAAAGTAGTTCATGCCATGATGGTAAGTGGGGGGTCAGACATGCCTCATTATACCCTCTCCCTTTTGGAGTTCAGACATAACTGACCATCATTAACATTAATATCAAAATCCTAAGACTGACAGAACAGACTCTTTGTAGCAATAAGATACCAACTCCAACCTGACTCTGGTATAACATCCCATGACAACAGGCCCTAGAGGAAATCAAAGTATTGTACCCCAAAATATATTTCTTGGACATAATTTTTGGATTGGCCCTGTAAAGCTGTCTCTTGTTAGGAAAATTCACATTCTGTGGAGAATTCTCTTCCCTTTCTTGGCCTTTTCCTGATCTAGAAGAGATTTAACTAAGAGTCTGATACCTTTTAAGGCAAGCTTGTCCAACCTGGAGCCCATGGGCAGCATGTTGCCCAGAATGCCTTTAAATGTGGCCCAACACAAATTCGTGAACTTTGAGATGTCCTGCCTTTCCAGGCCAAGCCAACGTAAACCTTACACGTATTGATAATGTCTTTGCCTGTAACTTCTCTCCCTAAAATGTATAAAATCAAGCTGTAACCCAACCACCTTGGGAACATGTTCTCAGGACCTCCTGAGGCTGTATAATGGGTCATGGTCCTCACATTTGGCTCAGAATTAATATCTCCAAATAGTTTACGGAGTTTGGCTTTTTCATCAACACTTGGGCTAGGCAATGGTTTCTTTGATAGAACAACCAAGAACACAAGCAACAACAAAAAATACAGTTAAATTGCACTTCATCAAAATTAAAGCCTGTTGTGCGCCAAAGGATACCATCAAGAAAGTGAAAAGATAGCCCATGGAATGGGAGAAAATATTTTCAAATCATATATCTGATAATGGACTTATATTTAGAATACATAAAGAACTCCTATACCTAGTAATAAAAAGACAAATAACCCAATTAAAAAGTGGGCAAAGGATCTGAATAGACACTTGTTCAAAGATGATATACAAATGGCCAATAAGTACATGAAAAGACGCTCAGCAGCATTTGCCATCAAGGAAATGCAAACCAAAGCCACATGAGATACTACTTTATATCCACTAGCATGGCTATAGTCAAGAAGACAAGTAATAATAAAACCACCTTTGCAAAACTTATAACAGATAAAATTATTACAGTGAAAGAGATCTGACCTAACTGACTCCATCTTGCTTCTAACCTCCAAGTAGTCCTTGTTCATTCCTGGGAGTAGGCTGAATTAACTTTGGGAGTTTATAGTTTAATTGTGAAACAAAGACAATCACAGCCCTTTCCCAGGACAAACCCCCTTCCTTCCTGGGGACCAGACTGTCTTTGCAGGACTAACAAATTAGCTACAAGATTAGAAATTATGGTTTAAGAGTCATGCAGCTGGAGGTGGCAAGATTCTGAACCTTCCCAAAGTGTTCCCGGCGATAACATCACTATTTTAAAATCTAGGATCACTACTTGAGATATTTTGCAGATCCTGCACTTGATGGATCAGCTGGCACCACTCAGATCAATGAACTGGCTCATCTGGTCGTGTGGCTCCCACTCCGGAACTGACTCAGTGCAAGAGGACAAACTCATCTCCCTATGATTTCATCTCTGATCTGACCAATTGGCACTCCCCATTTTCTGACCCCCTCTACTCATCAAATTATCCTTAAAATCCCCAGTCTCCAAGTTTTCGGGGAGACTGATTTGAGTAATAATAAAACTATGGTCTCTTGTACAGCCACCTCTGTGTGAATTAAACTCCTTCTCTATTCTAATTATCCTGTTTTGATAAATTGGCTCTGTCTGGGTAGTGGGCAAGGAGAACCCCTTGGGCAGTTTCAATAACAAGAGTTAGCAAGGATGTGGAAGAACTGGAACCCTCACATACTCCTGGGGGAATGTAAAAATGATGCAGTCTCTTTGAAAAACAGTCTGGCAGTTCCTCAAAAGTTTAAACATGGAGTTTTCATATGACCCATTCCTAAGTCTATCCCTAAGATAATGAAAACATACTTCCACACAAAAACTTGCACATGAATGTTCCTAGCTGAACTTTTTATTTTTCTTTTTTTTTTTGAGACAGGGTCTCACTCTGTCACCAAGGGTGGAATGCAGTGATGTGATCATGGCTTACTGAAGCCTTGACTTTCCAGGCTTAAGTGATCCTCCCACCTCAGCCTCCTGAGTAGCTAGGGCTACAGGTGCATGCCACCATGCCCGGCTAACAGTTTCTATTTTTTTGTAGACAAGCAGTCTCACTGCGTTGTGTAGGCTAGTCTCGAAATCCTAGGCTTGAGCAATCTGCCTGTCTCAGCCTCCCAAACTGCTGGGATTACAGGTGTGAGCCACCACAGTTGGCCAATAGCTGAATTATTTATAACAGCCCAAAAGTAGAAACAACCCAAATGTCGATCAATAAATGGTAAGAAGTAATATATCCAAATAATGAAATATTTAGCAATAAGAAGAAATTGAATACTGATATATGCTACCACATAGAAGAACTCTGAAAACAAAATGTTATGTGAAGGAAGCCAGTCACAAAAAGACAGCATAGTATGTGCTTCCATGTATACGAAATATTCAGAATAAGGTAGTCTATAGAGACAGAAAGTAGATTAACTGTTGTCTAAGGCTGGAAGGGGCTTGGGAGTGAATACAGAGTTTCTTTTTGGGGTGATGAAAATGTTCTAAAATAGACTGCAGTGATGGTTACACAACTCTGACTATACTAAAAAACCACTGAATTGTACACTTTAAATAGTATATATTGTATGGTTTGTGACATATCTTATTAAAATTTATTAAAGCTGTTATAAAAAAGAACATTTATAGCCACACACAAAAATGTTATGAAGAAAACAGGTAATGTTTTTTTTCGAATCTAGGATTTTCAAAGTTATTTTCTAAGAATGATAAAAATCTAAAAAGTTATAATATCACTAGACTAAAAATTTAAACCATTTATGTGACCAAAAAAGGGTAAAAATATAAATGTCTTTAGTTGTCTGTATTCTCCAGCAGATAGCACGCTCCAAAAGCATTGACCTTGTTGTATGTGAAAACCTAATGTTAGGTATACATATTTGTTGACTAAATATTAGATAGTCGTTTTTGTACTTTCCTTCACTAGAGCATTCATTTATGATTGACACATGGTACTATAAAAGATTAATGCTTTTCAGAGTCATTTTCTGTGAAAAGGCAAATATTTTAGACAATAAAAATCTGTTTGGTCATCTTTTTAAAAAGTGGCAAAGAGCCGGGCGCGGTGGCTCAAGCCTGTAATCCCAGCACTTTGGGAGGCCGAGACGGGCGGATCACGAGGTCAGGAGTTTGAGACCATCCTGGCTAACAAGGTGAAACCCCGTCTCTACTAAAAAATACAAAAAAAAACTAGCCGGGCGAGGTGGCGGGCGCCTGTAGTCCCGGCTACTCGGGAGGCTGAGGCAGGAGAATGGCGTAAAAACCCGGGAGGCAGAGCTTGCAGTGAGCTGAGATCCGGCCACTGCACTCCAGCCTGGGCGACACAGCGAGACTCCGTCTCAAAAAAAAAAAAAAAAAAAAAAAATGGCAAAGAAATGAATTTACTTATGCATACTAAAAACTATAGCATTGGGGCCAGACGTGGTGGCTCATGCCTATAATCCCAGCATTTGGGAGGCTGAGTTAGGAGGATCACTTGGGGCCGGGAATTTGGGACCAGCCTGGCCAACATGGCAAAATCCCGTCCCTACTAAAAATACAAAAATTAGCCAGGCATGGTGGTAGGTACTAGGGAGGCGCAGGCATGAGAATCACTTGAACCCGGGAGGCAGAGGTTGCAGTGAGCTGAGATTACATCACTGCACTCCAGCCTGAGCAACAGAGCAAGACTGTATCAAAAAATAAAAAAACAAAAAAACTATATATTGGGAACACTTTTTAAGCCTTAGATAACTATTCACCTATCCTAAGTTTTGAAAAAAAAGTATATTAAATACATAAAGATATTCTAGAACTCAGTTCAAGAGTTCAAATACACTATAATGAATATTTAAAATAGTTTTCAATGCATTGTAGTTTAGTGTATAGAAGTTATTTACTTCTGAAAACTGATGATTGACATATGACAAACTGTATTTCTACTGCCTGTATAGCTACTGATTTTCTTGAGAATATTTGGAACTGTGTAGTCTGAATTTCTCCAAAGGATTGGAAAAAAAAGTCACAATCTTTACCCCTTTTCTGAAAACACATCTGTTATCTCGCTTTAGAGATTTAAATATTCAGTCTCCTTGGTTGAGAAGAGAGGTCACAAAGTCCACTGAACTCATAGCATCACCATATCAAAGTCACACTGCTGGCACATTGGTGTCTACTTCTTTCATGCCAGCAGGCTATGAAAATGGCAATGAATTGCCATCCAAAGAAAACAGAAATGGTAGTGGAATTTGGTTAGCACTGGGCTCAAGGCTGATTGCACCTAAATTAGGCTCTAAAGCAGATAGCACCTGACTAATGTTCCAAACACCATCTTATCCATACATTAAGTGCAGCAAAAAATGCATGGGCGACATGAAATTTAAACAAAGTTCTAATTTCTTAATATATGGAAGCCAACTTTAACAAAATTCTACTTTCATGAAATTTCATAAGAATATCCTTGAATTTTTAATATTTATACTTATTCTACCACCAAAACTTAAGTAAACTAAAGATTTTAAAAAAATAAAGCCAGTTATGACAGAATATGAGATCCTTTAGGGAACTTTTCTGTTTGAATTAACGACAACAACAAAAATTTAAGTAAAACTTTAAAAAGACCATCCAACTTCATCTGTCATGATGGTTCAAAGAATACCCATAACACGATAAGGCCCTTAGAGTTAATTTTATTTTATTTTTTTGAGACGGAGTCTGGCTCTGTCACCCAGGCTGGAGTGCAATAGTGCGATCTCGGCTCACTGCAACATCCACCTCCAGGTTCAAGTGATTCTCCTACCTAAGCCTCCAGAGTAGCTGGGATTACAGGCGTGGGCCACCACGCCCAGCTAATTGTTGTATTTTTAGTAGAGAGGGGGTTTCAAAATGTTGGCCAGGCTGGTCTAGAACTCCTGACCTCAGGTGATCCACCCGCCTCGGCTTCCCAGAGTCCTGGGATTACAGGCGTGAGCCACTGCGCCCAGCCCTTAAAGTTAATTTTAGACAACGCAGAAAAACTCCTGGTTCCAGATACACTCAGGAGACTTGGTCAACATATGAATGTCAACCATGATGTGACAGATCAGACTTCCAATTTCTTTAGACTGAACTAGGACGGCTGCGAAGACGAAAGTCAGGTCAGGACAGGGAGAAAAATTGGGCAAATACGATTTTTTTTTTTCCATTTCCAACAAAGGTTTGAGGATTAGAACCAGGATTCAGGATTCAGGAGTCCACCGAGGTATGTGTGTGCTGACAGGTGGTGGTGGTGCGGAGGACGTGTTGACAAGTTTTCCCCGCCCTTGACCTTTAGCCTAGATATTAATTCTTCCAACTGGGGCAACCAGAGGGAAGAAGCCAGGGTCCACTATCAAGCTGACAGAGCGTGACCTTTGCCCTAGATAGCCTGAGAAAGCTGATGAGAGAAGGTGCGAGAGGTGCCTACAGCCCCCAGGACCGGCCTTGTCCCTTTTTCCCTAACTCCTCCACTTAACCCCACCGCCCATTCCCTCTCACCGGGGCAGGACAGCTTGGTTAGCGGCACCAGCATGTTCAAAGTCACCAGGACTCTCAGTCGGACACAACAGGACTGTCCGCTGCTCGCGGCGGGCGCTGGACCTCTAGGCCGCGGGGGGCGCCATCACCTGCCGGAAAGCAAGAACTCTGCTGCAGTTCGCCTCCCCGCTCTGCTGACCGCTCTTGCTTCACTGCGTTCCCGCCTCCTTCTCGCTCTGCGCCGGCGCCATGGATGACGCGGCGGCCAGCCGAGGCTTCCGGGTCATGTACCAAACCAGGGAAAGATAAGGGACTCCAAGTCCCAGCCGGGGCGCGGTGAAACAGCCAGAGCGCGGCCAGAGGGGTCCACGAATCTCACAGCACAACACACGCGCAGTGAAAGGCAGTAGAAGGCGGGGCGACGCGCACGGCTTCCTGGGAGGTGTAGTCTTCTATACGCGCGCCCTTCGAGCCCCACTGGAGGCTCGCGCAGGATCCGTGAGCGGCCTAAGGTGAACTGACTCATATGATTGGCTGTCCCGAAAAATGAAAAGTCTTTGTGGTCCAGGGCTGAGACCCACGAGGAGACGGGGCGGGATTTCTGGCGCTAAGAGGCGGGGCCTCTCGGCTTTGGGCGCGAGTGGTTAAAAGACAGTTGGTGTCGGTTCGGCTGCTCGGGCCGGATTCCGCGGTCACAGCCCTTCCCCATGGCAGACGCTGAGGAGCTGCAGGTTTCTTCGCCGCCGCCGCCGCCTCCCTCTTCTCCCTCCTCTTCAGACGCCTCTGCAGCATCTTCCCCGGGCGGCCCAGTGAGTTTGGGCTGGCCAGTTCCGAGCAGGAGCAGCGGCGGAACGGTGGACCCGCTGGAGGAAGTGGAGCTGCAGATCGGAGATGTGAGTGTGGTGTCGGGACCGCGTCCCCCCTCGGCGCCTCTGGGAAGACTGGCGGCGGCGGGGCTCGCGCGGCTAGGGAGTCCTCCAATCCCCACGACCCGGGACGACCAGCCCTTCTGCGCCCCAGAGCGTGAGTGCAGGAAGCCGGGAGGATGCCAGCAGCTGAAGTGCTATCCCTCTCTGAGGGTTCCCCCTTTAGATTTGGTGGTGAGGAGTCTTAAGGGGTTATCCCTCCTCCCGCCCCACCCCTTACTGGTTTCTTTTTGTCTCGCCTTCTGATTTCAATCATCCGCAGTAACCCGAAGCCACGCCGCTCTGTGCTGCCTGTTGCTGGCTCTCTTTGCCTCTTCTTCTCCCATCGGAGAATAGTTTTCACTGCATGGGTTTGCTGGCTGGCTGTGGGTGCTTAGGATCAGGCTGTGATTTCTTTCCATGGGACTTAGAGCCTGCTGTTCTAGTTGGCTACTTGCCCAGGGACAGCTGATAATGCCATTGTCTGCCCCAGGTCTGCTTAACGCTGGACCCAGCTTGAAGGGTTTAGGTCACGTGGATTGGCTTCATTGACGGTTTAGTTCAGGACTCCTCCTTTTGTAGGATTGCTAGAATGCATACTTAGGATAGTTTCTATTAAATCTCGAATCCCCAGAAACTAGCATCTCACCTCCCAACCCTAACTCACACACCAGTGGAGGGGAGAAGACAGGGAAGGGGAGTTTTATGTTCTCTTGAGTGGGTCAAGTGGAATGAGGTATGTAGGGTGTAACCTTCTGGGAGAGTTCTGTGGCCTGACCTTTCCTGCAGATTGGAAACTAGGGGATGAACCAGATTATCTCATTGCTTCCGCAAGTATTTTTCTAAGGATGACTAAAGTGCTTATCCAGCTTTTATTTTTGCAGAACAAACTGATTGCAAGTAAATATGTAGAATGAAGTGCTAATGTGTTATTTAGAAACAATGTTTTATTTTATATCATCGGTGAAGAAAACGTTTGGCTGAAAAGTGAATTTTCCACCAGGAGCTGAGTGTTTTCTGCATTTGTGTGTGATTTTTTGATGTTATTTGTCAGAGCTTAGAGTTTCTGTTCTTTGATCTATACATTTTCATTGTTTGAAGTGTTCACAGGTCAGTGCCCATGTTACCCAAGTAGCAGTAAGAATTATTTATGATGAAATCCCTCAGATACTTCTGGCACTTAGTGTCAAGGGGTCCAAGTTATCTTGTTGAGCTGAGACTCCAGTGTATTTTCATAGAAAACAACAATACTGGACCAAGCGCTGTGGCTCACGCCTGTAATCCCAGCACTTTGGGAGGCCGAGGCGGGCGGATCACTGAGGTCAGGATTCGAGACCAGCTTGATCAACATGGAGAAACCCTGTTTTTACTAAAAATACAAAATTAGCCGTGCGTTGTGGCACATGCCTGTAATCCCAGCTACTTAGGAGGCTGAGGCAGGAGAATCGCTTGAACCCGGAAGGCAGAGGTTGCAGTGAACCGAGATCACGCCATTGCGCTCCAGCCTGGGAAACAAGAACGACACTCCATCTCAAAAAAAAAAAAAAAAAAAAGAAAAGAAAAGAAAAGAAAAAAAAAATACTGATTTGTCATGTCTCAGACATAATGGATATTTTTCTAGCAGACCTGTTTCTTCAAAGTCTACTCAATATTAAATAATTTTCTTAGGTTCCCTGAAACAGCCAGTGCTTTAGTTTGAAAATTGATTACTTTTAAAGAAAGTAACATGGGCATTGGATTCAAAGCCTTAAGCTTTTTTAGACTACTTATAAAATGAGATGAGAATTTTAAAAATAAAATTACGTCTGAGTTCTTTTTTGTTTGTTTTAGGCAGCCTTTTCATTAACCAAACTTCTTGAAGCCACATCTGCAGTATCAGCTCAAGTGGAAGAACTTGCCTTCAAATGTACGGAAAATGCACGATTCCTTAAAACATGGCGAGACCTCTTGAAAGAAGGCTATGATTCTTTGAAACCTGATGACTAATTTGGCATACTTCGTTGTTTAATAATGACTGCAATCATTCAGACTTCTTATGTCATATTTGTACATGTACCACACGTATAGAATGACCTCTGTCCAGGAGTTCTGTATATACTCAGAATGAAATTTTTCTTGGTTTTCTTGGCTTTTGTGAAAGCAGAATACCGATGCTGTTTTTGTTGCGGACCAGTACTTGTTTGTCCTTAAATACTTTATGCCTCTGAACTTTCATAGAGTCCTTTTTGAAAGTTAACTTCATCAATAGATGGTTAATATTAATAGAGCCACAATGCTACCATTAGCAAACTAGGTAGACCATTATTTGTTTTGCAACAAGATGCTAAGCATGGCAGAGTTTGAAATTGCGTTTCATCTTAAGGACCAAGGGGGGAGGTAACTTTAAGGTTGCCAGTGGTGGATCCAGCTCCATTAGGCTAAGTTGTCTACAGCTAAGGATTGTGTCTTTATTCTATATCCCCAGCACCTAAAACAGGTTCACACAGCACTCACTGAATGTTTGTTGAATAAAAGAGTTAACAAACATAATTAAAAGCTTTTTTCTTCCTATATTTAGCATGAAGACTGTCATTGTTTCTTTAGAAAATGTATGAATCTGAACTTTATTGACTTGAAGAAAAACATTCTTTTTTTTACAGAGATTTGGACTTTGATGATAGGTTTTAAAATATATGATAAATATTTTTTGTACTTTTTTTTTTTAAAGACTTTACTTCAGAAAAAGGAGACTATCTAGAAAGAATGCATATTTTTTCCCTATTTATTTCTGTGGTTACTGCTTTTGCAGTTTAACCGTGTTTGTATTTGATATTTGTATATGTTTGATGGCTATTTTTAAGGTGCCTTATCAGATTTATGGCTCTGTGCTATTACTTTTTGAGCTTTGCAGGTTGTATACATAATAATTCTAAAGAAGTTACTTTGTTTGCAATGCATCAAATTTAAATGATGTGATTTTTTTTTTTTGTATTATTTGACCTAGTGACAGTGTTCTATTTTGCGTCTTGTATATTATGTTGCTTTTCGTGTTTTGTGTTGCGTGTCAACGATTAAGCCAACTAATTCTCCACCATATATAACTTCTGGACATCTTTGATATGACATCTTAATTCTTTGTAGATATGGAGATATGTACAGAACTATATTCTAACGCCCAGCAATGGGGCTATGAGAGGGGACAGATGGATGGGCAAAGAATAGTTTTGTTTAACATATTAGGTCATAGTTCTTGATTAGTTTTTTTAGTTAAAGATCACACATAGTGTGTGATTTCTATACCAAAATGCTTATTTCAGTATTAGAAAAATATTCTTACATGTCCTGAAATATGCTTATTTCACTATTAGAAAAATATTCTTACATGTCCTGAAAATTGCAGTTTTTAAAATGTGTAAAAATAAATTCTTATTAAAAGCACATTTTATTTCCATTTCTTTGGATTCATTACCTTAAAACTTTTTACTGACATATTTCAAAGATACAGGAGAGGCAAATGAGTTCAAGAAAATCCATGTATTTCTACCATGCAGATGTAATAAATGTCAGGATTTGGCTATATTTTCTTCAGACACACATATATATGTAATTGCAAATATTAGATACATTTGAAGTTCATTTTGTTACCTCTTTGAGCCTGTCCCCTTCCTCCCTCCCTAGAGTCCCCAGAGGTAAACTCTAGAGGTGGCATATATTCTAGCGTGTGTTTTTATATTTTTAATACAAATATATTTTTTAAAAGCGCTATAAAATACTGTTTTATGTATGTGGTAGCCAGCCTCCAGATGGCACCAGTGATCCCTGGCCTCCTGGTGTTCATGCCCCCGTATAGCCTTCTCCTGCATTTTATAGTGCTGACTTTTGTAACTACCAGGATATTGAGCAAGTGCAGTGTGTGATTTCTGAGGCCATATCTTTTACTCCTTTTTTTTTTTTTTTTTTTTTTTAAGAGACAAGATCTCACTCTATTGCTCAGACTGAAGTGTGGTGGCAGGATCATAGCTCACTGTAACCTTAAACCTGGACTCAAACGATCCTCCCATCTCGCCGCCTCCTAAAGCACTGGGATTACAGGCATTTTTGCTCATTTTTCTCTTTTGTTTTTTTACTTGTCTGTTTTTAGATATTACATATTTTGAATACTAATAATCTGTTATGTATGTTTCAACTATCTTTTTTAGTCTGGTTTGTCTTCATATTTTGGTTATGAAATCTTGAATTTTTAAATTTTAATGTAATCTTACCAATCTTTCAAAATGATTTGCTTTTTCTGGTTTTTGTATAGGAAATGTCATAAAAATAGTCTTATTCAGCCTTCCAAAAGTTAAAAATTTTTTAACATTTAGATGCTTAGTCCAACTGAAATTTGTTTTCATTTATGGCATGATTTTGGAATCTTGTTTTAATTATTTTTGCACATTTATAGCTGTTCCTCTGAGTATCATTGTTTCAAGTGCAACATCTGTCATGCAGTTACTGTATAAGGGCCAGATTCTGACCTTTCTGTTCTTTTGATCTGAAGGAAATTTGAACATGCCACCCCCAAATACGCTGATTTGGCATACTGATTATTTCAAGCTAAAGGTACTTGAGAAACAGTAGTTGCAGAAATGGCTATCTTAACTGTCCTTTCCCACCTGTAGCAAGCCATACAGACTTCTTTGAGAAAGATGCTTTCCTGATATCAAGATGAGAAGATGGCTCTAATCAGCTGAGACAGTACCAGAGGAATCTGCAAACAAACCTTACTGTTAGTTTCTTGCCATACGTTTACCTTCCCACAGTTTCTGCCTCTGGAAGCCTAAAACTGCTTTCCTTTGTCTGTCACACTTCTCTGAAATGTATTCTTTGTAGAAGATGCTATATAATCCAGAGTTCTAAGCCACTACCTGTGTTTTACCTTTTCATTGAGTTTTCTCCTGTGTGATATACACTGTATATATTAATAAAATTACTTGTTTTTCTCTTGTTAATCTGTCTTTTGTTATAGGAATCTGTCCCAACTATGAACTTGTGAGGCTTGAGGAGAAATTGTATTTCCTCCACTACAGATTTATTTGATTAACTCCATGATAAAACTGAATCTGTCTTTCCCTGTAAGAAAAGCAAAAACATGTTACTGATTTCTAATTCTATTGAGTTATGGTCAACTTAGGACAACTGCTGGTTTCAGGTAGTGAGCTTTCTATGGACACTTTTTAGGAGTTTATAGTTAGACCTTTTTATATTTCTATTTGCTTCATTGGAGAGGTTGGGGAAGAGCTGAAAGCATAAGTATTTTCTCAAAGACTTAAGAATTTGTTTTTAACTTAGTAAGTAGCCCATTACCAGCCCTATGCAAACCCCAAAGGAATGATATAAATTTTTTTTTGAGACAAATTCTTGCTCTGTTGCCTAGGCTGAAGTGCAGTGGTGTGATCTTGGCTCACTGCAACTTCTGCTTCCCAGTTCAAGCGATTCTCCTGCCTCAGCCTCCCTACTAGCTGGGATTACAGGTGTGCGCCAGCACGTCCGGCTGATTTTTGTATTTTTAGTAGAGACGGGATTTCACCATATTGGCCAGGCTGCTCTTGAACCCCTGACCTCAGGTGATCCATTTGCCTCGGCCTCTCAAAGTGCTGGGATTACAGGCGTGAGCCACTGCGTCCAGCTGATGTAAATTTTTTAAAGCCTCAAGAGACTAAAGTCAGTAAGATGAAATACTTAACATTAAAAAAAAGTGTTTCGTTTCAAAAATTCTGAGTTTGAAAGATGTGCCAGGTACTACGTTAAGAGCTTTATGGTGGGGCATGGATCACGCCTGTAATCCCTGCACTTCGGGAGTCCGAGGCGGGTGGATCACCTGAGGTCAGGAGTTTGAGACCAGCCTGGCCAACATGATGAAACCCCATCTCTACTAAAAATACAAAAACATTAGTCGAGCATGGTGGCGGGTGCCTGTAATCCCAGCTTCTCCGGAGGCTGAGGCGGAAGAATCGCTTGGACCCAGGAGGTGGTGGTTGCAGTGAGCTGAGATTGCGCCACTGTACTCCAGCCTGGGCAACAAGAACAAAACTCTGTTTCAAAAAAAAAAAAGCTTTTTTCATGTAACCATATCAGTTCTTTGAGGAAAGTGTCATTACTGTTTACCGAAAGGAAACAGGTTGAGATAAAATATGCCTGTGAGTCTTGACACCAAAACTGGTATGCTTGTCTACACCACACCTAGCCACCTAGCTAGACTTACTAATACTCAGGCTTATCATATTATTTACTCTCCCCATGTGTGATGGTTAATTTTATGTTTCAACTTGACTGGGCTACAGATCCCTAGATATTTGTTTAGATAATGTTCTCACTTTTTCAGTCAGGATGTTTTTGGATGAACCCAACATGTAAATCAGTGGACTGAGTAAAGCGGATTGCCCTTCCTAGTGTGCCTTGTGACCATCCTATCCCTAGAAGGCCTGAATAGAACAAAGGGCTGACCCTCCCCCAGCAAGGGAGAAATCCGCCTGAAGGCCCGGCCTCCAACATCAACTCTTCCTGACAGCCTTTGAATTGGCACTGGCTCTTCCTGGTTCTAAGCAGCCTCTGTGCCTTTCAGTTGGGACATCGGCCCTGCAGATGTTTAGAGTTACCAGTCTCCACAATCATGTGAGACAATTCCTTAGAATCTCTCTCTGTTTCTATGGCAAACCCAAAATAATACAACATCCAAAAGCAGAATATTTGTGCTAGTAACTGTATAACACTCAATTTTTTTCCTGAGATTATTTTTATTTTTATTTTTTGGTAAGCTCTAAAAACCTATAAAGATCAACTGACCAAATTAGAATTGGAGGTATGGAGGTTTGTTAAAAGGTTATTGCAAATATCCCAATGAGACATAATGTTGACCCAAACTAAGGTACTGGGAATTGGGATGAAGAGACTGGATGGATTTAAGAGATGTATATGCAGTAGAATCAAGGGAGGACTGGGTGATTTGATATTGTGGATAAAGGGGAAGGAAGAGTCAAGGATGACTCCCAGATTTCAAGCTTGAGCCATCGGGTGCAATTCAGCAAGACAAGGTCTATAGGAGAAGAATCAGACGTCAGATTCTAGATTCATGCATAATGATGACATTAAAAAGCCAGTGAGATACTCAGGTGGAAATGTCAAGTGGGCAGTGGCATACACAAGTGGGCAGTGGTATACACAAGTGGGCAGTTTAGGGGAGAGAACAAGCCAAAGGCAAAAATATGGGCATCATCACTATATCCATAGTGTTTGAGGCCATATTAAAGTGGATGAGATTGCCCTAGTCTGTAGATAAGGAAAAGGCTTAAAACGAGTGAATGAGGCTTCCAGTGAAAGATTTTCTCTGAAAGAGGAGCAATTTTATAAAAATTAAACCACTTTTTGTATTTTTGAGGTCTCTTACCTAGAGCAATTCACTTGACAGTTTGTCGAGTAAAATGCATGGCTTTACAATTCCAGCTGTGTATTCCTGCCACTTTGCTCTTTGCCTTCTACTTTATCCATGTCTAAATTGCCAAGGTTTACCCAGTCATTTAAGAGAGATGATGTGTTAGTATGATGAATTAGTACTCTTAAAAGGTGTAAAAAATAAAAGTTGAGGTTTTCCTGATACAAACTTTAAATTTTTAAAACAACTTAGGCTCACTTGATTTAGAGGATTGATTTGACCTAGATCATGGTCCATAAGCTACACTTCTAAGCAAACCTTGATACAAATCGTAGTTAACTGAGTGCTTCTGTTGCATTTTCTATGGAAGTATCTAAGGAGATAGTTATGTAGTATGTTAATAATTACTTATCAAATTAAATTGAAGTTACTCTATTTCAGGAGGTGGAAGGGTGGAAGAGTGAGTGGGTTGAGAAGACAGGAAGTCAAATGGCCTCTAGAAAGTTGTTTAAAAATATGTTAAATGCTAAAGGAAGTTTCAGATGTGTACTTCGTAAATTTAATGTATTTCTAAGACTCTTAAACAGGTTAAGACCATGATTTTTGTTGGACTAAATTTCTTCTATCCATGAGTATTGCTTTTATTCTTTCTTAGTTATTCTTTTTAATAAAAATATTTGGCTGGGTGCAGTCGCTCACGCCTGTAATCCCAGCACTTTGGGAGGCTGAGGTGGGTGGATCACCTGAGGTCAGGAGTTCGAGATCGGCCTGGCTAACATGGTGAAACTGCATCTCTACTAAAAATACAAAAATTAGCGAGGCATAGTGGTGGTTGCCTGCAATCCTAGCTATTTGGGAATCTGAGGCAGGAGAATCACTTGAACCCTGCAGGCGGAGGGGGCAGTGAGCTGAGATCAGGCCACTGCACTCCAGCCTGCAGTGAGCCGACATCACGCCACTGCACTCCAGCCTGGGTGACGAGAGAGACTCCATCTTAAAAAAGAAAGAAAGAAAGAAAAAGGCCAGGCACAGTGGCTCACATCTGTAATCCCAGCACTTTGGTTTTGGAGGCTGAGGCAGGCTGATCATGACGTCATGAGTTTGAAACCAGCATGGCCAAAATGGTGAAACCCCATCTCTACTAAAAATACAAAAATTACCCGGGCGTGGCAGCATGCACCTGTAATCCCAGCTACTTGGGAGGCTGAGGCAGGAGAATTGCTTGAACCTGGGAGGCGTAGGTTGTAGTGAGCTGAAATTGCGCCACTGCACTCCAGCCTGTGTGACAGAGCAAGACTCCATCTCAGAAATAAATAAATAAATAAATAAATAGAAATAAAATTTCCTATTCTATTACTTGGAATTAGTAGGAATAGGACTTCTAAGGAATTAATCCTAAAATAATCTTAAGAAAGAATTAGGCCAGGCACGGTGGCATCACACCTGTAATCCCAGCACTTTAGGAGGCCGAGGCGGGTGGATCACAAGGTCAGGAGTTAGAGACCAGCCTGGCCAACATGTGAAACCCTGTCTCTACTAAGAATACAAAAATTAGCCAGGCGTGATGGCGTGTGCCTGTAGCCCCAGTTACCTGGGAGGCTGAGACAGGAGAATTGCTTGAACCTGAGAGGCAGAGGTTGCAGTGAGCCGAGATTGCACTACTGCACTCCAGTCTGGGCGACATAGCAAGGCTGTCTCAAAAAAACCAAAACCAAAAACAAAACCCAAAGAATTAAAAAAATTTTTTTTAGAGACAAGGTCTT
Organism: Macaca nemestrina; assembly: GCF_043159975.1. NCBI lineage: Eukaryota > Metazoa > Chordata > Mammalia > Primates > Cercopithecidae > Macaca > Macaca nemestrina. The sequence goes on from NC_092127.1 coordinate 31,031,602, forward strand.
GCTCTGTTGCCTAAGCTGGAGTGCAGTGGCACAATCACAGAACACTGCAGCCTCCAAATCCTGGGCTCAAGCAGTCCTGCCACCTCAGCCTCCCTATTAACTAGGACTATAGGTATGTGCCACCATGCCCAGCTAATTTATTTTTTAATTTTGGGTCTCACTGTTGTTTAGGCTGGTCTTGAACTCCTGGGCTCAATGATCTTCCTGCCTTGGCCTCTCAAACACTGAGATGATAGGTGTGAGCCACTGCACTTGGCCTGTTTTCATTTTGCATAAGCTTTCTTATTATTTACTTTTTGTAGGCTATTTTCAAATTTAAAAATTGTAGCCTATTTTATTTATTTATATTTTAGAGACCGTCCCACTAGGTTGCCCAGATTGGACACAGCCTCTCATGTAGCTGGGACTACAGTTACATTTCACTGCACCTGGCTATTTTATTTATTATAGAACTATCAGTAGTTATATTATTGAATATTATAAGCAGAACTATAGTTTTCTATTATGTTCTGAGTTACATTGAAATTATACCATGTTCTTCATGTAGAAAGCTTACTGAGATTATTCCAAGTAAGCAGAGAAAAAAAAACCCAAAGCAATCCATTTTTAATAGAGTTAAATTTCAGATAATTTATTTTCAAAATAAATCTATACAACTATATATTTGATAAGTGCATTATGGTTTGATTCCAGTATTTTTGTGTTTCAGATGTTTTTGGTGTATTTGAAACTATCTGAAAACATTTTCTTCTCCTACTTAAAGGTTTTAAATTATGAAAGCAAAAAATTCTAATAACTTAGAGACTAGAGAAGAACAACTAGTTAAAAAGTTAGTATCTTACGTGCTGGCAGTTTAAAGAGAAGGTAAAGTCATTTCTTGAAGAACGATTTTCTGCTTAAAGTGAAACATGTACCTATGTACATAGACTTCCCTTCCTCAAATTAAGTTCCTGAATCAGTGCATTCTAGCTCTTTTTCCTTTTAACTGCTTTATTGAGATATTTCACATACCATAACATTCACCCATCTAAAGTGGGTGAATTAAACCACTTAAGTCTGTTCTTAAAACAGCGCAGTTTGTTGCAAAGCCTTTTTATGTTTGTCTTGGCATCCTTGTTGAAAATCAGTTAACTGACCATACGAGGATTTATTTCAGGAGTTTCCACTGATCTAAATGTTTATCCTCATCCTAGCTTTTCTGATCCACTTCTCTGCAGTACTCATACTCTCCTATTTCAATCTCATTTGATGATGTTCATTTAAAGCAAAGAGAAAATTGGCCAGGAAGTGCCAAAAGAAGTGCTGTTTTTGTGTTTCTAGCAAAGCATCTTTTTTCATAGTAATAAATATGTTGTGTTGGCTTTCAAATGTATAGAGACTTAAAGAGAGGTAAGATGGATTCTTAAAACAGAATATTATTTTGCAAACAGTCAGACATTTTATATGATGCAATTACAATGAGTATTCCAAAACTTTAAACCTTTATTTAAAAGTGCCTATGATTCTTGCTGATGCACAAGACAGGCAAAGCTCTACTTCAGGAACTGCAGATGGACTTTGTATAGTCTTTTGTAATTAAACACAATCTAGATTGAAAGGTTCTGCACTGTCTGCTTCTAGGAATTTATTGCAATGCTATGCACATAGTAGTGGGTACTCAATAAATGCATGTTAGAAAAATGAATGAATGTTACTGAAGTAGATTTCTCTTAATTTCTTACATAAAATGTCTACATATATATATATATGTAATTGATATAATTACTTCCCTTTGTAAGAGCATTAGTCCTTTTTATTTTTCCTCATGTCCTTGTAAACTATTTATCTTAGCCATTATTATAAATTAATTTTGTGGTATTCATTTCATACCAGTAAATCCCTCATGAAGCACCCCCACAGTATTCTCTGTGAAGAAATGAGTTTCAGAGTCAGTCATGAATAGGAATTAAGTCTTGTTGATTGAGAAATCAGTGACATTTCACAGGGGTATGTGAAAAGGTCCGGCTTCATTAACTCAGGTGGCATCTCCTGCAGTGGCCACATTTCCACCCAGATGAACGATGGAGCATATGTTTTCTGACCTTTGCTGTCCATAGATCTTCTTTGTCTGTAGTTATACCAAAACTGATGAATCATTTCTTTGAATGGTCTTGTGGTCAGAGTATAGAGAATTGGGTTCAAAGCACTGTTGATGGGCAGAATAAAAATCACTACCCAAGAGGTTATGGTACCTAGAAAAGAAAAATGGAACAGTTTTAGTGTTTATAAATGTTTATAAGGTCTAGAAACCCAATTTCCTTGTTTCTTTCATTCCAACCCCTTTTTGAGTTTTAATTTTTTTCCTTTGAGGTCACATAATTAAATACCAAGTCTCTATTTGTTTCCAGTATATCTTTCCAGAGTACCAGCGTGTGAGGGGAATGCTAGTGCTGAAACAGAATGGCATTCTTTGCTAAGTAGCTCTTCTTGAATACATCAGCAAAAATATTCCTTTAGGTAGAAATATTTTTCACAAAGTGATTACATATTATGATTATATTTTAGGAAAAAAACATATTGTTTAGTATTTAAGTCATAGATTTAAGTGCCTAATAATTAAAAGACTTTTCAAGTATTTTAATAGTGCATATTGTATCTGTCAGAATATGTACGCTTTTATTTAATAGATTTCTTTTTGCCACTTGATTTTAAAACAAAGTGTGCATTTTTTTTGGCTTTTGACGAGATACTTATTTCTGTAAAAAATAACTTTGGCTAAACCCATCTTAAAAATCACTCTAGTATACATACAAATACCAAAATACTCTGATTTTATTATAATTTAGTTGATGCTGTCATTACGCTTTGTTTTTATGTTTTTGTTTTTGAGACAGGGTCTCATGCTATTGCTCAGGCTGGAGTGCAGTGGTGTGAACATGGCTCACTGCAGTCTCGGCCTCCTGGGCCCAAGTGATCCTTGTACCTCACCCTCTTGAGCAGCTGGGACCACAGGCATGTGCCACCATGCCCGGCTAATTTTTTATTTTTTTATTTTTTGAAGAGTTGGGGTCTCAGGGTCTCCCTATGTTGTCCAGGTTGGTTTCAATCTCCTGGGTTCAAGCAGTCCTCCCCTCTTGGCCTTCTTTTTGTTGTTCATAAAATGTAAGATACTATCACCGTCATCCATAGTACAGAACACAATTAAAATTATGTATTAATACATACAATTTTTTTTTTTTTTCCCCTGAGACAGAGTCTCCCTCTATCACCCAGGTTGTACTGCAATGGCGCAATCTCCGCTCACTGCAGCCTCTGCCTCCCAGGTTCAAGCATTCTCGTGCCTCAGCCCTCCAAGTAGCTGGGACTACAAGTGCATGCCACCATGCCCAGCTAAATTTTTGTGTTTTTAGTAGAGATAGGGTTTCACCATGTTGGCCAGGCTGGTCTCCAACTCCTGACTGCAAGTGATCTGCCCACCTCAGCCTCCCAAAGTGCTGGGATTGCAGGTGTGAGCCACTGCACCCTGCTACATGAAAATTTTAAAATGTGAATATAAACTGCATTTTATATATATAAATATACATATTTATATATATCTATATCTAACAGGATATATGCACTTTTCATTGTGGTAAAATATGCATAACATAAAATATACCATGTAACCATTTTTAAGTGGACAGCTCAGTGGCACTAAGTATGTTCACATTGTTGTACCATAACTACTATCCATCTCCAGAATGATTTCATCTCCCAAATGGAAACTCAATGCCTGTTAAACAATCACTCTCCATTCTCCCTTACCCCAACCCCTAGAAAACACCGTTCTATGTTCTATGAATCTGACTATATCAGAAATGTCATGTAAGTGAAATAAAATATTTGTCCTTTTGTGTCTAACTTATTTCACTTAGCACAGTATCTTCAAGGTTCATTTATATTGCAGCATTTGTCAAAATTTCCTTCCTTTACAAGACTAAATACTAATCCATTGTGCGTATGTACCACATTTTGTTTATCCATTTACCTAATCTATGGACATTTGTGTTGCTTCTAACTTTTGGCTATTGCGAATAATGCTGCTATCAACATGGGTGTACAGATATCTGTTTGAGTCCCTGCTTTCAATTGTTTTGGTTTTTTTCTTAGGAGAATTTCCACATTGGATGGTAACTCTATGTTTAAATTGGATGGTAACTGCCATATTGTCTTCCATAGCAGCTGTACCATTTTATTTTTCTACCAGCAATTCACAAGGATTCTAATTTCTCCACATCTTTACCAACAGTTTTTTTTTTTTTCATATGTGTGTTTTTTCAAAATAGTAGTCATCCTAATGGATGTAATGTACATTTTTTTTTTTTTTTTGAGACAAGATCTTGCTCTGTCACCCAGACTAGAGTGCAGTGGTACAATCACGGCTCACTGCAGCTTCGAACTCCTGGGCTCAAGTGATCCTCCCACACTGGCCTCTCAAAGTACCAGATTACAGGCGTGAGCCACCACACCAGCCTACATTCTTTTTAAATGCCAAGAATGTTTGCTTCTATTATTTCTCACACTCTGACATGATCTTCACTAAATTGCATGTATTACAGGAAGAAAATTTTCTTACATTCTGAAAAAAATGCAGTAATTATTTGAGAATTGTTTCGGCCTGTTTTCCTTTCCAGTCACCTTAAGCATGTGATGATTAGAATTTCAACACTGTATTTAATTTGTTTTGGTCACTCATTGCTTCTTTGTTCCCATAGTAATTGTATTATTAGGCATTTATGGAAAAAAATAGTTCTTTCCCAGTAAATGTTATATTGATGAACATAGCCAAAAGTACCTACAACTATGACTTACAATTTTTTTGGTGGGGGGCTCTGTCACCCAGGCTGGAGGCGCAATCTCGGCTCACTGCAACCTCTGCCTCCCGAGTTCAAGCAATTCTCATGCCTTAGCCTCCTGAGTAGCTGGGACTACAGCAGTGCACTACCATGCCCAGCTAATTTTTGTATTTTTAGTAGAGATGGGGTTTCCCCATGTTGGCCAGGCTGGCCTCAAACTCCTGACCTCAAGTGATCTGCCCGTCTTGGCCTCCCAGAGTGCTGGGATTACAGGCATGAGCCACTGTGCCCGGCTCTGATGTACAATTCTTTAAATTGTTTAGTGTTAAGAATTCTAATTGTCTTCCTTAAAAGAACACTGCACAAACAGATTTATTATTTCTTTAAGGAGAGAAAAAAAATATTGTACCTGGTATTTCTACCTGAAGCAGTGAAAGAAATTTCACTACAAAAATGGGTATCCAGCATAATGCATCAGTAAATACTATAAAGAAAAAACGTTTGGCAAGGATCATCTCTTTTTTAACTCGATTCTGTATTTCAGTTGCTGTTATGGCACTTTGATGAACACTATAAAACATGCTTCCATAGGAAAAAACTATGATGATAAATGCGGCCAAATTAATACCTATTTGGAATACAAACAGTATTATTAATGTATAGAAATATTTTTTCAAAATGAACAAACATAGATAAAACATTTTTATTACTAAAGATACAAAGATGTTATTACTAAAGATACAAAGACTATAATGTGTGGGTTTTTTCTTCATAAAGAATTACTAAAGTCCACAAAAATCATGAATTTTTTTGAGATGAGGCTTTGTGGAAGTAGTGAAGAATGCGAAAATGTTTACTTTTAAAATGAGATATTGAAATTACAGTAATTCAATGAATATCTTGGGTTTTTAAGCTTTCTAGTATTAGTGATGTTTTATTTTTAATTTTTTTAGAGATGGGTTCTTGCTTTGTCACTGACTGAAATGCAGTAGTACATTCATAGCTCACTGCAGCCTCAAACTCCTGGGCTCAAGCAATCCTCCTGCCTCAGCCTCCCAAGTAGCTGGGACTGCAGGTGTGTACCACCATGCCTGGCTAAATTTTGTATTTTTAGTAGAGACAGGGTTTTACCATATTGGTCAGGCTGGTCTTGAACTCCTGACATTGTGATCAGCCCGCCTCGGCCTCCGAAAGTGCTGGGGTTACAGGTATGAGCCACTGCGCCTGGCCTCACACCAGCTAATTTTTAAAAAAATAATTTTGTAGAGATGGGGTCTTGCTTTGTTGCCCAGGCTGGTCTCAACTCCTGGCCTCAAGTGATCCTCCCACCTTGGCCTCCCAAAGCACTGAGATTATAGCATAAGCCATTGTGCCTGGCCTAGTGATTTTTTTTCTAATTCAGTTACTTTTTGCTGTACTCTGAGAATATTTTTACATTGCTGGTTTAGAACAGTTGTATGTACACTCCCAAGCCAGAGATGTGTGTTGCTACACACATGAATTTGAAAAGAAAATAAATACCATTATGTTCATATTATAAAGCAAAGAGCCAAAACATATGTTACTTAGCATGTTTAGGGTGAATACATGAAATAAAGGTGTTTAGTGTCTTTTATTAAGCTGTATCAGGTTGGAATTTATGTAACAGTATAATTTGGGGAGGAAAATCCTTGCTGGGGATTCTGATAGAATTCACCCTCATTCTTACTAACAGCTGGTTGGAATATTTGAAATAAAAAGTTGTGAATATTAGTTTCTTAGTTTCTTACCAAGGAAAATTGCCACTGAATAAATCTGGGCTCCAATACTTTCTGTATCTTCTGAATGAAGAGGGAAGCATACTCCATTGGTGCCATAGTAGTTTTTGAAAAATTCCTTATTGCTCAATGGAATGAAAGCCACTATAAACCCAGTAATCCAAATGAGAATCAGAACTGTAATTGTTCTGCATTTTCCAGGTCTCACACATCTAAAAGGATAGACAATGCAGATGTATTTTTCCAGTGTCAGAAATGTTAACAGTAAAACTGATACTTCTGTGGACAGAATGGCCAAAGATCCTACAAGCTGACAGTGAGTACTCTCCATCCACAGCTGCGCATGCTTATTGTATTCTCCACGAAATTTTAGGTCAAAGCCTCCGATCACGAATAAATATATTCCCATTAAGCAGTCGGCACCTAGAGAAGTCATAGTTTCACAAATTTAGAGAAATAAATAGGTATCATAAAATCATCAATAAGCAATAATATTTTTAATGCTAGAAAAAATAGCCAAGTTTCTTCTCTCTCAGGAAGAGGTAATTTTTATTCTCCTAAGAATTCATTTACAGATGAGGATCTATTCATAGACTCTCTTTGGTAACCACTCTCAAAGGTGTGCTCTACAATTAATTATGCAATCATGTCTTCATTTTCCTTTCAAGTGCAAGTCTTTAAGAGCAGAGATCTTGTCTATTGTATTCTCTGTTCTAGACCCATCATGTAGAAGTGCTGAATAAATGAACAAAATGCAATCACGTAGAGCATTCAGTTAGGGACCTAGATGAGGATGGCATAATTTGGTTCAGCTCTTCCACTGAAATTCAACCAATGCAACAAGCTCAAGGCATCACATAAAATTTTGGAGAAAGTAATTCACAAGTTCCTGTGATAGAGTTATGACTGAATTTTGAAGCCTATAATTTAAGAGATATGAATAATTATGAACTGCTTTGCAGTCAGTACAATGTTAAGGGGCTTAAATTACTTACCAGAGTTGGTCTAAGCAAAACTGTTTCCTCTGTCTTTCAATTTTTACATCTTTTCCTGTCTCTTTTTAGGGTCTCCAATCCCAGGAATTAGCTCTCTTAGACTACTTGGCGTATTTCTTTTTAAGCAAATGTTACATATCAGAAAGTGGGTGAGATTTTTGGACTGCACAAGCATTCTACACAAAATCCCTAAAATCACATCACTGTATAAATCATAAGGCTGACCCTAAGCCTTTAACTCTGAAGTTATAGTCTAGGCTTCACCAGGGAAATTGAACTTACTAAAAATTTTGTAGCTGGCAATACAAAATAGTAAATGGTTTCTGAGTTCTGTTTCTTACATAGCTTGCAATAAAAAAAACCCATTTAAACATTAGAGTTTAAATAAGGATGGGGACAGTACATGGGGGCAGCACACATACAAAAGTAGAACCGCGTGTAGATTGATGCTTTACTTGCTTGAAGGAGCATGGATAAATTCTAGGCCACTTGACCTACACTGCAAACATCCTGAGAACTGGTTTCTTCCTTATTTTTCTTTGCAGTGTTCATTTAACATAATACCTTGCCATTACATTGCAACAACTTTTTGAAAAAATGAATACTCCCTGAAAACATTTTCTTATTTACACATTTCAGTTAGAGTGGAAAAAACTTCTGGCAGCTCACAGATCAGGAAAACATGTAGTTGTTAAGTCAATATCTGTGAACTGGACATACAAATAAAAAAGTAAGTACAGGTCTGCATGTAAAATTGTGACCATAGGAGGTTGAAATTTTATTTGTAGTAAAAGATTTTAGATGCTTCAACAAAATATTGTGCCTTTGGAGCCACTGTATGAGAGAGAACTAATAAGTGAAAGCTTTGTTAATGTGTGTAAGGTAATTAAATTTCCTAGTTTAAAAAACCATATTTTTTCTTATTGCTAAAGTAACTCTATTTTCTTTGAAGAAAATGTGAAAACAGCATACAAGCAAAAAGGAGAAAAATGTAAAATTCCATAATTCTACCACTCACATAACTTATTTTCTAATAATAATGCTTTTGTATATTTCAAAACTACAATTCCCCTTTAACCAGGAAATACTCACAGCAGAGAGAAATGATTGACATGGCATACAGCTTGTTCTCAGACCTGATATAAGGTCGCATGCAAATGACAAAAATGTTTCCAAAGCAGGTAACTGCAGATACAACCCAGACAAATACTCTCTGAATAATGCTTGCCAAGAGATTCTCTAGAGATGAAATTCCATCAGTGTTTGGTTTACAGCTGCGAACATGTGGTGCATACCCACAGTACTGGAATTTCTTAAAATATCTGGTATACAAAGAGAAGGTAAAATAAGATTTTCCATTTAATTCAATCTCACCTTACATTCATATTTATTTCCTACATTTTATCGGTAGAAAGAAAATGTCTTAAGATGAAACCGAGAGGACTAAAACATTAGGGATTCTCAAACTTTAAACTTACATCCAATTATCATTAGCTTGATTTCACTATTAAAGAATGTGTGGGTGAGAGTAGCAAATAGGCATAATAAATATAACAAGTGTTAGACATGTCTTAGAATACAAACTGTTAGATGCGATCAAGAGAATGAATCCCTCCAGAGAAACCTTTATTGTACTTTCGATGTTTAGTATATGTAAATGCAGGTACACAGCCCCTATTGTGCTGCAAGTGATTGCTTTCTAACCCTCAGGGGAAGAGTTAAGTGTTTTCTCTTCTGTGCTTCCGTGGCTTTTTGTTATTGAAGTTATGATGTTATTTCAACACCAACAAAATAAAAAAAAAAAAGAAAAGAAAAAAGAAAAAAAAGAAAAGAAAAAATCCGATTAAAAAAGAGGCAAATGATCTGAACAGTTATTTCTCAAAAGAAGACATACGAACGGCCAACCCATACTTGAAAAAATGCTCAACCTCACTCATAATCAAGGAAATGGGAATTAAAACCACAATGAGGTATCATCTTACTCCAACGTTGGATGGATGGCTATTATCAAAAAGACCAAAAAGTAACAAATGCTGGTGGGAATCTGGAGAAAAGGAAACTCTTATTGGCGGGAATGTAAATTAGTATAGGCACTATGGAGAACAATATGGGGGTTCCTCAGAAAACTACAAATAGAACTAGCATATGGGCCAGGGGCAGTGGCTCACGCCTGTAATCCTAGCACTTTGGGAGGCTGAGGTGGGCAGATCACACAGTCAGATTGAGACCATCCTGGTTAACACGGTGAAACTGTCTCTACTAAAAGTACAAAAAATTAGCCGGCATGGTGGTGCACACCTGTAGTCCCAGCTACTTGGGAGGCTGAGGCAGGAGAATCACTTAAACCTGTGGGGGCAGAGGTTGCAGTGAGCTGAGATCGTGCCACTGCACTCCAGGCTAGGCGACAGAGCAAGACTCTGTCTCCAAAAAGAAAAGAACTAGCATATGATCCAGGAATCCCATTCCTGAGAATCTATTCAAAGAAAAGAAAATCATATCAAAGACATATCTGCACCCCCATGTTTATTGCAGCACTGATACAGAAGCTAAAAAGAAAGTATGTAGGCAGTTAGTGAGGGTAAGAGAGTCCTCAGTAAGCTTTCTCTTTTAATAAAAAGCAGCCCCCAAATAATTTATTTTCTAACGAAGAGCATCCTGAAAAATCAAGCTGCAGACATAGAAAAGCAAGCTAGAAGCTTGCACAAGTGAATGCTGGTGGCTGTGCCAATAGGAAAAGGCTACCTGGGGGCCAAGTATGTTCAACATGGAGGCTCCATCTTTCCTTTTCTTTGTCAACCACGTGTACGTAAAGAAGCAGACAACATGGTGCCAGCCAGGTAGAGAACCCATCTGCATAATGAAAGATTAGGGTGGGGCAGCCAGCTTCTTTGCATGCTATGCAAATGGCACAACTGGTCCAAGCAATCTTTTGGGCCCTATGTAAATCAAACATGGCCTCCTGAAGCTACTGCATAAAACCCTGTGCATTTCACTACAGAACTGGAAGACCTATTCAGGAGCCCCTCTCTCTCTGCAGGAGAGACAGCTTTTCTCTTTATCTCCCCTATTAAACCTCTGCTCTTAACCTCACTCCTTGTGTGTCCACGTCCTTAATTTCCTTGGTGTGAGGCAACAAACCTCAGGAATTACCCCATACAAACAATGCTACTTCAGCACTATTCACAATAGCCAAGATACGGAATCAACCCAGGTGTTGATGAACAGATGAATGGATTAAAAAAATGTGGTAGATATACACAACGGAATATTCAGTTTTAAAAAAAGAATGAAATTCTGTCATTGTGGCAACAAGGAGGGAAATGGAGGACATCACATTAAGTGGAATAAACCAGGAATAATGTTAAACACCTCATGTTCTCATTCATATATGGAAGCTAAAAATATTGATCTTACAGAAGTAAAAGTAGATCAGAGGATACTACAGGCTGAGGAGAGTAAGGAGAAGGAAGAGACAGGAGATTTATTAAATAATTCAAAGTTACAACTAGAAAGGAGAATAAGTTCTCATCTTCTGTATCATGGTAGGATGTCTATAGTTAACAATAATGTATGGTTTCAAATAGCTAGAAGGAGGATATTGAATGTTCTGAACACAAATAAATGATAAACGTTTGAGAAGATGGATATGCGAATTATCCTTTATCCTGATCTGATCACTATACATTGTATATACCAAAACATCACTATGTACCCCACGAAGATGTGCAATTAGTATTTGTCAATTAATAAAAATAACAAATATTAAAGATTTTAAACATGGAAGTACCACAGTAAAAGAAAAAATAAAAGAAGTTATGTTATCTGTAACTACTTGCTAACGTGCCTATCTCTCACACGATTTTGGTACAGAATAAAGGGGTCAATAAATGTTTGTTGAGTGACTTCTTTCATCAATAGAGAGACTCCTATTGTTGATAAATATGCCATGTGAATAATTTATAATTACTACTGTGTTACCACCAACACCAACACCCTTTATTGAGCATTTCTTCAGTATCAGAAATAAGTTCTCAAATGAATTCCATGAGGTAGGTGTTAGCATCATTATAGGAAGAGATGAATCTTCAATGGAGGCAAGTTATTTGCCTGAAAATTTTCTACTAAATATGTAAATTGAACTTCAAATTAGATCTATTTGCCTATAAAGCCATGTGTTCCGCCAAAAAATGTAAATGATCTTTAGTGTATAAAGAGCTATAGTAAGAAAAGATAAAAACTTGATTACAATTTGTCCTGTCAAGTTCAAGGTCAATTGCTGATATTTCCATTCGGTTATATCCATTTATTCTGTAAACCATGAAGGACAGGAGAGCAGAACATGAGGAAAGAAGGAGTGTTGATTGATATTTTACTTTGCTTTATGTGTCTTAGGCTGAAGTTTTGCTTTTATCCACAGAATTATAGTAACTCTTTGCTTCCTACTTTGGCTGCCCAGCACTCAATCACTCTTCTAATAAGTGGTCTGATTTCTTTTGAGAGAATTACTCCCCCTTTCTGAGAAGTTATGGTGGGACCTTCAGTGGAGGCAATCCCTAGCCCAGAGTAGGTAAGTGCCCTAGACACGATCAAGTAGATTCTCTCTCCTGGAACTCTGAATCTGATTGAATGACACTTGGATGGATAATTCCAGTGGCTATAAATTATTCCTCAGATTTTGTGTTATACCATTTTCTACCAATAAATTCTATTATGTTTAATTTAGTCAGATTGCTTTATGTTGCGTACAAGCAAGGAATCTTTTATAAGCCATCTTTCTGAGGAATTATGGAAAACAAAAGCAGTGTTCTGTGTTAGACTTAAAATACAAGCAAGATTACAGAGTTGATGGTAGCTGACATTTTCTAAATTATTGAAAATTTCTGTGGCATGGATCATTCTAATAACTGCTATAAAATTGCATTCAATTAAAAAAATGCTTCTAAAGCATGTAATCACAGGTACAACCAGACATACTCTTTGAAGAAAAGATTTTTCAAAGTTTACCATCTCATCCATGCATGCTTGCTTGAATCATGCCCTGACATTTGGGGACATTTTCATTGAGAAAGATTTCTTCCTAACTACCTTCATTTGCAGCATTGATTTATTTGTAATTATTTTATATTGCTTATATAAATTCCTTCCTCTTCATCTGGTAGCACTTGTACCATGTGATATAGTTTGGATATTTGTCCACTCCAAATCTCATGTCAAAAGTTGATTCTCAGTGTTGGAGATGGGGCCCAGTAGGAGGTGTTTGGGTCATGGGGTAGATCCCTCATGAATGGTGTGGTGTCCTTCCTGCAGTAATAAGTGAGTTCTCCTATTATTTCACATGAGATCTGATTGTTAAAAAGAGCTGGCACCTCCTCTTCTCTCTCTGGCTATCTCTCTCGCCATCTGACACACCTACTCCCTCTTTGTCCTCTGCCATGATTAAAAGCTTTCCTGATGACCTCACCAAAATTAGAGGTTGGTGCCATGCTTCTCTTAACAACTTGCAGAACTGTGAGCCAAAATAAACTCTTCTTTATAAACCACCCAGCCTCAGATATTCCTTTATAGTAATGCAAAATGGACTAACATACCCTATATACAAATTACTAGCTCATTAGGCGAACATCAATATCTGTGAACAGTTATTAGAGCTGAGGAGAACTTCTTACAAGACCAAGTAGATTCCCCTCACACTCATGTTTCCTGAGATTCAAAAAATCTCCTATGAGATTCTACCAGACTGTGGAAAACTAAAATCATCTCACCCAATATCAAAGGTTTAAGAGTTTTAATTATTGTTTAGACATGTCTCAGTCCATTTGGCTGCTGTAACAACAATACCATAGACTGAGTGACTTAGACAATAAATGTTTATTTCTCACAGTTCTGGAGGCTGGGAAGACAAAGATCAAGGTGCCAGCAGATTCAGTGTCTGGTAGGGGACCACATGTTTCATAGATGGCCATCTTCTTTCTCTGTGTTCAGAAGGTGGAGGGGCAAGGGTGGTCTCCAGAGTGTCTCTTTTTTTTTTTTTTTTTTTTTGAGATGGAGTCTCACTCTGTCGCCTGGCCTGGAGTGCAGTGGCGCGATCTTGGCTCACTGCAACATCTGCCTCCAGGGATCAAGCGATTCTCCTGCCTCAGCCTCCCGAGTAGCTGGAATCACCACCATGCCTGGCTAATTTTTGTATTTTTAGTAGAGATGAGGTTTCACCATGTTGGCCAGGCTGGTCTTGAACTCTTGACCTCAGGTGACCCACCCGCCTCAGTTTCCCAAAGTGCTGGGATTACAGGCATGAGCCACTGGCCTGGACCAGAGTCTCTTTTATAAGGGCACTAATCCCACTCACAAAGGCTCTGTTCTCATGACCTAGTCACCTCCCAAAGTCCCTACCTCCTTGTACCATTGCATTGGGGTTAGGATTTCAATATATAAATTTTGGAGGAACACAAACATTCAGTTTATAGCTGGCAAATTAGTAGAAAATATTAATAGATTGGATGTATTATCATAACACACATGGAAACAAACATTAAAATCATGATGAAAAACAACAAAAATATCTACTTACATGTGAGAGAGATTCATAAGTGGTCTAAACATCCTTTGTTGGATATTTGAAATTTCAATCCCTTCTAGGCTGCTAAAAATATCAAATTAATAATCAAAGAACATGTGTTATACATAGTTTAATAAATTGAGTTTTCATAAAGGGCAATTTAATAAAATGCTTTTAGTTAACACTTATTCTGAACAAAATAATTATACTCAGCCCACCCACTTCCTCAAATCATCCTCCTTCTGATTGTGCGATTTATACACATATTGTCTTCCTTATTTGATTTATTTTTTAGATCCTCACAGATCATGGCACAATGCTTTGTGCATTTTAACTGCTCGATAAATATGTGTGGAATAAATGCACAAGCATTCTCTTTTATACAATATTACAACAGCAGAAATGTTTTACATCCTTGAAAATTTCCTAGTAATTTTTAATTAATAAATTTTTTTCTAATAAAATGTCATTTTACTGAGGGAACACTCAAATTAAATGAACTGAAGCGTACCTTTTTTTTTTTTTTTTGAGACAAGTTCTTCCTCTGTTGCAGAGGCTAGAGTGTGGTGGTATGAACGTGGCTTACTGCAGCCTCAACCTCCCGGCTCAAGCAATGTCACCATCTCAGCCTCCCAAGTAGCTAGGACCACAGGTGCATGCCACCACACTGAACCAATTTGCTTATTTTTATTTTTTTGTAGAGGCAGGGTCTCCCTATGTTGCCCAGATTGTTCTTGAACTCCTGGTCTCAAGCAATCCTCCTACCTCGGACTCCCAAAGTGCTGAGTTTACAGGTGTGAGCCACTATACTCAGCCAGCCCTGAGGCTTTTCTTTAAAGGCAATTCTTCGACTCTAACAGAATTTTTGTCTTTTTTTGTGTGTGGGTACAAGTAAGGATTTATATAATCTAGAATATTCCATCTTGGGGTAAAAATGCCTATAATAAATTATAAAATACCCAGTGTTAAGAGAGTGAATATGCACAGATGTTTTTGAAGGGTCAAAGCAAACCGATCAGCATAAGCTCCTAGTGACATATAAAAATACAAAATAATTCATAATTATTTTAAAATTTACAAATATAGAAGATAAAACTAGCAGTTGTCTGTTTATAGTACAGCAAGCACTGATATGTTTTTGTAGAGCTAAACTAATGTTTTGGAAATAAAGCTTATGATTTGAAAGAAATACATAAAAATACACATTGTTAGTATTTAAAAAACAATTTTATCATAAAACTATCCCCATATGTGAATACTTACAGAGACTTGAGTTTGACAAGATAATCAAATTGGTTTGCTTGAATCTTCTGGATTGGATTATAGGAAAGATTCCTGTTTTTTTAAAAAAAAACAGCAGTAAGTCATTTCTGAAAACCACATGAGTAAAGCAAGTGAATCTGTTTATTTTGGGTTACTTTTAAGTATTTATGAACAAAAGTATACTATAACTCATAATGGATTAAAGACTTAAACTGTAAAACGATAAAGTGACTAGAAGGAAACATAGGTGGAAAGCCCCAGGACATTAACCTGGGTGATGATTTTTTTGGATATTGCCCCAAAAATATGGGCAACAAAAGTGAAATAGAAGAATGGGATTACATAAAACTAAAAAGCCTCTGCACAGCTGAGGAAACAATCAACAGAGTGAAGAGACAACCTGTGTAATGGGGACCATATTTGCAAATCATATATCTGGTAAGTGGTTAATATCCAAAATGTGTAAGGAACTCAGATAACTCAGCAAGAAAACAAATAAGCTGGTTAAAAATTAGGGAAAAGGCTTGAATAGACATTTTTCAAAAGAAGACATATAAATGACTAAGAGGTATATGAAAAAATGCTCAACATCACTAATCAACAGAGAAATGCAAACTGAAACCACAGTGAAATATTACCTCACACCTTTTAGCATAATTTTTATCAAAAAGAGGAAAGATAAGTGCTGAGGATGATTTGAAGAAAAGGTTGCCCTTGCATACCGGTGGTGGGAATAAAAATTAGTACAACCATTATAGAAAATAGTATGGGGTTTCCTCAAAAATCAAAAATTGAACTACCACATGATCCAGAAACTCTGCTACTGGATATATATCCAAAGGAAATAAAATCAATATATTAAAGAGATTTCTGTACTCCCATATTCATTGCAACATTATTCATAATAGCCAAGGTATGGATTCAACCCAGGTGTACATCAAAGGATGACTTGATTAAAAAAAATGTATACATACATAATAGAATACTATTCAGCCTTAAAAAAATCAGAAAATCCTGTCATTTGCAACAACATGAATGAATCTAGAGGACATTATACTACATGAAATAAGTCAGGCATAGAAAGACAATTACCACATGATCTCATTTATATGTGGAATCTAAAAAAGTTGAACTCATGGAAGTAGAGAGTAGAATGTGGTTACCAGAAGCAGGTGGGGAAGGATTGGAATATACTGGTCAAAAGGTACAAAAATTTCAGTTAGAAAGGAGGAATAAGTTCAAGACATCTATTTTGCAACATGCTGACTGTAGCTAATAACAATGTATTGCATGCTTGAAAATTACTAAGAGAGTAGATGTTAAATGTTCTCGCCACAAAAAATAAATATGTGAGATGATGCATATGTTAATTAGCCCAATTTAGGCATTCCACAATGTATACATATTTCAAAACATCATGTTGTACTGATAAATATATACAATTTTTCTTTATCAGTGAAATAAAGAGATAGCAATAGCACTGGCCTCACAGGGTTGATTGTACATTTAAGTGAATTAATTAAGATAGAACACTTAGAACAGTACCTAGCTTGTAGTAAATACTCTGTGATTATGAGAGTGATAGAGTGAGAGCTAATAAAATATGTGCATGAAGGCGGAGCTGTCAAGAAAGGGCTGCCACCAGAGAAGAGGTAGTGGACCCAGAAAGAGCCGTACCTATTTCCCATTTTGCCTAAGATCAGATATGGTTTAAATAAAATGAAATGAAATAATCTCATTTAGTCAAAATTTGAATTAATGGAATTATATATCATATCTTTTACAATAAATATTAAGTCATGAAACATGAAATGAAAAATAGACTTCAAAGGGAATTTATTTTTATATTTTAAGTTTTTAGAGTGGGGACTTGTTATGTTGCTCAGGCTGTACTTGAACTCCTGGGCTCAAGGGATCCTCCTGCCTCAGCTTCTCAAGTCACTGGGACTACAAGCACTTGCCTTCTTAAAGAGAACTGAAAGCTAAATTTAAATGGAGAAAATTTCAGAATCTTTGAAAAACAACACCTTGAAACAAGAATCATTGATTAAAGGAAACTTCTCAGGAAAATTTCTCTTTTTAAAATATTTAGACTGGGTGTGGTGGCTCATGTCTGTAATCCCAGCATTTTGGGAGGCCGAGGTGGGAGAAGGGCATGAGCCTTGAAGTACAATACGAGCAGCCTGGGCAACATAATGAGACCCCCATCTCTACAAAAATGAAATTAAAAAAGAAAAGAAAGAAGAAATAAACAAAAATATTTACTGAAGATTAGACCATAAGTTACATGGGGGATGGAAGGAACTTCTGGGGCAGCCATGGTTACAGAAAGAAGGAAAGAGAGAAAGAATGACAATGACCAATGGGTTGTAGAAAAAAAATGAAGTGGACTCAGCAAACTAGAAATGAAAGGAAACTACCTCACCTAATAAAGGATGCATATGAAAACCCACACTCAATGGTAAAAGACCAAAAGTTTTCCCCTAAGAGCAGGAACAAGACAAGGATGCCTGCTTTCACCACTTTCATTCAACATAATGTTGGATGTCCTAATCAGAACAATTAGGCAAGAAAAACAAATGAAAGGCAGGCATCCAAATTGTAAAAGGAGAAAAAAATTATCTGTTTACAGATAATGTAATCTTATATGTAGAATATCCAAAAGACTTAACTAAAAAGAAATCCACTTGAACTAAAACATTCATCAACATTGCTGGGTACAAAATTAACACACAAAAATCAGTTGTGTTTCTATACGCAATGAATAATTACAAAAGGAAAATTAGGAAAAGAATTCCATTTACAATAGCATCAAAAGAATAATATACTTAAATAAACTTAATCCAAAGAGGTAAAAGATAAATACCCTTACAACTGTGAAAACATTGCTGAAAGAAAATAAGGAAGACACCAATGAAGGGAAAGATATGTTATGTTCACAGATCAGAAGACTTAATATTAAGATGTCAGTATTGCTCAAAGTGAGCTACAGATTCAAGGCAATCTGCCAAAATCCCATTGCCTTTTTTTTTTTTTTTTGCAGAAATATAAAAATCCATCCTAAAATTCATATGGAAAACCCAGGGACCCCAAATAGCCAAACAATCTTGAAAAAAGAAGAACAAAATTGGAGATTTTACACTATTTAATTTCAAAACATACTACAAAGCTACAGTCATCGGTGTGGTACTGGCTGAAATGCAGACATGTAGACTAATGGAACAGAATAGAGAGCTCAGGAATAAACCCACAGATACATGATCAAATGATTTTCAACAAGGGTGCCAAGGACATTCAATGGGGAAAAAGTAGTCTTTTCAATAAATTGTGTTGACAAAATTGGACATCCACATGCAAAAGAATGAAGTTGGATCCTTACCTTACACCATGTAGATAAGTTAACTCAAAATGGATTTAAGACCTAAATGTTAAAGCTAAAAACTACAAGACTCTTAGAAGAAATCATACAGGAAAAGCTTCATGACACTGGTGCCATTTTGGATATGACACCAAAAGCATAAGTAACAAAAGAAGAAATTTAAAAATTAGACTATATATAAATTAAAAACTTTTGTGCATCAAAGGACACCATAATAGAGTGAAAAGGCAGCCCATGTAATGGGAGAAAATATTTGCAAACCTGTTTCTGAAAAGAAGTTAACATCCAGAATATATAACTCCAACAATCTAACAACTACAGAAAAACTGAACAATCCAATTGAAAAATGAGTGAATGACTTGAATAGATTTTTCTGCAAGAAGATATCCAAATGGCCAATAAGCACATGAAAAGTTACTCAACATCACTAATCACTGGGAACCACAAAACAAAACCACGGTGAGATACCATTTCATATCCATTAGCATGCCTATTTTCAAAAAAACAGAAAATACCAAGTGTTGGGAAGGATGTGGAGAAACGGAAACCCTAGTATACTACTAGTGGAAATGTAAAATGGTTAAACTCATGTGGAAAACAGAATGAAACATCCATTAAAAATAAATGACAGAAATGTATGAAACAGCAATTCTACTTTTGAGAGTAGATATCTAAAAATTGAAAGCAGGCTCAACGGATATTTGTATACCCAGGTTCATAGCAACATTATCCACAATAGCCAAAAGATGGAAGCAACTCAAATGTCCATTAATGGGTGAATAGATAAACACTGCAATATATATACACAATGAAATATTGTTCAGTCTTAAGAAGGAAGGAAATTCATTTCTGCTACAACAGAAATGAAACTTGAAGACAGTATGCTAAGTAGAATAGGCCTGTCACAAAAAGATAAATATTCCATGATTTCACTTCTATGAGGTATCTAGAGTAGTTAAATTCCCACAGACACAAAGTAGAATGGTGGTAGCCAGGGGATGGGGGAAGAGTGAGTGGGAAGTTAGTGTTTAGTGGCTAGAGTTTCAGTTTTGCAACATGAAAAACTTCTGGAGGTAGATGGTGGTGATGGTTGTGCAGCAATGTGAATGTAGCTAATGCTACTCAACTATACACTTAAAAACGGCTAATTTTATGTTATGCATATTTGACCACAATTTAAAAAATAACGCAATAAAGAAATGAGGTGGCAAAATTAACATTAGTCTTACAATTGTGACAGCTCCTTCAGGTCCTTGAATATAAGCGGTGGAAGATTTTCAATCTTATTACTTCCTAAATCCCTGGAGAAATAATTGCAAATATGTGATAGTATTTTCTTAAGGCTTTATTCACCGTTCTGAAATTCATTAGGAAACCACTATACAACTTTTCAACAATGCCATTGGTGAGTTATATTAATCACCAGAAGCCTAAAACTTTAAAAAAGGAGCAAAGTAGGAAAATATAAAAATACTTTATCCCATTCATCATCCCCTGGAAGACAAATACTTGATGGTATTTGATCTTTTTTTTTTTTTGGTTGAGACGGAGTATCACTCTGTCACCCAGGCTGGAGTGTAGTGGTGTGATCTTGGCACGCCTCAACCTCCATCTCCTGGGTTCAAGTAATTCTCCTGCCTCAGCCTCCTGAGTAGCTGAGATTACAGGTGCATGCCACCATGCCTGGCTAATTTTTGTATTTTTAGTAGAGATGGGGTTTCACTATGTTGGCCAGGTTGGTCTGAAACTCCTGACCTTGTGATTCAACCGCCTCAGCCTCCCAAAGTGCTGGGATTACAGGTGTGAGCCACTATGCCTGGCCTGATCTGGTTTTAATCAATCACATTTTCTAATTCTTTTAATTTCTGTGTTGTGCCCCTTCTTCCTTTGTTCTCTTCTTCTATGTTAGAACAGATATATGGTTTGTGGTCTTAATTTTTGTCTTCTGCTTAGGATTGTTATGATTACTATGGAAGTGTATTATTTCAAGTTCGAGTTTCTTTCACAGCTGATATATACAGGATCTCATATTATCCTGGGGTAGGGTACTTTGCAGGTCATCTTGTGTGTGTGTAGAGGGACTGCTTAACATGGTATGACCTCGTACCTTAGTCCTAAAAGGGTGTTTGACAGCAGCACCTCTCGTGGTAGCTTTGACAGTGGCAGCTCTCATGTGAAAGGCCTCAGATTCTTTTATACAAGACAAAGTTTCAATATACTTGAGCTCTGTAAGGTGATCAAGAGATACTAAGGGAAAGTCTAACCTTTTCTTCTATTCATCTCCAAATCATATTTGTTGCCACTGGGATAGGTAGGAGAATGAATAGATGTATTTGTTATATATGCTGGTTTGCTTATAAGGCAAAAGCTAGACTTTTGACCTCGAAGGGTAGGACAAATTTAGACTGAGTTTTTGAAACTAAAAATAAGTGGCTAATATAATGTGATAAATATTATAAATGTATTTGCTGTAAACTGAACCTGGAGACTATTGTTGTTATTTACATATTTATTGGTGATTGTCAACAAAGATAGATTGTTCTGATTAGACAACTGAAGGAATTATTCTAAAATTCCATCTCTTTCATAAAGACTTGGAATCTCCTTCAATAGCCTACTGTACCTTAGGAGATGAAATCAAAACTGCATTGTGTGACAGAAACAGCCTTTAATTAATTAATTAATTAATTTGAGACAGGGTCTGCCTCTGTCGCCCACGCTGGAGTGTAGTGGCACAAATGGCTCACTGCAACCTCCACCTCCCGGGCTTAAGCCATGCTCCTGCCTCAGCCTCCTGAGTAGCTGGGACTACAGCCATATGCTACCATGCCCAGCTAATCTTTGTATTTTTGATAGAGGCTGGGTTTCTTCATGTCTCCCATGCTGGTCTCGAACTCCTGGGCACAAGCGATCGTCCCGTCTCAGCCTCCCAAAGTGCTGGGATTACAGGTATGAGCCACTGCACCCGGCCATAATGAACCTTTAAATATTCAAATGTCTTGCCATTGACTATGTTTCCAGTCCCCTTGCCTACCACTTTCTACCCAAAGTAACTTTTCACCATGGCCCAAATGCGCTTCAGTATTGTAATCCCCATACTCTTCTTTCCCTCCTTGTGATCTCATATTCATCCTTCTAGACTTCATTCAAACATCATTCCTCTGTTGAACCTCTGAGCCCAGGGAGGTGAAGTGTTTTATCCTTTGTTCTCCTATACATTCCTCTTGCATACTTCTACTATAGCACATATAACACATACAGCACATATAACATCGTACTACAACTGTTTCTGTACATATGTGTTTCCTTTCTGAAACATGTGAGTTCTTTGAGTACAAGAACGGTATCTATTCATCTGCGCTACCCAGTGCCTAGCTCAGCTTTGGACTAGCTATTCTCTCCATCCCCAGTTAGAAGACTATGAATAGACTGGTTCTATCTGTTTCATCTTTAGTAAAAGTGGGGCACAATTTCAGTTCCTTGTAGAGGAAGCCAAGTAAAATACTGATCACATTAGTAAAGCAATGTGCAAAACAGATTTAAAATGGTGTACTGGGATATTAAAATTCCAAATGTCATGTTCAACAATTACTGGTGGGAGTGTGGGTTTTTGTTATCAGAGCAAATCCCGGCATACAGTTCTAACAGCATGAATCATGTAATGGGATAGTGTTGGCCCAGATCCCAAGTGACATTTGAAAGGGCCATTTTCTCAGCTCAAGTTTAGGAAAGTTCGGCTAAACTTAATTGGAGTCAAGGTCCATTTCTGAACGAACTCAGGAAACACCTTGTAAACTAGAGTAGTTGACTTTAAAAGCTCAAATTAACTCAACCATGTGGCAAAGATTTTCTGTCACTAGAGCTACTTAAAGTCCTCTGTGACAAGTGAATCCTGACTCTTTGTTCTCATTAACTCTGTTGGTGTGATGGAGCCTGGAGGGGCACAGAGTGTAGTTCAACCCTCTCTCAAAAGGACAGTTTAGATATAGACTCATCCAGTGAAAGCCACCGACTCTTAGAAAACATGCCATTTTTGTCCTGGTGAATCTGATTTTTCAGGCAAGTGTTTAATATGGGATTAGGTGTATTAAAGTCCACCTAATAATTAGCAAGACAAATTATTGGCCTTGGTTACTCTCTGCAGTTTGTATTATTCTTTCCTTTACTTCTGAACCTGGATTGGCATTGGTTATGCACTAAGCTCTTTGAGTTCATGTTCACTGTTGGTTATTGACATATAAAATCTGCCACCATGAAGGCTAGGATTTGAAGAAACTATCTATTGATACTCAGGTGTGATTTCAAGTGGATGAAACAAGAAAAAATATATAGTTAGCATCCCTTGACTAACGTGTGTTCTAATGTCTAGATAATACTTTGGATCATCCAGCTGCATCTTCCCCTACTATTGAGACTACTTTCCTATGTGCTGATGATATGGGTCAGTTGTCATGTACCAGGAGTTGCTACAACAGATGGTTGGTTCTATTTGTTTTTGAGATTTTCCTGCACATTTTGTGAATGATTGGTACTGACCACCAAAAAATGTTTCAGGCTACAGATAAAATGTTGGGGTTTCAATGGCTCATTCCCTGATGTTTTGGGGCAGAATGGAGGATTGTTACCTGAGAAATGTTCCAACTCCTGGCAGTGTATTCCCTCTACCTGGCATAAGGAAAAGCACATTGTAACTTCTTGAGTGCTCAGGTAAGGTGTCCTGGTGTTATTTTCATAACATTCTAATTGTCTTCTTTAATTTTTATGGAAAGGTTTTAATAAATCAATGTTCTATCTAGCTAATTGTCAAAACATGTAGCTCTGTCCACATTCAGGTTCTTTCCAGAAAACGGATACTAGCTGGGCACAGTGGCTCATGTCTGTAACACCAATATTATGGGAAGCTGAGGTGGGAGGATTGCTTAAGGCCGGGAGTTCCAAGCCAGCCAGAGCAACACAGAGAGACATTGTCTCTACAAAAAATAAAAAAATTGGCTGGGCATGGTGATGTGCTGTAGTCCTAGCTACACAGGAGGCTGAGGTGGGAGGATCACTTGATTCCAACGAGTTTGAGGTTACAGTGAGCTATGATTATACCACTGCACTTCATTTTGGGCAACAGAGCGACACCCTGGCACTAGAAAAAAGCAAACCAAAAAATGAAAAGGAAAAAAAAGAAAATTGACACTAAAATATAAAAAAATGGCCTGAAGGATAAGCACTTCATTCACTGTTCTACATCTATTTTATTCTGAAAATCAACTACAATGTGCTTAGACCACAGGATTTGGTTCATCATAGAATTGTTATATTGTCCTTTGGAATTACGTCATTGGCATTAAAAAGGGGTATTATAAAAATAACTTCTCTCTTCCATTATTATAGGTAGGAATATTATCCACAGTAGTATCTAATTTCTTTACGGATCCAAGATTATCCTTTGGTTTCAGATCAGCAAAGTGGTGTCTTCTAATCTTATGGTCCCTGAATCCTAATCCTTTAGGAAACATATTAACAAATTTACTAGCCTGGCCAGCATGGTGAAACCCCATCTTTACCACAAATACAAAAATTAGCTGGGCATGGTGGGATGCGCCTGTCCAGCTACTCAGGAGGCTGAGGCAGGATATTCACTTTAACCTGGGAGGCAGAGGTTGCAGTGAGCCGAGATCGCGCCACTACACTCCAGCCTGGGCGACAGAGTGAGACCCTGTCTCAAAACAAACAAAACAAAAAACAAAAACAAAACAAAACAAAAAAATCCACAAATTTACTGTCCTTCTTTAGGAGTGGAACAGAGTGGTGTAGAATGTATTTTATTTATTAATTTTTTACTGGCTTTATTATTTCTTTACAGCTGTGTTTCCTTTAACCCACTTTCCTCAAATATTTATATTTTTATTTCCCATATATTTTTGTATGCTATCTGACTTCCTTTGTGGCTTGAGGTGTATATATGTAAATAATGCTTAGAAAGAGGAGAGAAGTAATATTTCTTAAATGTATAAACATGTAAGTACAACTGTGAAAAATAAAACAGTAGAAAGAAAATTCTTAACAGTATATATGCAGTCATACTTACAATTCATCCAGTTTCTGGAGAGGTGCAAAAGTATTTTCATTTAAGTAATTAATTTTGTTTTTCCTCATCACTCTGAAAGTAAAAAGAAAAATACATTGCAACTTCTTTAGGTAACTGACAAGAATTACTAAAGAGAAGAACAGTCTGCAGAAACAAAGATAATGAATATACGGTACATTTTTCCCATAAAGACATTTTGAAGTAGTATAAATAATCCAATTTAATTTTAATCCTAAATTTCTCAAATGTTTTAATGATGATAATAATAGAAATTCAAAATTTTAAGTGAAATAGGGAGGGAAGAGCTTTGCAAGAGAAATGGTGGAAACCCCTGCTTTTTGAATACAGACTGCATATCTTGCAACCAAGCGCATACGAGCTGTTTTAGACTTGTCTCTTCAGTCTGCATAGCATGTCTGTCTAACAAAATAGCCCACACACCACAGCACTCCTACTCATTTGTTACTTGATGTGATTTAGGGCAGATCTGCCTAAGGAAGTCCACTCTTAGCTGAACCCCTTTAGAAGAATCTCTAATTTGGGATGCTGAATCAGACTGTTTAACTCTTGACTTTTTTGCACTGATCTCATATGTTATCAGCTAGCCTAGAGGACCAACTCAGAACTAAGTTTTAAAGGGCTTTTAATGTTTTAAACATTGTATGATGTGTCTTCAAATTGTCCTTTCTGATTTATTTCCTCACTGCACTCCAAACCATTACCACCATTTCCCAATATTCTTGGACCTTAAAAGCACAACACCTGCCAAGAGGAAATCCACAAATAATCTCTTAATACAGAGGTTTCCTTAAAAAATAAATACAATAGAAAAGAAATTCTAAGTTTTTCAGATATTTGCTCTGTGTCCTTCAGGTGCAACTTGGTTTCCTTTGGGCAATTACTATACACTATTTTGCATGACTTTATATCAAGCACCCTGCACCTGAAGATTGCTGAACTCAGGAGGAGTTCAAACTGGAACTTATTGGAACCCATTGGAATGGGGGGTATAATTGGAGAAAACATACGGTAATATCAGTAGGAGTTATTGCATCGCCTATATACAGGGGTCCTGTGTAGTCTAGGATAATGGTTTTCAAATATTTCCTGTGGTAACACACACTAAAAAATGTATTTTATATTGGATCATAAAACACACACACACAGAGACACACACACACACACACCCCCTAAGGCTCATGAAACAATACATTTACTATCTGTATTGCAGTCTGATATAATCTATTCAATTAAATTCTGTTTCATTTAAAAATGCTCACAAGGGTATACTAAATTATGCTATATATTACTTTCATCACCTACTTATTAGTTGCAATCCATAGTTTGAAAAACATTCTGGTAAAATAAGCTGTGAATAGGAGAGTTGGATTTTTTTTTTTTTTTTAACTGAAGGAAGACCTAACATCCTTTACTTTCAACAGAAAATGCCATGTATATTTAAAATAGGCCAAAGATGCATAAGAAGGAATTACACTCACTAACACTTTAGGATTTATCTTGATGTCCATCATTACATCCTCAGGGCTGTGAGCATTCAGCAGTATTTTGTTTTTCATTTTGATTGTAACAATTTTTTCACAATTATAAAGAAAAAATTTATGCCGTAATAATTTGCAAAGGATAAACATTCTTATAGACTAAGACTTCAATTTAGCGTTTCTCAAACTGAGATCCAACGACAGACTCTTGATGTTCTTTGGGAATTTTCTCCCATAAAATGGGTGTTTTAAAATTTTATTTGTAAGAAAATATAATATTACTTCAAAAGCATAGCATATTACTTACAAAACAGTTAAATTACTGCAGGAAATAAAAGTCAAATTTCTTAAATTATGGATATGGTTGCCTTCAAGGTCCCTGGAACATAAAAATAAAACGATACAGCTAAATCTTAATCATGGAGAGAAATAAATTGGTTAAAATTATTTGCCTTCTAATAAAATATCTTTTCTTTACATACTATTTATTTCATATAGACTCTCACTTGTAGCCATTTCTATTACAGCTGAAATTATAGATATATAATATCTATATTATACTCTCTTTTTCTCTGTTAATAGTAAAAATGTTTTGCTTCCCATCTGTATAATGAGTTCATATGGGCATGTATATTCTGAGAAATCGAAAAGAACAAGAAGTCAAATCGAAAACATTTGTCATGATAAATAACTAATTTATTAACCAATATTTCATAATGAATCATATTAAACATTTGTCCCAAGTTACCAGTGGAATTTCCCTAAGTGGTGTGATTTTATTTTGCTACAGTTTGCATCAGATTCTATTACTGTTGCAGAAGCTGCTGCTAGCCAAACAATATTTAGCTCCTACCTTTCCAGCCTAATCACTCCCCAGAAAAAATTCTCAATAATCTTTTACTATTGGGAATACCCTTATTTGCTTTTTATGTTGTCACAAAGGCCAGTGCAGACAAAGAGCAAATAGCAGACTGCCTTAGGTTCTGCATTTCCAATTCAGAGAGCTACATATATCTCTGTCTGTCTGCCTGTCTGTCTGTCTGTCTGTCTATCTATCTCTCTCTCTCTCTCTCTCTCTCTCTCTATCTATCTATCTATCTATCTATCTATCTATCTATCTATCTATCTATCTATCTACAAATATAATCCTCCTGGGAGTTCCTTGCTGTGTGACGCCTGTCACCATAAACCTCCTTAAGGTCTAAGCATAAAAATGTATCAAAATTTTTGTTTTACTGTCTCTTCATAGTTATCTTGAAGTTACTCTTTTATTGTTCCTCTTCTTTCGTAAGTGAGTATATGTTGGAAGTTTATAGAGCAGAGGAAGAGAGCTGAGGTTTAGGGGTAGACTTTCAAAAGTAAATGCTGGCCCTTAAATCTACTCAGTCTCTTCTAACACTCAGCTTACTGGTCACCACGTAACATAAAGCTGTTCAGGAATAATTGTGACTAAAACATGTGAGCAGAAGTGTGATACGGCATATAAAATCTGAAAGGAAACATGGAAAGCATTAATAGAAGTGCCTATACTCCACTGTCTACATGTGAGTCAGTTTTATTTTAGGCGCTGCATTAAAAACAGATGCTGACAAATCAAATATATCTGGAAAATCTGGAAGACCAGGATGTAAAGTATCTAGAAATCAAGGCAATTGAAGAATATGGGTGTATTTATAACAAACAAAAACAAAATGAGAGATATATTTGAAGTCAGGCTATAGAATATATCAGGGGTTTTTTATGTTGCATCGGATTTTGCAAAATTAGATTTGTTGGTTGTGGGACATAAAACATTTCAAATTTAAACCCAATTTAAACCTATCTAGCAATCTGTGATATCCAGAGAAGAAGCTTCTTTTTACTACAGGTATTTAGCACAGACAATGTATCATATCTCTATAGTTTTGAGACAGGATTTTTGTACTTCATGGGATATTGTATTAGAATCTTAAATATGGATTCTAGATCACCCTTCCAAATTTCTGTCATTCTATTAAGTTGGAAGCTAATCACTTATAGTGCTACTTTTTTTGGTCTTAGTTTTGGCCAAGGCTTTTGGCCTCTCATAATGTATGTTATCCGTGACAGGGAGTGGCCATTTCCTATTTAGTTGCTAATCATTACCCTGAATCTACCACCAGGTGGTGATGCTCTCTTAAGTCTCACAAAATGCTCTTAATGAGGCGAGTTGATGTTCCTATTTAGTTACTTATGTAACTGTTTTTTATTAAGCTGGCAAAAATATTTGTTAGTACTAATTTACTAATTTGTGAAAATCAAAAAGAGGCACATATTTGGGCACAAATTAAGGACATTTGATTAAATTGGTAGTTTAATTTTGCGTTTATTTTAACCTTGGGTTGTATATTTACTGTTTTTTTTTTTTCCCTCCCGTGTTAATAATAAAAACATCTGGAGTCATATTTGCATGATGTGTTTCTATGGGCATGTATATGAGCTTACGTATGAATATGTATATCTTCTTCCTAAAGTTAGGGGTTTTAGTCCTTGATACCCAGGGATCTGGTTTGCAGCATACCTCTTAGCTAGAGTAAAAACAACAACAACAAAACCAAAATAACAACAAAAAATCTGTTTCTTGCTCCCTAGCTGCAAGCTTTAAAATGGAGTTAACAAAGGGGTGTTTAATTTTAATTTTTATTTTTTTACTGTGTTTAAACCACCACCCTTCCTATCTAATGAACCTCTGAGCCTAACCATTTTACTTTTCCCTTTATACCTGGTAGAATTGAATAAAAATGAAAACTTTGGTGGTTCTTCAATCTGAATAACAAAAATAACAAAAGACAAAAACTATAATCTTGTCTATTCTCCCTTAACTTGTCCCCTAGTGGCATTCAAACATGCAAATCTTACTCTCTATCTGCTTCCTCCTCTACCTTTTAAACATTTCTGGCTCCTATTTCACAGAGAAAATTGAGGTGATGAAGAAGGGAAAAGCCCTTGACTTGCTGCCCAACATCTGTAAACTTACCTGTGTATGCACCTGGTCTCCTTCTAATCTCAGAGGAAGAGATGACCCTTCTCCTGTTTTAGGCTAATCCCTCCATCTGTTTTCTTGAGTTTGGTTTGTGTATGTGTATGTCCTAAAATACATGGTCAGTTTTGGTGAATGTTCTTTGGACATTCTTTGCTTTCAAGTTCATATCTATTAGGATTAGGTGCACATACATATAACAGAGACCCATCCATAATAGCATAAATACACAGAGTTGTTGGGGTTTTTTCCCCCAAGGAAAAAAAAAAAACTAAAGTTGGGCAGTTCAGGGCTGATATGGTTGTTTTACAAAGTTGTTAGAAACCCAGGATCTCTCATATTCACTGATCACATGCTCCTGTCTTCATGGTACAAGATACTGCTAAAGCTGAAGCCATCATATTCATTTCTTTTTTTCTGGATAAAGAAGGCAAAGAAAGGACCTGCATCTTTCTCTTTAAGGAGATTTTCCTGAAATTCTGTACTGTAATACTTCGACCTCTCTGGTCAGAACTTAAGACATATCCTATAT
The DNA here is from genome assembly GCF_043159975.1 of Macaca nemestrina. Classification (NCBI taxonomy): domain Eukaryota; kingdom Metazoa; phylum Chordata; class Mammalia; order Primates; family Cercopithecidae; genus Macaca; species Macaca nemestrina. The sequence goes on from NC_092127.1 coordinate 31,061,474, forward strand.
GTGGATGCAGGGAAGTGTGGGAATGTAGTATTTTAGCTAGTTATGTTTCTGTCCCAAAGAAAGCAGTTCTGGTATTGAGAAGGGGCATTGCAGTTTGATATACACTGATTAGCATTAACTTACCAATCATGTTATTTATTTATTTTGGTTCTACTTGATTTTTTATGGGGTGAGAAGTGGTGGATTATCTTTTTTTTTATTTTTATTTTTGAAAAGGAGTTTCGCTCTTGTTGGCCAGGCTGGAGTGCAATGGCACGATCTCAGCTCACTGCAACTTCTGCCTCCTGGATTCAAGCGATTCTCCTGCCCCAGCCTCCTGAGTAGCTGGGATTACAGGCATCATGCTTGACTAATTTTTTTTTTGTATTTAGTAGAGACAGGATTTCACCATGTTAGTCAGGCTAGTCTCAAACTCCTGACCTAAGGTGATCCACCCGCCTGGGCCTCCCAAAGTGCTGGGATTACAGGCATGCACCACCGCGCCTGGCCCAGTGGTGGATTATCTCTTACTGCTTACGTATGTCTACATTTTCTTTTGTTTTGGTTGCTATATTAATTTCTTTGGTGTGTATAGACTCGTAATGTGGTATCTTTTATTGGAAATTGCAGTTATAGCATTAAAATGTCATTGTGTTGTTTAATGCATATTGGCCAGAATTCCACCTACTTAGATAAAACATACGATGCTTGCTTTCTTTTGTTTGCAATTACATGACATACTTTAAAAAAATTGTACATACTTACGGTGTATAGCCTGTTTTGATATACAGTACATAGTAAAATGATTACTACAGTCAAGCAAATTAACATATTCATCACCTTACATAGTTAATTTTTTTAATGGTAAGAGTACCTAAACTCTACCTTCTTAGCAAATTTCTACTATACAATACAGTATTATTAAACTATAGTTCTCATGCCATATATTAGATCTGTATTCTTACTCATCTCATAACTGTAATTTTGTACCCTTGAAACTACATCTCCTCATTCCCCCTGCCATGACCCATAGCCACGATTCTACTCTCTGTTTCTATGTGTTCAACTTAAAAAGAAATTCCACATATAAATGAGATTATGCAGCATTTTTCTTTCTGTCTCTGGCTTATTTCACTCAGCATAATGTCCTCTAAGTTCATACATGTTGTCAAAAATGACAGGATCTCTTTTAAGGCTGGCTAGTATTCCATTGTGTATATCTACCACATTTTCTTTATCCATTCAACAGTTGTTGGACAATAAGGTTGATTAATATCTTGGCTATTGTGACTAATGCTGCAATGAACATGGCAGTGAAGATATCTCTTTGACATACTAATGGAATTTCCTTTGGATATATACCCAGAAGTGGGACTGCTGGATCATATGGTAGTTCTATTTTTAATTCTTTTTTTTTTTTTTTTGAGACGGAGTCTTGCCTGTCGTCCAGGCTGGAGTGCAGGGGTGTGATCTTGGCTCACTGCAACCTCTACCTCCCGGGTTCAAGTGACTTTCCTGCCTCAGCCTTTTGTGTAGCTGGGATTACAGGTGCCCGCCACCATGCCTGGCTAATTTTTGTATTTTTCGTAGAGATGGGGTTTCACCATGTTGGCCAGGCTGGCCTCGAACTCCTGACCTCAGGTGATCCACCCATCTCTGACTCCCAAAGTACTGGGATTACAGGCGTAAGCCACTGCACCCAGTCCTATTTTTAATTTTTAGAGGAAGCTCCATATGTTTTCCATAACAGCTGTACTAATTTATATTCTCACCCACAGTGCACAGGAATTCCTTTCTAGTTACATCCTTGTCAACACTTGTCATCTATTGTCTTTTTGATAATAGAGATTCTAACAGGTGTGAGGTGATACCTCATTGTGGTTTTAATTTGCATTTCTCTGATGATTAATGTTGAACATTTTTGCATATGCCTGTTGGCCATGTGTAAGTATTTTTTGAGAAATATCTTTCCAGGTCTTCTTTCCCAGTCTTTTTTCTTTTAATAGGTGAGTTTAGCCTACTTATATTTATTGATATAATAGAGTTGGCCTTAGTCTGTTATTTAAAAATATTATTATATGATTGCGTAGGTTTAAAAAACTTTCACCTCAGGTTTTTTTGTGTAATATTTATCTTAACCTAATGGTGTTTTAAAAAATGTATTTTTTACGATATTTAGAAAGGTTTGTATATTCTATTGGCAATCTTTATAACTTTACCCAATGCACTATACCTTCTTTCTTTTGATGATACTAAGAAATGATAAAATTTGTGTACATTGTCTTCCTCTCTGCTCCTCTGCCTCTCTTTACCATATAATATTGGTTCATTACATGCTTTTTATTGGTGTTCACCTTGGGAACCACTATGTGTC